>NC_133774.1:20155715-20373515 GCF_003597395.2 Chelonoidis abingdonii
CGCTACTCCTCTCGTTAGGGAGGAGTACATAAACCGATTTAAAGAGCCCTTTATATCAATATAAAGGGCCTCGTAGTGTGGATGGGTGCGCCGTTAAATCAGTTTAACGCTGCTAAAATTGGTTTAAACGCGTAGTGTAGACCAGGCCTAAGATAAAGTACTTAATTATGAAACTTTCTTTGTATTCCTTTTGGAAAGAAATGTGACATTGCACTCAGAGGGAAATGCCACCAAAAGGCTGGAGACTTAAAACCATGTTAGAAATAATAGGCTTGTGACACAGAAAGTGATGAAATGCATTATTTCAACACTTGGTATGTCATGAAGCCATTCTTTCAGTGCTTTCTAGGTCACTGATAACATAACAAAATCATCAGGTGCAATCTATCCACGCTCTTGTTGTATAAATATATTCATACAGCACAAGTGTGGACAAATTCAAGTTAATATAAGATCTTATCTAACATGACATAGAAAGTGTTAGATACCATGTTACTTCAACACTTTGTCATGAACCAGTTATTTCAGCATTTTCTAAGTTGCCAACCTGTCTCGCATTTTAGAAGATAATCATTCCTTCCACAGGCCTCTGCCTTCATTTTCCTTCTTTACTACTTTGCTAGAATCCACAGACAAATCCACATAGGATTTGCTGCTGACTTATTTAAGATGAATTGATAAATAGTAAGAGAAGACAGGTGGAGCTGACTAGAAATGGTCACAGTTTTGTGGTTTCTGTGATACATATACAATTTCTATGTGTTAATACATTTGTTTCCAGTTTCTCCATTTTGTTTTCGTTTATGACCTTATTTCCAAACCCCAGGAGAAGAGTGACTGAACAGTAGAGAAGCCCAAGAGTAAGAAAAAAGGAAATATCAATGTTTTCAGCTCATACAGGAGACCCTCCCAACTGATTCCAGAAAAAAAACAGAACTGTGTCTTTTTCCTAGCACAGTCTCCAAGTGGTGTCATGAAATTTAGTTCTTAGATGGCTTCATTCAGTGAGATGTTGAACACTCTCTGGTATGTTAGAGTTGAAGGCACTCCACTCCAACTTCACACAGAAACTGCTCAGCAACCAGTATGTTTGGGGTCTAAGAGAAATCCTAAAACCTTTAAACTGAGAAAGTGACAGAAATCCATGTTTACTTCTTTTCAGAAAAACAAATAACTATCGGCAAATCTAGACAATCTGGATGGAAATGACACAGAACAGCATTTTCTTGAAAATTTGGAGGTCAAAACACAAGTCCTTAGGAAAGTACTAAAAAAAGGGAATCTATTTGTCTGATGACAAGCTTATAGCAACAAATACTAGTTGGCAATGGTATAATACCTGGCACGAAGCCTGTAATACCCAGATTCTTGGTATTCCTGCCAGCCTGGATCAGCTGGATAACCTCATCCTTCTTAGCCATATCCCAGAATATAGGTATCAATATAGATCCTAACTACACAGAAAAGAGATATAGTGTTCTTTAATATGAAGTATGAAGGAGAAAGGAATCTTAGAGGGAACTATCAAAGTCATTTTATCCATCTACAATGACCAGAGATTAAAGGCCAGTAGACTGAGGGGTGGGCGTGGTGGGGAAGGTCACATTTAAGGACAGTAAAATAGTTCTTCCACAGATACCAGATCTGCTTTCCAGTTTTCTCACTAACTGTAGATGTAATTCTCTTATAGTAAGCAAAGCTGACTATTTTCACACAATGAAGCAGCGTCTTGCTTAATGGACAATATAAAAACAAAAACTGAGGAAAATAATGGACAAAATAATTAGTTGTATCATGTTTATCTTACACATAAGAATGAGACATATTTTCAGTAGTACAAACACGAGTCAATTTCTACCTTGGTTGTGTACAACTTCAAAATGAAGTCAGTGAGCAACCTGCTGAACATCGGATGATAGAATCTGGTCCTTGTGTATGTCTCTTTTTCTTAGGATTTGTTTCCTTGCTATCCTCTCTTTCTGGGTGTTAGTAATTATTTTTTCTTCTTCCAGGGAGAGGACCATATTCAGGCAGTCACGTATCATAATGATGAGCACAGCATGAAAATCTAGATATGTGTATGCTACATCAACGTGCCAGGCCCTAACAGCAGCAATATGCAAAAAACTAGTTTAGAGAACAGTTAAAATGTTGATATACCTGCTTTAAAGTTATAAACTACATACCGCTGGCATTTCTAATACATCAATCACCATAGGACCTAGCCTCAAGCCTCACTATTTTGTTTGTTAAAGTAAGGATGTCTCTGCTTTGGAAATGAACACTTTCTATTATTCATAAAAGGGACAAATTCTCTATAAGACATAAGGAAGCCAAATTTCCTGCTGTTGTAAGCGAGCGTAACTGTTGATTTTAATGGAGTTGCACCTGTTTATACCAGCAGGGAACTTGTATCAAAGAAATAAGATACATGACAATGGACAAATGATACTGTTTCTAAAGGACTTAAAATCTATACTATGAACATCCGTGTAGATTGCTTTGCTTATTATAATGCTTATTCAATGCTTATCTGTGACTTGTATGTGCATTACATATCTACTAAATATCATATGGATTTCTAACACAGACATCACTGTAGTATCCAGGTAGCACTATAACTGGTAAGATAACTTCAGCAAAAAGTAATTTACAAATGATTTCCAAACCTGCATGCTCACCCAACTGTGATTTGTAGTTGTCAATGTGATCCTACTGAATTGCTGCTACCTGCATTTTTATCAGAGGTGTTTACATGTCTAAAATGCTTAACAGACATATTGGATAAGTCTAAATAAATACAATAAACTGTGAAGCTATTCTTTCACTTATGCAAATAACTCTTGCAGTGACAGTGACCTGACGGCACAGCCACCTGCATTGTTTCTCCATGTAATAACTGCCAAACACAAACTAATTGGCCGATGTGGGTATTCTGACCAAAGATAGCTTTGTATTATGTTAGCTGGGCAAAATGGTCAGTTCGCAATGGCTAGACGATGCTATTGTAAATGTCCAGCGGGACTAATCTGTAAAATATCAAACCCTGTTTATTCTCTCTCAAATACATGAGTATTTGTATTTACTAGATGACACATGAGGTTAACAATATAATATCAATCGTGTTTTAAAACTAGTTATTTATAACTTAAATAGCATAAAGAGTATGTTTTACACACCAGTCTGTTTTAGTGCACTTCCATTATGTTGATGTGTCTAAATAGAAAACAAAATCACCACAGTTGGCTCTAGTGCTCAACTTCGTTTGCAGTCACTTCAGAGAGACCAAGGATTGAATGGGTAAGAAGTATGAGCTGCCCTGAAATTCTTAGTCTAGAGGTACTTGTGGTGGGCAATAAGGGAAAACTTGTGGCGCTCATGCGGTACCTGTTCTTTCTTACAGTAAAAAGAGAACTCCAATCTCCTCTGCTGACAGTCTGTCACCTTCCATGAAAGCTAACACACAAAAACATTAAAATATAATTTACAGTAGATCTATTTTAAACCAACTCTAGATCTAAAATATTCATTTGCCAGCATCTCTATTTCTGACTATGCTGCTTGCAAAAACCGAGAGAGTGATTTAAAACACATGAGCCAGAACTCTCAGTTACACCAAGGCAGCAGTGCCAACTTTTGCCATTTTATCATGTCTCATAATTTATTTTAAAGCCCTGGCTCCTTTACTCACTGATTGGATGCAAATCTCAGATTCCATTTTAAAACAAAGTAAGTTTCGTGCCCTCATATTTACAGAGACAAGCTTGAAACCAGGAGCCCTAAAGTCACAAAAAACTGAACGTTAATGCAATCCTACATTTATTATTTTTAAAATCCCAAGATTTTATTTGTGAGGGGTTGGGGGAGGGCACTGATTCATGATGTTTGAACACTTGAGGTTGGCAACAGTACTAAGGCCCCTTCACATTATTTTAGCTGTGTGAAGGGGCCTTAAAATGGGTTTAAAAGGGCATTAGTGTATCAAGTCCAAGGGCAGGAAATACTTCCTGCATAGAATATGAATATTCTATCTCTATCAGTCCACAGTTCTTACAAGGAGTTCTCATGTTGTCATAAATAACAAGAGATCTCCCTTAGTTTGCCCCTAAACTGAAGAGAGAATTTCCTTGTATAACACCAGTGGTTTTCAACCTGTGGTCTGCGGGGTCCACAAAAGGTTGCCGTTACCATAGTGTAGTGGTTTTACTTGTGGTCTGTGAACGCCTGAGGTCTGCAGACTATTTCTAAGATTTCCAAAGGGGTCCACACCTCCATTTGAAATTTTTTAGGGGTCCGCAAATGAAAAGAGGATGAAAATCATTGTATTACACAGATGCATAATTATTTTTATAAAACAGTACAAGGCTTCAAAGTTTCCATCTAAAGTGCATTTCCCCCCATATTCCAAATAATTCATACTAATATGACTTCATATGTAGTCTGCTGGACTGTAGGAATTTACAGAAACTATATATACACAAACTATTAAAGTATCACTTATAGGTCCCAGTTCTCAGTGTGCTATATGCTGTACAAACATAGGAAGTAGATACGCTCCTTAGCACACAGACCTCAGATACTAAGAAATATACACATGAATTAAGCATTAGTAAATGCTATGGTTAAGATGTTTCCCTGCTTTCCATATACAGGTAACTGCTATATGTGAAAGCACCCATGAGGTCACCTTTGGCAGAGCAAACTGTAAAGGGAGAATGGAGCATCAATAGCATCCCGCAGGCTATCGCACTGTCCATGTGTACTTTTCAAAAATCATGTTATAGGTCAGGATCCTCAACCCATGTCTCCAGCTAAATTGGAATTAAATTCAAGTTTTGCTATTAAGCTTTAAGAGTAAAATTTGCAACATGGGGGGATCTCATCAGGTCTGAAGCTGGGATAACCAGATTTTCATCACCCTGTGGCTGCTCCAGTTTGTGTTTGAGAACAGCTTACTCTTCACTTGCGCTTGGGGGAGAACAAAAGGTGACCATGCATGTGTCTACACTACCCACCGCATCGGCAGGCAGTGATCGATCCAGCGGGGGTTGATTTATCGGAGTCGATGGGGGAGCAGCAGCAGTCGACTCACCGTGAAGACACCACGGTAAGTCGATCTAAGTACGTCAACTTCAGCTACGTTATTCATGTAGCTGAAGTTGCGTAACTTAGATCGATCCCCCTCCCCAGCGTAGACCAGGCCTTAGAGACACTTTTGTCCCTCTCCCTCAATCCCTGAGCTATACTGATATTAAGCTCAGTGTACCTGAAAATCTAGCACATCCTCTGTTGTCATTTGGAAAACTGGAAAAGGTCACCTAAGTGGATGTCAAATTCCTTTCTCCCCCCTAGATGACAAAAGGATTATTGTGGTGTGTGGTGTAAGGCTGCCAAAAAAATGGAGACACAGGTTAAGTGGCTCATACAAGGTGCACTGCAGTCTAGCAGATTAAGTATAGATATTGGACCCAGGAGCTGTGTTTTAATCCTGTTTTTTACACTGATTTACCATGTGACCTCAGTAAGTTGTTTAGGTTCTCTGTGTTGCACTTTCCTTTGCATAAAATGGGAGAAATCATGCTACCCTACCTCTGTTGCATGTCCCGGAACAAGGGAAGAGAAAGCATAATTTGAGAAAGAATGGGAGGAGCTAGAGAATGTGCAAGCACTGATATTCTTACCAGAGCCCCACTGAACAGAAGTGAGTAATTCCTAGAGTTAAAAAAATGCTCTCTCGTTAATTAGGAAATCAACAGCTTCAAAAGACAGGTCTTTCTCTCTGAAGGAGCTCCACTCAGTCTTCAAGCTGTCAGACTCACTCACCCAGCAGGACAGCCATCAGTTCTATAAAGAGAATGGACCTGTATGTGAGGGGGGGAAATTATGTCCTCCACAGAGGGAAGGGATATTCAGTTTGAGTCATCCATAGTTACTTTTCACTAAGGATTAGGCGTCAAAGGTGCATCTGTTCATGAGATCTCTGTTGTCCTTGATCACAGTTCAGAACTGAGTATAAAGTAAAGGGAACCTGATCTTTAGGGGCACTCTTGAGGACTAAGCCAATTCTTTGGAGGCAAAATCGTCAAGGTGGACATGCTGAGGAGGAAGAAAGACTCAAGCTCAGGAAAATTGGGATGTCAGAATCAGGTCAGGCTCATTCAATAAGGAAGAAGAATTTTGGGATGGTATCCAAGGGGTCATGAAGATACACCCCATTTGTGGGGGATGACAATGAATCTGAGAAGGAGGTGGTGTGCTTTCTAGTATTTTATCTATTCTAGTTTTAACAATCTAATGTGAAAAAGTTTTATTCCACAATCTAATGCATCTTGCTATCAGGAAGTTTCACCTGATACTTAGTCCAAATTCTTCTTCTCTTATTTTCATGTCATCGCTTTAGCTGTACCATACTGTGCTAAATTACATAATTTCTCTCCCTTTTTTGTATTTACACCCAAAAAGGCATTAAGTCAGCAAGGTGCAACAAGATTCAAAAAGACCTGCTAGTACTCCAACAAGCAAGCAGTTAACTTGCTGCGTGAACCTTGCACAGGCACACATGGCAGAACAGCAAATAAGAACAAGGGAGTGAAGGAACAATTAGGCTTTCAGAAGGTCTGCAGGAAACTATGTAAACTTCAACTTGAAAAAACGTCAGAAAGGCCTTTTTCACGGTGCAAATCTCTACCTGCCGTTGTTATTGGGCTGGGTTGCTGGGTTTCTTGCTTTCTTTTTTCTTTGTTCATGTTAAATAATTTTGTTTCTTTTTTCTGTTTATAACTAATACACCTTAAACACCCAGGGAATAAAATCTTGGGGAGAAAAACTGTTGGATAAAGACTTTTTCTTTCACTGCTGAAGTAGCTGATCCAACAACTTTTGCAAAGACTGTTCCAAACAATAATTAGGGTCATTTCTGCCCTTTAACGTGCAGAATTTAGCTCTTAGACACAGCCTGTTGTGTATTAAAGCTGGACTACATTTAGCAGTCATGTAAACAGTGATATAAACTAATGCTGATTTGTCATCCAGCAGGTGTTCGCAATAAATATAACTTACACCCACCTGGTATTCCTTGGAGGCAAAATTCAGCTTTGGCATCAGTGGAAATCAGATCCATTGATGCCATGAATGAATCAAGCCCTGGGAGAACGGGGCATGGTATTTGAGGCATGGGTTTAAATTAAAGCAGGGCAAATATTTTGATAACTTTCTGAATGATGGATGGGTGCTAGTTCCGCTAGTTAGACAATTATAACAACACCCAGTACACCATGTTTATGCTCAACTTATTGTGCACCAAATATGTAACTTATATTGGCATTTACATCACAACTGAATTTAACCCAGCAATTTTGATCAAAGCTGCACCTGCTTACTACAGGGTCGATTTTCCTGAATGTAGTTTGGCCTTACAATTTTCTTGCTTTTGTACATTAGTCCTTTGTATTTGAACAGTCTTTTGTGGTTTAATACTGAATTGCACTGTGCAAGAGGACAACTAGTGGTAAGTATTAAGCAGTTTATGTTCTTCTGTGATTAGAGAAGAGAAATCTGTGAGGTCTTTGGGCAGTAGTTCCACTATGTTTTATTTCTACCATGTAAAATCTTGCTGAAAAAGGGGTGGTTATACCTTTATTTCATTAGGACTTTGTGCTGAAATCTTTCTTAGAAACACAATAGTTGGAATAAAGATGTCAAGCTGCTGCATCTTCTTAAAGAAGAATATTGTTTTGTGAGTAGTTTGGACCATACGGTAGTTTCACGTTGTATGTTTTATTATAGTAAATACACACGCTATAGATATGTAAATAATATGTGCATGCTTAGTATAATAAAATACACAGAGTGGAACTATTGTAAATAAAAACACACACACACATTACTGAACAAAATCCCCCTCCTTCCCCCATTAAAATAACTCAAAGAAGGCCAGTTTTCAGAAGCAGACATCCAAATGCCATGTTTAATATATTGTTCGTATTGTGGAAGAGCCTAGAAGACCCAATCAAGATTGCCATCCTATTGTGCTGGGCACTATATAAGCAGTGTGAGTCACTGTCTTGAAGGGTTTACAGACAAAACGTGGGAGGCGAAACTCAGTCCCAGAGAGGTGAAATGACTTGCTGGAAACCACACAGCAGGTGAGTGACAGAGCAGAGGGAGTAGAGCTCCAGTATTCTGACATCATATTCCCTTTGATTGTTCTAGTTTGCACTTAAATGCTTGCTTTTACACACATAAATGCCAATTTCTATATCAAAATGTGAGATTTGGAAATTCTATAAATCTGCCCTCTTGCCCTTGTTTGAAAAGCAGATAACGTACAGTCAGACAAGGAAGAAGAAAGAAAATCTTGCTTGCTGCTAAATTCACTGCTGCCAACTCTTGGGATTTTATCACAAGTTGTGCAATATTCTTTCCCCACTCCCCCCAGTCTCAGATACAGAAATGCTGTAACAACATCAGAATATAAACTCTCATTATTTAATTAAAAAAGAAAAAAATGTTTCTACTCTCATGGTTGTGGACAAATCTTAAGTGCACCCTAAAGACTCGCAACTCAAAAGCAAATTGGAAGACTCCTACTTAATATATTTTAAAAAATCTTGTGCTTTTTACGCCAATCTCATGATTTTGGGGGACCTGACTCATGATTTTTTATCACTTACTTGGATGGTACATTTGACATTAAAGCATCATGGACGTATGACATATATGTTAAAAGCTCCCATAAAGCTAAGAGGGAGGGCTTTTAAATAGCAATTTAATTAAGCTTCGGGACCAGAAGAATGGTGGTGTTTGTTCACATGCAGCTCACCATATTATGATGCCTAGGAATTGGAACTCACAGGGTCAGATTCACAAAGGGACTTTAGGCGCTGCAATTCTAAGCAGGAATTCAGGATCCTGAGCTAGGTGTCCAGGCGCCCTGTACAATACATGGGAAGAGCTAGGCACCTATGGATGGGATTCACAAAAGCCAACACGATGAGCAAGAAGCCATTTAAACTACCCAGTTGGAACTACTTAGAAGCGTTGGGCCACTCAAAGGGAGTTAGTCCAGGTCAGAAGGACGCATCTGTCTCTGCTTTGGGTTTTCTGCCATGAGTCTTCTCCTGGAATTTAGTGCCTACACAGTTTTTGCAAGAAATGCCACCAGAGGAAGACAGGGCGATAGTGCCCTCCGCTCCCATAACATTTAGCCTGCTGGTTAAGGCACTCACCCAGGATATGGGAGTTCAGTTTCCCTCTTTGCCTGATGTGAACTTAGGCATGAGTTAGGCACTGATCTGCTGGGTGGCATGCTCAGCCACTGAAATTTAGGCCATTTTGGGACTTTAACAGCAAGGAAATTTAGGAAACTTAGGGACTTATGGTGCGTCCAGCAGAAAGCAGCAGCTGAGCAGGGCTTTTGTGAATGCCAGTGGCATCTAAGTGTTGAATGCAGGCATCTAAAATGGCACTTAGGTGCCTAAGTCCCCTTGTGAATCTAGCCCTGACTGCATTAGGTACTGCGTAGGTACTGCACTCAGTATATAACCTGTCAACCTGAGGTCCCTCCTACTGAAAGCCATGTGAGATGCAATACCTCGGCACACTGGGATGAGTTAAGAAGACAGCAATATTGCTCCAGTTCTGCGGCCCTTCTGATGGACTCATGCTGACGCAAATTCACTGCTGAGGGTGTGGCAGTTACATATCTAATTCTCTTTCTGTAACATATTTCATGCTTTTTCAAATTACTCAGCATTTTAGTGATGTTTTCAGTATTTAATATTTTTGCACTTGGATTGCCCTTGATTGTTTACTGCAGTAGCCATTGTAGAGAACCCTTCAGCCATTAATTAAGTGAAGTTCATTTCTCAAACCTAAATAAAATACAACGTGGATGTTGCATTTTAAGCTGCTCATCAAAATATCACAAGACAGACAAAGCAGGAGAGACACCTAATGTTTGAGGCACAATGATTCAAGAATAGTGTCTCAAAATAATACAAGTTGTACTAAAAAATCAGATACTGCAGCCCGAAAATTGGCAATGAAATGGTTAACAGACATATGCTGTATAATTAGGAGATGCATTAATGATTATGAATAGTAAATGACTTGGTGCAAGGAAACAAATCTAGTCAAAAGGGACATGCACCTATCTTACACATTTATTAGTAACTGTATATAACTAGAGAATCCTGCTATTAAGAATCCTGCATTATTGGTGTAAATACTTCCAAGGGTACATCAAATTGTAATCTTTCATACGACATCCATCAAGCCAGGCTGGAGATTTTGACAAACATTAAACACAGTAAGGAGGCAATTATGTATGCATGATTTAATCTGCAACTAATTAATATGCAAATTTATTCATATGTTAGTTACTAAATTAAAAATGCAAAGAAGCCCTTATGGTGATTCTCAAAATTTTGCACAAACAGAACATTTAAAATGTAAGAAAAATGAAGTTTTTTGGAAACCTGGAGCATACTTTTAGTCTTTTGGAAACCTGTTGCATGAAGATAGTTTAAAAATATTTGCTTAAATACTGGAAAATGATAAAAGGTGTGTTAATTTCATGTGAGAACGTGGTAAAAGAAAGGTAAAATATGATTCTCTCAAAGTCTTAGGAGATGTGCACTAATTATCAAACAAATTGTATTCTAACCCTAACTCCTAGAGCCTGCAAAGAATTTCAGAATTGTCAGAAATTGGTCATTTTGCTCCATTTGTAGACATCTTCATGCTGAATACATGAATATTTTAATACAAATGAATATGTTAGCATTTTCAGACCTGACGTAGAAAACAGTTTGATGGTCTGTAGGCAGACACACAAGCCCACTCCCTCTAGTCACCCGAATAATTTAGCCAATTCACATTTTAGAAACTGCTTTCTGCACACGTAGTAAACAAGATGGGTGAGGGAACCCATGGAGTGGAAGGGGATAGCAATTGCCTTTCATTCATTTCTAGATGTATCTTCAAGAAAAAAACAAACACAACAAAAGGAGGCATTTAAAATAATGTACAGTGAATTCTTAACACTCTGGATTTGGAAAAGGTTACTCTCTTTAATAGGTGAGTAGAGAATGATAATGTAATGTGTGTGTATCTATATTTATATTTCTTTTAACAGTATGCTGTTTTCCAGTTTATTAAAAATATATTAGAAAATGCATCTCTGTGCCTAAATTCCCTTTTGATCACCTTTCCAGTGAGAGTTCAATGACAATATACTCTGTGTACGTTGGGTTAGCAGTAAGTGGGAACAACTAAAGTAGCCTGAAGAAATGAGGTATGGTTCAACAGCATGAGAAAGTACAATAAGTGCTTCCAGGCTCTTTCCTGGACCACTGAACTCTCACTCATGTTTCAAAAATAAAAAAGAAAGTAATCACATTTGTTAGAGCCCAGTGTAAGGGCGGGGTGGGGGAGGGGAGGAAGTTAGCCATTGGCTGCTACTGTATTCATAGTCTGATTTTGTTCCCCCTGCTTCCTTTATCCCATTTTGATGCCAAGCTGACTGCAGCATGCCCATTTCGTTTCAGGCATGTCAGCCATAAAACCCACTATCCTACTGTGCAACTATAAGTAATCTGTTTTGATATTAGTACCTCAGTGTGTAATGTAAGAATCAGATGTCCCCAAACTATGGATACTCCAAGGGGTGGGGGGGGAATGTGTGTCTCTGCCCAGCTGTCTTCAGAATGAAGGATGGTGGGTATGAGGCAGAGCCTCAAAGGTGTGGCGTTAACACTGGGGGCGGGGGGGTGGAAGGAGAGGGGAAGGGAGGGACAAGGATGGAATGAATCTCAGAGGCTAATATGGGACAGAGACAACCCATGAAAACAAATTCACTAAAACACAATATATTAATATGACAATACATGCCCTACTTCATGTTATTTCACATATCTGCAATCTGTATATTCTTTATGTTCTCCTTATCTAAATGACTGACCCAGGATCTCTAGTCTGTGATTTTAATAACTAAAGCTTTAAAACTACATTTTCCTTTCATGGTTTCATTTCTGTAACACACAACTGGGACAGTTCGGAAAGAGGCTCTCAAAGACTAAATTTTCCAATCTAAGACCAAGGCAGGAAAAAAAATCTGGATTTGAATGGGGAAATTGCATCAGAACTGATTTGTGAAATATAAACAGGTTTGGTTGTACATTTCTGAATCCACTTTGCTCCTCTTTAACAAGTGACTCTTGATTTTTGTTTAGACCAGAACCAAATGTAATGCTTTTAAAAGCTTAAACATACACATTTATGCATTCATTACACAGTGTTAAATCCAATTTGTTCTTTTTACTGTCACAGGAAGCACATGTTTAAAGCAATCTGTTTCCTCATATGAATGCTTTCCTGTCTGTTTGAAAAAAATTGCAACACACTTTACCCCAAGTAACCAAGAGGTGATCATAAATATCCCTAAATAGCATTAAACAGATATGAAAGACATTAACACTTGCAGAATGCCAAAGTAGTATTAAAAAAAAATTCTAACAGATGCTCCTAGGTCAAAAAGTGAAATGTGTGTTTCCTGAAAAAACACTCTCATCAGAATCATAAATGAACTGTGAGTGGAAAAATGAGGTGTCGCAGAGCAAAGTAGGGATCTTTTTGGTGAAGAACTCTAAAACACCACTGCCAAAGTGTGGCTGCAATAAAAGAGCCAACATTAAATGGAAGTTTGTTGAAGACCAATATCTTTTGTAATCCACAAGGTGGCAATGACAACAAATGAGGGCTGACTAAACCCAATCTACCCCAGCACTGTCAAACTTTCGCTGAGAAAGACTGTATCACTGCAAACCAAAATACGAATCTAGGGCCACTTAGGGGAAGGGGGTTAACTCAGCCAAACTGGAGTTGAACCAGACAATTTAACTTTGTGTATTCACTCTGTGGCTTAAATTTGGCAGGGAAAAGACGTTTTCATCAAGGAAAATATGCAAATCTGGTTTAAAACACTAAAGTTATCTAAAACCCTTTAAACAAATCTTTTTGTGGACAGATACACTTCCCTGATTAAGAATTTAGCTGCAGCATTACAATGAGAATGTAACACAGGAGTGCAGGCTAGGAACTGAGTAGGTCTTTGAATGCTCCTAAACCATCTGTAGAAACAGTTGTATTATCTGCTAGAAATTCATCAAACACTAGAAACCTTTTCACCATTTTCAATTTATGACAGAAACCAAAACACAAACAGCTATGTGTAATGTTAACACACCCAGCCCTGGTCTGTCTTTCCCTGAACAAGCACAGAGTTTTAGTGCTCCTTAAGTAACTCATTTGGCCCCTATAGGGAGGGGAGTGCCTCATGTCACTGAACAGTGACTCCCTGTGGCCAATTAAGGAGTTGGTGAAAGTGACACAGGGCCATAAGGGTTCAGGGGAGGGGAGATTGTGGTTAAAAAAATATGGGGTACAGCAGCCTCAGGATTCTGATAAGGTTACAGCAGAAGCCCTACTATTAAAAAAAAATGGGCATTGTTGATGTATTTTTCATAATTTAATAATCATCTTATTGTGGCTCATTATGCCCCTGGAATCTCAAAACAAAGATTTTACATTACTGAAATTGATTTATTTCCATTATGTGTACAGCCCTAGTTATTGCAGGGTTGCTCCTGAGTGCTGAGCTTTGTAAAAACAAAGAAATACAAATTTCTGCCCCCAACCCCCACAAAAAAAGTTGAAGTAATTTTATTTGTTTTTGTTTTGTCTGTTTTTTTAAGTCATTATAAGGCCGACACACTGAGATATCGCCCAAGTATAGGGATACTGCCTATCTCTAGCTTCAATAAAAATGCTTAGGGTGTTGTTTTTTTTCAGCTGTTGATTAAACCATCTGTTTGAAGTGGCAAACATTTTGTATTCTTTTCAAAATAAAAAAATATAAAAGATACTGTAGGGCTAATACATTTTATGCCAAGAAAATTTCATGGATGCTTTGCTAGATATTTAAACACACTGATAATTATTAATGTAATTTGTGCAGGTTTTTTTAATCTAATCTAATCATCATGACAAAAAGTATTTCTGCCTATTTATCTTATCAGTGAAAATGTAAAAATACTTTGCAGCAAAAATAAGTGGTCCTGTGATATAAAGAATTACATGGACTTTACTAGCAAACTTAAGTAAGATAGACTGGGTGTTGATAGGATCCCATAAAGTTCATGATTTACTTTCTCATTAATGTGATCTTTTTCCCACCTACATATTCATTTAGTTTTTGGATGGAATAAATTTTTTTAAACAAAATACTTCCTAACAACAAATTCCCAAAGCAAATACCAGAATTCCCAAATACTGTCCACTAGAAATATTTAAAAGAAAGTTACAATCTGAAGTTACTTACTACATAGAGAAAGAAACAGAAAGGAGCCATTTTTCCTCTCTAAATGTCTTGTACTAAAAATTATCCCTCAAAGCACAAGTTAAAAGAGAGGACTAAGTGCCAAATTCTTCCCTCATTTGCACTTGTGCAATCCTCCTGACTTCCTCTGGTAACACTGGGATTCAAGGGGTGTAACTAGAGGCAGAATATACCCCTAAGGATGGATCTACAAATCTCATTTTCTTTTCTTTATATATAAGCCATTTCTTTTCATTACAGCAGACATTCAATTCATGTCCCATTTGAACAAAACAAAAGCAACAAACAGAAAAAAGAACAGTGAAATGCCTTTACAGATCCTGTGAAAGGTTAAGACTGGGCATACATACATATATTCCCATATGGAGATCCACTGGTTTCAATGGACACTATGCAGGATCAGGTCCACAGTGACAATTTTTGTTTCATAAAGCAATTTCACTAAGTCCAGATTCAGTCTCCTTTCATTCTTCTTTATTATATATGGAATTTCAGAGAATTCTGTTTCACTATGAGAGTTCCACTATATATATGCTTTAATGAAAGAGGAGAAAATACATTACACTGAAATTTTGCATATCAAGTTTCAACCCAAGGAATATGAACAAACTCCCCGCAAATAGGGTGCAATATGCAGGCTTCAATACAACCATAATTCCAGAAGGAAGAGTAAATGCTGCTATGCAAAAACAACAATTCTAAAAGTGCCTCTTAAGAAAAAAAAAAATATGCTTGGTACTTACAGTATTTCAGTTTAAACTTATAGCAGGCATTTAGGAATCCTCTGTATTCAATGGCCAAAACCCTAGGTCCATGAGAAACACTTTGTTGTCCTCCGCACTACCTACATTACTCTGAAGAGGGAGTCTATGCTCAAGCAAAACAATAAAAATCACAATAACCACATGCTTGTGTTACCAGCTGCTAAGAATAGTCCTTTCATTACTGCTGTTTTGGGCCCAAATAGTTAAATATTTAGAACTGTTTGAATTTTGCACTACATTTTATTAGAAGTTAAAACATTTAAGGCCCAGGCATAAAAAACCATAGCATGCCTTTCAAATGCTATTGTGTGTTAAAGAATTATATATTATTTATTTAAACACACACACAGTTTTATCAACAGCTTCACTGAATTTTACTGTGTTTGGGGAGGGGAGGGGGGACAAAAACCACATAACACTTTGACTCTAAAGAAATACTGTATACTTTCCAATGCCACAATTTTCCGCAGAACATCTTTTAATCAGTCAACTCATTGGTTGACAGTACATTCTGATTTAGAATCATAGAATATATCAGGGTTGGAAGGGATCTCAGGAGGTCATCTAGTCCAACCCTCTGCTCAAAGCAGGACCAATCCCCAGACACATTTTTACCCCAGTTTGCTAAATGGTCCCCTTGAGGATTGAACTTACAACCCTGGCTTCAGGAGACTAATGTGCAAACCACTGAGCTAATGTATTTGAAAAAAGTTTAAAGCAGGGATCTGCAACCTTTGGGATGTGGCCTGCCAGGGTAAGCACCCAAGCGGGCCGGGCCAGTTTGTTTACCTGCTCTGTCAGCAGGTTCGGCCAATCGCGGTTTCCACAGGCCTCGGTTCGCCGCTCCAGGCCAATGGGGGCTGTGGGAAGCAGCGCGGGCCAAGGGATATGCTGGCCGCCATTTCCCGCTGTTGGCCTGGAGCGACGAACTGCGGCCAGTGGGAGCCACAATCAGCCGAACCAGCAGATGGGGCAGGTAAACAAACCTGCTCGGCCTGCCAAGGTGCTTACCCTGGCAGGCTGCGGGCCAAAGTACCGATCCCTGGTTTAAAGCAATATTGCAAATCAAGAAAACTCTAAACAACAGGATTTCTACTAACTGAAAAAGTGCTGGTTTAAGTTAACATACTAGAAATGTTCGCATGAAAAAATGAAGTAAGGGCTCAATTTTGCCCTTGGATACACTGAGTAGAAGGTGGAGAAAGGATGTAAGGCAGCAGTGTGTGTTATGTGGGTATTGGATGATGGGTGTTCTCTCATGGTGCATGAAGTATATACAGAGAGGTGCATAACATGACCTACTGGTGATGGGGATTCTGAGAACAGATGACATGTCCACAAGCTCCGCTGAGTGGCACACGCTAGTCAGCACTTGTAATAACGTATACACTTCACTTAGGCAGAGGAGCACTACACACGGTGCTTAGCAGCACATTGAAGTAGTCTTCTAGCCAGACTGCTGTGGAGCCAGCTAAGCACTTTAGCCTTCTCTCCATCAGCCCTCAGTATTTACTCAATTATATAGAAATGTTCTAGCAAACATCCCCAAATTAATTCCTCTTTCTTCCCAACCATTACCTAATGCCTCCTACCCAATCCGCTATTCTGCTTCTTTCTTTCTGAGTGCTTTGGTTGTTCCTCCTACTCTGGACCCAGTCATGAAACTCAACACTCCTTATGCATATTTTATCTTTCTCCACTTCATCTGTCCACCCTCTCTGATCTAACTGAAGGTCAGTTCAGACAGACCCCTAACAGATCTCACCACCTTTGCTGATACTCTACCAAATCCATAACGGGATTTCAGAAAATCTGGCATTCACTGCTCAGCCTGCTGCCATTTTCAACTCAAGTATTTCAGGGCTTCCCTGGGTCAGCGATAACCCAGAATACACTGCACACTTCTAACCCCAGGGAAGCCCCAGGATGCATGACATTTGAAGATGGCATTCAGCCCAGAAGATGCTGCCAGCAGTGATGATGCTGAGATCCCACCATACTGTTAATTTTGTGAGTTAGAATGTTAAAGTTGCAAACTCTATTAAAGCCTCTTTGCTATCTTATTGGAAGAAATGGGCACTCAACATCAGCAGCTTCTGTTCCATAATGAAATTTGTTGGCTTGCATGTGGCAAAGTTTTAAATAACTTGTTAAAGCTCAGAAAAGACTCCAGTATTTTCCTTGCTGAAAGTGGTTCTGCTTTGCTGAATGCTCCAACGATCAGCATTGGCTTACTCTGAACTCTTCTCTCCAGGGACAGCACAGAACATAGATTTCTCAACCTGGGGGATTGCATCTCTTCCTTGGGAGGTCAAAACTAGGTATCAACTGGTTGCAACCTCTCT
This sequence comes from Chelonoidis abingdonii, assembly GCF_003597395.2. NCBI lineage: Eukaryota > Metazoa > Chordata > Testudines > Testudinidae > Chelonoidis > Chelonoidis abingdonii. The sequence goes on from NC_133774.1 coordinate 20,173,223, forward strand.
GCTCTTCCTACGCTGCTAAGTGAGAAGGAGGCGCCAGCCAGATGGCCAAAGAATCCTGTGATGGTCCTTGTGACAGTCAAGGTCCAGACACTCCAAGGGGAGAACTCAGCAGGTTTAAACCCCAAAAATGAGTAGTCAAAGCAACCAATTGCATACTGCATTATTGTATTATAAAAGTATATTGAGTAAGGTCTTTTATGAACACTTGTAATGTTCTGAACTTGATGGCCATTATGAGATTAATATAGACTGTGGTTATGACTTTATGTATTTGGATATAGAGAGAAAACTGATACATAATCAGTGCTCATAATCAGTGGCGCAGTTTCACCTTCACCTTACAGCAGGGTGGTGGTCAGTAAGGGGCTGCCTCCTCAACTAGATAGATGAGACTAACTCCAAGCACCTAGCTTGGTACAACCCAGGAAGAGACAACTGATGGGCCATTAGAGTTAACGAGAAGACATTGAGACAATTAGAGATTTCCCCACTTTGAATATCTATAATGAAGAAAACACAAACTGCGAACCATTTTAAAATGGAAGGGGTTTGAAGTGAAAGGCAACCAGAAACTGAGGGCCAACCTCTAGGTAGGAGGTTGCCTATGAAACACTGGATCCCCTGTTCACTTAGGGGATATGTTGAGGAAATGTGCAAAGGCAACAGGTAACTTGTATTAGAAAGCGGATCATATCTAATATAGGCTGTGTCTACAAGCAAAGAAAAACCCGCGGCTGGCCCATGCCAGCCGACTTCAGTTCACAGGGCTCGAGCTGTGGGGCTCTTTCATTTTTGTGTAGATATCTGGGCTCAGATCTCTCACCCTACAAGATCCTAAAGCCCATGCTCCAAACAGGAGATGCGGGACTGGAAGGGCTGTTGATGTCGCCTTTAAAGGCATAACTAGGCTGGCAGAAGCCAGGTTAAGATGTTGTGATTGTGGGCTGAGTACTAGTGTCAGGGATCTGAGCCATAGCAGCACAGTATTTAGGCTCACCTCGGTTATAGGGCAAGTGGTGATAGAAGCCCTCACTGGCCTGGGTGATCCCCCAAACGTCACAGTTCTGGTGGTGAAAAGGGGATCCCAGAATGGAGACAGTTGAGAACTACTGAATTACACAATAATTACTCCATTTAATAATATGATTTGAACACTAAAATCACACCACACAGAACAGAGAAAATCAGATACTAAAGATATCAAGTAGGCTTGTTCATGCTACTGGAAAGCTTTATTACAGAGAAAGATAACTTAAGACTTGGAAAACTTACAAGCAGACATTGTTTGAAATGTTGACCTGGGTTCATCCTCAGGAACAAAGAGCATCACAAGAGCATGTGAGTGACTGGAGGGAATGTCATGATTTCTTTTTTTCTGAGTTTCTCCCTCTTCAGTCCCAATAACCCCTCACATTTCTGCAGGACTGAAATTAAGGTAGGTTGCATTCCTGACTATCCATCCCAATAGGTTTATTTAAAATATCTCACCCTCTCTCTTCACAGTCAAACCAAGTTAAACATTATGCCAAGTGCATAGGTTACTTGCATCCTAAACCCACTACCAAGGGATGACTTCTCTGTCCTTTTGAAGTTATCCTCAACTTTTTTAGTCTGTTCCTGGCAGCTGTTGCAATAGCTAGTAGGTTTGGGCAATTAAGACCTGCATAGACTTTCAGTTCTCGGGTACAAAGTCATTGTGGTGGATGTCACTTAAACTTATAAAACCTCAAATCTGCTTAAACCTTAAACTCTAACCTGAGCCTTAAGGCCTTACTCAATTAGCCACACTGCATATACCTTTGTTCTTTATTTCTGCATTCTACTTATCCAGTAGGCTCCTCTCAAATATCCCTTCTAACTGCTCTCTCTTTCCTTCTAGTCTCATTTTCACATCTTCTTTCATTTCACATCCTAAGCTTAGAATGCCATTGTTTCCCTTTTTCCATATGACCATGCTCCATTCACATTCCCTTTTAAAGCACTTTTGTTTCACAAAGGCTTTCAAGAATGATTTTCTCCAACAAGCCCACAGGACTAAGAGACTGAGCTTTCATCTAGTGTATTATGTGCCATAACTATTTCATCTGCGTCCAGTTTAGACCACAAATTCACTGAGGCTGAGAATGTATCTTCCTTTCAATAACACAGAAGACAATGGAAGTGCTCTACACTGTATGTATTATAAAATAAATTAATAATCATAATAAAATACTCATTTCAGACAAACAGCTCTTGTTGCAAAACTGCATCTCAAGGAGGTGAATTAACAATTGATCTTTTCACTCCCAGACTCCATGGGCAAAGTTTTGGCTCTTGGTGTGTGCAAAAGAAGATCAAAGTTGGATGAGCTGGCAATTTGAGGATTAGGGGACTCTAGGTGGTGAAAGCCAGCCTTATATCTTCCCCTCCTGGACCCTCAGGGTAGGAGGCATCGAGTGAGAAAAGAAACCGTTCCTCACGTTTGTGTCCGTTCCATATATGCCAGATTTCATCCTCTTCACTCATGGAGACGGAGGGAACAGTATGGCCCATCGTGTTTTGCTCTCAATTTTCCAGTGGTCAAGATAAGAGGAGCAATATCACATATACCTCATGAGCACTAGGTACATAAATTAGTAAAAGGTCAGATGTGATTAAACTGCCAGTGACCAAAATGGATAAAAGCTTTAGGTTACAGAGGAAGGAAACTGAAGATAAGGAGATAAAAATACAGAAGAATCAGGAATATTTTGGACTGGAATGTGCTGGCTAATAAACTTCTATAGCAGATTTCATCAAAGATTTCCAAAGCACTTTACAAAGGTAGATACTATAATTATGTTTATTATGATATGACCTACACACACAGAGATCTGGGTCCCTTTATGCTAGGCATTGGACAAGCACATAGTAAGAGACACTCCTTGCCCCAAGAGATTATAATCTAGATAGTCAAAGGAAGTACTGTCACCCTATTTACATATGGGGAACTGAGGCACAAAGAGGTTGTGACATGGTCAAATTAACACCACAAGCCAAGCAGAGTGAGGAACCGAATCTAGATCACCAAACTACCAATACGATGCTCTGAAAGCTAGGTCAAATTGACAATATGGAAAACAAATCCAGACTTGAAACTTGAAATTGGCATGAGTTCTTGAAACCATGAAAACAGGAGAAGCTGAGATATTCTTTACAAAGGGCAACACGAATGTGTTACGGAAAGATATTTTGTACATGCTATGTGAAATAGCATACCGATTAACCTAGGAAAATTGATTAGGTAACATAATATTAGGTAAGTATAGAGTGTCTTGGTATGAAACAACATTCTGGGACTTATATACTTATTTAAATCCAATTTATTGGGGTTCAAAAATGTTATTCCACCCCAAGTTACAAGTTTGTCCTCTTCTTGCAATGAAACATATGTACAGCCCCCAATGGAAATAAGGGCTCAGCTACACAGTGCTGATAAAGAGCTTTGAGATCATAAGATGAAAAGTGTCATTCATTCATTCATTCATTCATTCATTCGGCCAGACTGGGGCTTGCTGTGGAGGCCAGACTTATATGTTTTCTTTCCCCCACAGCCACTGCAGTGTTTCTGAATAAAGACAAGGCAGATCATGCACTGTTTGGAATGCACCTTGTCACAATAGAGTGAATTTTTAAAGATGACATTTCAGCCTTAACTCTGAACTTCCTGACTTTGTGTTTAACTCAGACCCTAATATTATTTGAACTCTGATTATTTTTACAGTTTAATTGCCTTTGCTTTCAAAATCAACCATCATTTTCAGTAAAAGCAAGAGACAACATATTTGATACAACCGATCGCAGAAATTTTGTATAAGAGCATTTATATATTCAACCAGCTGAAACTGCTCCCCAAAAACCTTTGTAACCCATCGTATAACTAATAGTGAGACCAATTTAATACAAGTATTTTAATAGAAAGACAATAATATTTTCATCCTATCAGCTAAATGCACTGTAATCTATTTACTCAATTTATAAATGCATATTGTTTATCCAACGTAACAATCCCATCTAGGCTAATGTTGCAAGGTGTATCACATACATATACTCCGATGCTTTGAAAAGATGCATTATTCTTTTAGGGATGACAATGGCTTGGATTAAATCTATAAAATTTGCAAATGATTTCTCATGATATATATCAATGTATAGCACAAAACCAAAGTCATATTTATACAAACACTTATGTTATGCATCTCTAAGAATCTTGTTATATTCTTGTCACTGAATATTTACATTTAATTTATCACATATTCTGATTAGGTAACACTTTGTACAATTAAAGTATTTGGGAGGGGAAATGAGTGGGGGAGGGGAAGTTTGCGGGTTTGGTTTTGTTTACTGTATACCTAGTAAAACACAATTTCAAATTTCACAAACTTAAGGGGTATAGTTCACCTTAAGAATTATTTGGCCTATAAATATTATTAAAAAAAAACCCAGGTTCTATGAGTGTTTAAAAGGTTAAGTATTTCAATAATGTAAAATAGAATTTTTTAAAAAATGTTTGAAGGAGGAAGAGGTTTGATATGATTGTGCAAAAAAGTCAAATGCTTCTGGGTCTTGTAAGTTCAGAATCTGACCAAAGCAAACTTTCACTGCAGAGTTTTAAGACTTTGACTGTAGAGGTTTCTAACAGAAACACCTATCAACCTTATCTCCACAGTGAGATGAGACTGCAGGCAACATCATAATAAAACTCTCTCCTTATGACAAGAATACAACAGTATCTGTAATTGTCCTGAGGTGGTTAGCTGTCTACAGGGAAATATTTTTAATTCATAAGAAATTATGGAAAATTTTTGTATGACAATGATTAAGCAAGTAGAAAACAGACATTATAGCACACAAATAGATTGTGTATCAGAAAGAAATATGCAAAATTCTGAATCCTGGAAAAGGTTAATCGTTAATTTTAAAGCTAAGATAAAAAATACAGCACTGCATCTTTAAGAATTTGTGCCTTACGGCAAAAGTATGTCGCTTTTACAGTACAAAGCTATTCTGCCATTCCAGAACATTCAAAGATACATTCTAATGTATTTAATATTATCCATATTATGTACTGGCTTGCTTCAAAATGTAAACAGCTGTGAGGAATATATCATTTGAGGTTGTCATATAAGCTATTAAAAGCTAAAGTTTCATCTAAATTAAATCCATGGCTAACTTCAAGCATAAAACCACTCATAAAAACCTTTGGGGGGAATATTAATTATTTCTGTAAAAGGCCAGTAAAAATACATAGCTAAGTAAACTTTAAAAATAGGTATAGTGACATTTTAGTAAAACATGTCTATTACTAGCAACTTTTGTTTTCACAATTTCCATATTTCAACAATAAAATGATACATATTCATATATGTCCAATATCACAAACCGTACAATAATTGGAACATTTAAATTAATTGTTCCAATTGTAGCAATGCTGGTCCCAGGATATTGGAGAGACAAGGTGGGTGAGGCAATATCTTTTATTGGACCCACTTCTGTTGGCGAGAGAGACAAGCTTTCAGATTTACACAGAGCTCTTCTAAGCTTCTCTCTCTCGCCAACAGAAGTGGGTCCAAAGAAAGATATTATTACCTCAGCCACCTTGCCTCTCATATTTAAATGGTGATATTCATAGTCTTTCCCTTTCAGATTTCAATTTTATTATTTCTATGAGTAGTAATGAGACTACAGTTTCTCACATTCACAGGAGTAAATGAGCCTCTTTAAAACATGTTAGTTTGTAAACTTCAATTTTAATTGGGTTTACAATAAAAACAAAAAATCCATCTCAGATTGATATGTTAATTTGTTCAGATATTTGGCTAGATTGATTATCACTTAACACTTCCTAATACTCACATTTATATATAATGGAAATATGGTTATGATGTGAATAAAGTTGTCCATTTTTCAGAATAAGATTTTTTTGTTTACAGCTATTGATTTGAAAATCTACCCAATATATTTTTTAGCATAGATGTAAGGCTGTATCCACATATATAACAGTGCAGCACAAATAAAACTAATGGGAAGGTGCAGAGAAAAATACAATTCTTAGCCATACTAAAACTTAGAAGCTATACTTATTGTAATACTTTATCGTCTCTATTAAGGCTATTATAAATGTACAGTACATTACACTGAGATAAATACTTTTAAAAGCTGTAATATATATTTGTTAAGCTTTTTTCAGTAAAAATAAAAGAAGAAAAAGAAGAAGAATCTATCAAATGTTGGCAGATGAGAAAAATCAAATGAAAAGTTATTTGGATCACATAAGAAATGATTATATACAGCTGAAGAGACTTTTCAGCTTTTAATTGCCTGTGATATTGATTTCAAGGTAAGCATTTAAAAAAAATGTATCTGTTTATCTGAGATAGTATCCATATTCCCACAAAAAAAAAATTAATCAAGGATATTCATTACAAGTATATATCATATTTGGTGCGAGGAGAGAGTGGGAATCAGAGTAATTATTGACTATATCTTTATTTATTAAATAACCCATAACGCCTTTGACAACAGCTGGATTCCACTGGTTGACACCTGGTATCACACATGTAGGCAGCTACTGATGCAGTTACTTTTATAACTCTAATTCAGGTACATCAGTAGAAAATAAAGATGTTCTCCCTGTATTCTGGGTTGAGATCCATGTAAATTTCTCATAAATCCTTTCCATAAATCTCTTTTAAAATGCAAATCCATAAATCATCATAATACTGACAAAGAAGTTAACCAACAAATGAAACTAATGCTCATTCTATGCAGATCCACGTATAGGTAACTACCCAAACTTCAGGCATCTTTCCAGCACTCTCTTTGGAGTTTCCCCTGCTGAAGATCAACATGACCAAGACACATTTGTCCTCATCGTGTAATTAATCACTTCAAAGTTTGGTCAAGTGACAAGATTTTTAGACTATCCTTACCTTGTCCACAGTCTTTATTGATAAATGCTCTATGAGCTTGGAACTGGATTCACTTACAACCACTTTTGATCAAACAAAGCAAAAGAAAACACGAACGAGCTTGGCAGACAAGCAGTACTTACTGATGATGGTAAACCTGGAGGAACTTTTCGAACTTTCTTTGTTTGTACTTCTGAAAAAAAGATAAAATGCCATTGTAAGACATGTTTTCTTTGAAATTTGCCGAACAACAAGCTACCTGATTATGCTTCTTACAGCTTTAGTCTAGACTTTTAGCATTTTGGTAAAATAAAATGGATACCATTGCTACTTACTGAGATCAGGAAGTTTGATGGAAAGTTGCCGGGAAAGAGTGAATGTGTAGATTTGGAGTCTTAGATAATTTGTTCCCTCCTTAGATGGTTTTGTTTTTAAAAGGACCCTTGTGTGTGCAACCAAGGCAAAGCAAAGAATCAGCTAACATTAAAAAAAAACCCGTTTGTATTGCCAGCTAGAAGTACAAGCATGCTCTGTCGTTTTCAGTTAGATTATTGCTTTTACTATAAAATGTCGTTAAATAAAATGAAACGTCAATTGTTATTTTTTAATGGGGAAAAAAAGCAAGACGAAGTAACTCACCCATAGAAGTACTGTGAAGAGGCCTCCTTCGGGGGTTATTGCTAGAATACTGATAGTACTGAGAGCCAGGTTTGGTGGGTGAGAGAGCTCCTGGGTTGCCAATATCCATGTCACCTCCAAGGAGACTTTGCTAAAAGATTTTAAAAATAGATATTGTGAAATCTAACTTTCCCGGCCACTAGCCATTTCTTATTGCTTAAAATAACAATGTAAAGAAACCTGCATGAAGCAAACTGAAATATTATTTAAGAGCCTCCAAGATTTTAAAGTACACAGTACTAAACATTTCCAGTTAAAGGTCTTTCCCTTTGCTAAGGATGCTTTATAGAGTAAATTCTTTTTTTAAAAAAAGAAAACCTAGAATTACTTACATTTGAAGTAGACATGCCTTTTTATGCAAATACGATCATTGTTTAGCACAAACTTTTGAAGCTACATTGAGGAAATATATTTGAATACAATTCATTTTCTTCACAGCAGACAAAATGCGTCTGTAAACATATTTTTGTTAACAAAAAACACTTTATCCTGTTGCTAATATTATGGTTCAGTGTGTATTAAAATAGCTACATTGACTATCTGCATACAGCAAAGACTTTCATGTGTGTGCATGAAATATACAAAGCAGATACTATACAAAATATACACGCCAAGTACACAATATTTAACTAAGATGTAAAAATAAAATTACACATTGCTAAAAAAAATTGGCTAATTTAGCAAGTTATTGGAAAAAAATAATCCCAAAGTATCTAAGGCTATTGGAGAGCAGCAGCAGTGAAGGACTTTTAAGTATATCTAGTTTACGTTTGTATTATAACTAACAAGATTATGTTAGTTATATCCACAAATGCAAGATTTACTCAGTCAAGAAAGGAGTCTAGTTTCTATGAAATAGCAGGAAACAGTATCTGACCACAATAAAAGAGAAATTTTAGTCTGTAAGACAGTATGAAAGAAGAACAGTTTTCTAAGAGTAAGATTCTATTTGCTATAAACTACGTTGAAACTTACCCATAATATATAAATCCCCTGATTATACTCTGCATTGAACACATTGTTCTTTTAATTATTCTGATATGCAATAAAACAGGTGTAGATACCACCATTTATATTAAGAACAAATTTACCATTTAATAAAGACATTTTAAAATTAAGTACCAAAAATCTAACTTTATCGTTACTTGTAATCAACTTTTACTGACTGAACTAATTACTGTACTTGATAAAGTACAGAATGTGTTTTCCCTAATCTAAATTCTAATCACCATGTCACTCACAACAGACTTAGTAATGCTTCACTAACACACTATTCACATGCAAAATACTCTAAATAGGCCAATTATGACTCTGCCCCTGTTCCCTGGTTAACCCGCTGAGAACTGAAAAATTTCACAAGGCAGTCACCAACTAAAACAAAGGCTCCTTGTTTTAAATTAAGACAGTCTTTTTGATTCCTAAATAGCTCAACAAAGTGGCATGTCTTCCAATGAAAGCAGTTGGTCAAATATGACCCATGAACTGGAAAATCAGAAATTAAAACATCCTTATTCGCTAACTATACTTCTAGAAACATCCAAAGATAACTTTTGATTCTATAAAACTATCTTACTTTTATTCCAGATGAGCAATGTGTAAATAACTAATGGGTTATCAACAAGTAATCCTTGATTGATTCTATTTTAGGGCTTTTTACATAATGTGCTGTCTAGCATTTGGCTTTATAGAAATTCCAAAAGGATGTAATTTACACAGGCTTTAAAAATGTGAGAATGTCAGTCTCAACTTTCTTGTGGCTAAAATCTTTACATTTAGCAATTATTTAATATACACCTGTGGTGACTATGCTCTTGACACACAACTGCACTGACAAAAACGTTTGCAAGTGAGTCGAATAATGGCAAAGAAACACATACGAAACTGACTGAAAAAGTTATCAACTCATTCTGAGTATACTATTGAAACAAACATAATTTTATTGAATGTCTTTTACTGAATAATTCATTCTGGAATGAAAGACTGCTAGCCACAAAAATCCTACTCAACAATGTATTTTTTATCATATAGACATTGTTCATATAAAGAAAGACATGGATTATCCATGTGTTAGTTGTCTGAAAGATTTAACTCACAACCAGCCTTAGAGCTTTCTACATACATCCTATTTGATGTAACTGAATTTTTTTTAAAAGAGTATACATAAAAATGGAGTTTGAATTTTTGTACAAATAAAATGAATCTTGGTTAATCTAAAATAATATGCACACATTATATTTTTTTTGTTTTCTTCATTAAAAGACCTGGAAAGGTTGTGAGATCTCTATAGACAGAAAACTTAAAAGAGAACTATATTGGAAATAAGGACTGATAAGAATCTTAAAAGCAATCCATGATTTTTTTTCTTTAGTCATCTTTTTATAATGATTACTAATTTCTTGGTACCAAATGCTTGATGACATAAATCTACAAAGGTAGATAATAATATATGGATTATATATAAAGCAGCATTCTGGTACTCTGGACACGTGTGAACAGAAATATGCAAAAGTTTAAGAAAGACTGCAAGAAAGGACTTCCAACATTATGATACCGCCTTGGTTGCTTGTAGGGTTTGATTATTTAAGGAGTCGATGTGTATATTGTTGGTATATGAATGTGCATTACCTTTGCATGTACAGCATGGTCACAATTACTACTACATATTTTACCATCAATAATTTTCATGTAAGGTAGGATGTTATAAGCAGTTTCTTATCTATAATAAAGATCAGTCTTTCCTGAAAAAGCATTGCTGTCTCTTAATAAACTTTCATCACCATCACATAGACTAATTTCTTCTTTTTTAAAAACCTTTGTTTTTCACTGGGAGAACAAAGTCATTTTTCAAGGCAATAAAAATATGCATTTTTGTGCAGTTAAGGAGGCCTCCCTAAACACTCAGCTGTGGAAAAATAAGATATAAATATGTATGTATTTATTCTGAGATGCAGGTAAATAGAACAAGGGGTATTTATTATTGTTCAGCCTACATGTCACATTATTAATAGCCTGCAACAAAGAGAATGAGAAAACATTTACAAACCATGAAGCCACAGATTACATACCATTTAAGGTTCTTTGTCCATATTTGCCCACAATTGTACGAATTATTAGACATTCAAAATTCATATTTGCCATTAAGAAATGATGGACTTGCAAGTTAAGTGTTACATCTGTCAAACTCCTCTCCTGACTTTAGACAGGGTTAAAATGGTTGCATGTTTTCCATTTAGAGCAAGCTAATGTTCTGATGTTATCTTTGTGTCCCACCAGCATACTACCCAGGAAACACAGGAAACAAGATGCTGCATATCTTTGAGCTAAACTGTATAAATCTTACAGACATATTCCTGCAATTTAGCATACTCTGTGCAAATCCCTCCCCTGCACCCCTGCCGCCCTTCAGAACTATATAGTTTGTAGTGTACACTGAATTATCAAAAACAAAGAATGTAACACTGAATTTTCCAGTCAGATTTCAAAATTTGAGTTAAAAAAAAAATTACAGAAGAAAAGCAATCTCAACACAGCAAGATCCATTACCAGATTCAGACATCCAGCAGTTCTTTGTCAATTTGGATTTTTTGTTTGTTTGTCACCTGGAACTCGGTCTGTGTTTCTAACACACTCTCTGCCCTGTCTTCTTTTAATTTTAGCCAGGAAACCTTCACTTCATCCAGAAAATGAAATCACAAATTGAGTTTTTTAAAAAGAAAAAATTGTATTGATCAAAACTGATTAATACCTAAGTGGTAGTTTAAAAAAAATTGGACTGCTTCCATCATACAGCTGAAACTTTGCTTTTCAAACCAAAATGATTTTTTGCAACCGAATAATTGTTTCACTTTAATCATTTTTTAAAAACCTAATGGGTGGGAAGTAGATTTCTGAAACTATTATATTTACTCTTAATTACAGATACGAGTAAGATTAGAATAGGATGAGTGCAGCCTTTTATAAATATATAATTAATTCAGACGAAAGGAAAATGACCTTGAATGTTGTAATCTGGGGGTTGGAATCGAGTGGGGGTGTTCCTCCACCATCACCCCATCACAGGTTAGGGAAAAATATCTGCAGAAAGGCACTTTGCTGGACTTCCATGTATTCTGTTTTTCGTCACTCCCCATTACATTGTGATCAGATATCAAACACGACGAGATCATGGGGGATGTTTTAGAACAAAGAAAAACAATTTTAGATGGAACCAGATTAAGCTCCTTTTCTGAACTATTGCCAAATGCTTGAGAGTTGAATCCATGTTGGAGTATTCTAGTGCTTGCACAGCTGCAATTCTATTCTACGATCACAAACCTATGTGATGTATAGGGAGTGGGGGCCATATGTTCCCCAGCACAGTAAGCAAAAGGGTCTAAAGGTTCAAAGAAATGTCAGAAGGGACTGCAGGGAGGGGAAAGGTGACAGCACTATAGTATTCTTTCTTGTCATGTAGTTGTGTAAGAATCTCCATACCACTTATGTGATAGTGCTGCCATGTGGCATCGAGGATCCTGTGGCCAAGCCAGTGGTGGAGACCGAGATAGGAACTCAACACGTTATGCTCTTCAGGTGAAGAATCATAATTTAGAGATCAAGTGCATTTTACAATTCTATTCTGAGCAGCATGACAGGTATTTCCACACAGTGCATAAGGACCTATCACTGCAGCCAGGCAGCCTTTGTGAAAAGGATTATTGTAACTGGGAAGGGTGGGGAGGAGGAGTTCAGAACAGTGTTTAGCTGCAAAGGAACCCTGAGTCCATAGGACTTTCTCTAGCAATTCCTGTAGATCTCCAGGTAACCTAATCCAATAATATGTGACCTCCTCTTCCAAACAGCTTCTGACTTGCCACTCCTTAAATAGAATGGTGTTGTGGTTTCAGTCCATATGCTGCAAGGCAGGAAGAGGAACATAGACCTTTTCTGTGGCAAATTGACTTTGTACAGATAAATAAGTGCTGAGGACATAAAATGCTGAACTATTATTAGTATGTGCACACACACACACAATCATATATATATATGTGTATGATTAGATTATACACACACACACACGACTATACCTTTATTATAACTCTTGCATATCATGTATCAACTTAAACCAACAACAAGATAATTTAATAATAAACATAAGAATTAGAGGAAACCACCTTTTTCATGTAGAAAGAACACAGTAACATTATTTTTCATGATTCTTTCCACATTCTTTTTTGTGAAACCTTTTAGGAAGATTAATGGATCTGCCTAGCCTTTAGGAGGAGGAAATGAAAGTCTGTATTTTTCACCATGTTTTGCCCTTTGTCACATTCTTACTGTACACTATGGACTCACTTTGCAAGTTTTGAAGTGCTACCTGCAGTATTGCACCAATCCCGCTTTGCAGGCCAGTGAGGACGAGGAGCACAAGATCATAGTCACACTTCCTCCCTACTCCTTTCCAAGTGATTTGATCCATGAAGGAGGAAGGCTCAACTCCTTGTGGATGCATCCCCAAATACACTACTATGCACACATGTATGGAGCAAGAACAATCTAACTGTTGTAGAGTGTTTATACATCATGGAGCAGTAGATTATGTGTAATTATGACCTTTTTTCAGAAAAAAAAAGCAAGGAGAGAGGGATGTGCGATTCTCCTTAACATGAAAAATTTACATTTTTCAGAACCCTTCCACCCCACATTTTCAGACAATGGGATTTGGCTCTTATGTGCCTGTAGTGCGGCCCGGCCACACTTTGTCCCTCAGCAGGGCTGTGGGGGATCCCACCGCCTCACTGCCAATAGTCTCCTGCCCAGCCCTCGGTCAAGGCGGGGCAACAGACACAGCGTCAGTAGGCTCAGGCCCTCAGGCAGGGCTAAGCAGCTATAGTCTTAACCCCAGCCCGAGGTCAGCGCGGGGCAGCAAACACAGAGTTACTATGCTCAGGTCCTCAGGCAGGGCTGAGCAGCAGTAGTCCTATCCCCAGTCCTAGGTCAGGGTGGGGCAGCAAACACAGAGTTAGTAGGCTCAGGCCGTCAGGCAGGGAAAGGGGGAGTCTGCCACCCTGGGAAGGATGGCAGGGGGGACGCAGGCCCTCCCACTCCACTGCGTCCCAGCCTGGGGCCCTAGCAGCGGCAGAAACTCGCTGCTGTCAGTGGGGATCCTGGCCGCAACACACTGACATTGGTTCTGGCAATGCTGCAGCCAGACTGGGGTCGACTGCCCCCTGGCTACTTCCACTCTCCCCCTCGTCGCGTACCTGAGTCCTCGTAGCGCCATCAGTAATCTCAACCACCATTGGCTCCTCTGGGTAAGTGTGTGAGGGTGGGTTCAGCGGCTCCTCGGAGTAGTTGGCCAGAGGCAGGCTAGGCTCTTCCTCGCGGTAGCAGGCAAGAGGCAGGCTCGGCCAGTCGTTCTCAGGGTAGCGAGCAAGAGGTAGGCTCGGCCCTTCCTCGGGGTACCGGGCCAGAGGCAGGCTCAGCCAGTCGTCCTTGGGGTAGTGAGCAAGAGGTAGGTTCGGCCCTTCCTCGGGGTAGCGGGCCAGAGGCAGGCTCGGCCAGTCGTCGTCAGGGTAGCGAGCACGGGGCAGGCTCGTCTGGGCAGGTGTGAGCTCCAGCTGGCAGCAGCCGCAGATGTCTGGTCCCAGCAGTGGCTGGGCTCCTACTGAGCTCTGCAGGTCTGCTTTTATACTTCTGGGTCTAAGCCGTGACCTCTGAGGGGCGGGCGCAGGACCCAGTGGCTCCGCCCACAGCGGGGTTCGGGAAGGGCTGTCCCTCAGCGGGGCTGTGGGGGATCCCACCGTCTCGCTACACACCCCCCAAGACTGACTCCCGTCTGTCAGGGTCAGCCCTCTCTGCCTCCCCCAGGCGGGACAAGAATTCCGCGTTAAGATGGTTCTTACTGGCCCTGTGGCAGACGGTAAAAGCGTATGGCTGTAGCGCCAGATACCACTGGATGAGCCACATATTATTCTTCTTCATCTGAGCTAACCAGCGAACCGCGGCATGGTCGGTGACGAGTATGAAGGGGGCCCCCATAAGGTAATACTGCAGGACGTCACAGGCCCACTTTACTGCCAAGGTCTCCTTCTCGATCACGGCGTAGTGCCGTTCTTGCAGAAACAATTTCCGACTAAGATATATGACAGGATGTTCCTCACCATCCACTTCCTGGGACAGGACCGCTCCTAGGCCCACCTCTGAGGCATCCGTTTGGAGGATGATCCCTCTGGAAAAGTCCAGACTGTACAAGACGGTTTTGCAGCAGAGGCAGTCTTTGAGGACCTGGAAGGCACAGCAACACGCTGGGGTCCACTCTACCAATCGGGGACTTGTCTTGGTCAGGAGTCCCGTTAAAGGGGCTGCAATGGACGCAAAGTCGGGGATGAACCTCCGATACTAGCCCGCCAGTCCGAGAAACTGGCGCACCTGCCGTTTCGTGGTGGGGGGTGGACATGCAGCTAGGGCTTGGACCTTTCCCACGAGTGGTCTCACTTGTCCTTTCCCAATAGTGTACCCCAGGTAGGTGGTCTACTGCCATCCGATATGGCATTTCTTTGGATTGGCGGTCAAACCTGCGGCCCATAGGGACCGCAGGACCACCCCCACAGACTCCAGATGGTTTTCCCAACGATCGCTGTACATGACAATATCGCCTAGGTACGCAGATGCATACTCTTGATGTGGATGAAGAAGGCGGTCCATGAGCCGCTGGAATGTTGCAGGGGCACCATGGAGACCGAAGGGCATCCGGGTGAACTGGTAGAGGCCCGAGGCTGTGGCAAATGAGGTCTTTTCGTGGGACACGGGGTTGAGGGGGATTTGCCAGTATGCCTTTCTTAGGTGAAGGGTCGTAAGGAAGCGAGCCTTGCCTAAACAATCCAGCAGCTCGTCTACCCGTGGCATCGGGTACGCGTTGAACTTAGAGATAGACTTGACATGGCGGAAGTCGATGAAGAAGCACTGGGTGCCGTCCGGTTTAGGAACCAGGACTTTGGGGCTGCGCCATTCACTCTGCGACCATTCGATAACGCCCAGCTCTAGCATCGCCCGAACTTCTTCCTCGATGATCTGCCACATCCTACAGGGTAAGGGCCTGGTTGACTCTCGGATCACCACCCCCGGCTCAGTCTGGATGGTGTGGTGCTCGAGGGTCGTGCAGCCTGGCTGGGCAGTGAAAGTTCTACAGAACGCTTGTAGGAGGGACCCGGTCTGTTTCCGTTGCTCCTCCGTTAGTGACGCCCCGAGCTGGGGTGTCATGGGATCTTCGGGCAGAGTAGCCCTAACTCCGGCTCTGGTGGACAGGGGTTGATCAGGAGGCCTTCTCACTCTCGCCAGGGTTTCAAGAGATTAATATGATACCTCTGTGTCTTCTTCCAGCGGTCGGGCTGGTTAATCTCATAGGTGACTGGCCCGACCTTCCAAACCACCTCATAGGGCCCCTGCCAGCGGGCCAGTAGCTTGGATTCGTTGGAGGGCAAGAGAACCAGCAACTGGTCTCCGGGTTGGAACTCGCGAGCCCAGGCCTCCCGGTTATAGGTCTGGACCTGAGCCTCCTGCGCCGCCTTCAAATTTTCTCGAGTGAGCATCCCGGCTCGGGTGAGATGATCCTGAAGCTGGAGGACATATTGTAGAAGGCCCTGAGTGGGTGATGGGGTCTGTTCCCAGGTCTCCCTCATGAGGTCCAGGAGCCCCCTCGGACGCCGGCCATACAACAACTCGAAGGGGGAGAATTTGGTGAAGGCTTGGGGTACTTCACGGACGGCCTGGAGTAACGGGGGGGATCAACTGGTCCCATCGGCGCAGGTCCTCAGGAGAGAACTTGCGCAGCATGTCTTTCAGAGTGCGGCTGAACCGCTCCACCAGGCTGTTGGTTTGCGGGTGGTACACTGAGGTGCGCAGCTGCTTAATTCCGAGGAGTTCACAGACCTGCCGCAGCAACTGGGAGGTAAAATTGGTACCCTGGTCGGTAAGGATTTCCCGAGGCAGGCCCATGCGGGCAAAGACCTTGACTGGTTCATCGGCAATGGTCCGCGCCATGATGCTCCAGAGTGGGACAGCTTCGAGGAGGCGGGTGGCATAGTCCACGATGACCAGAATATAAAGAAACCCGGCCCGGCTTCTCAGGAGGGGTCCCACCAAGTCCATCGCCACCCGCTCAAATGGCGTCTCCACAATGGGCATGGGTATTAGGGGGGCTGGGGCCATCCGTGAGGGAGCGGCCAGCTGGCACTCTGGACAGGAGCTACAATAGTTCCACACCTCCTGGTGCACCCCAGGCCAGAAAAACCGGGACAGAATTCGGGCAAGGGTCTTTTCCTGGCCAAAGTGCCCGGCCGCTGGGACGTCGTGGGCAAGCCTCATTACCACTCATCGATGGCACTGAGGCACCAACAGTTGTGTCTGGATCTCCCCAGCGCGGGAGTCTCGATCCACCTGATAGAGACGGTCGTGACGTAGCTCGAAATGGAGCCAGTTCTTAGCCCGGGCTGGATCAATCAGGGAGCCATCGACCGCTGCGAGTTGTTCATACGCCCAGCCCAGGGTGGGGTCCTCCCTCTGGTCCCGGCAGAAATCTGTGTCAACTGTGGGGTTGTCAGTGAGCATCAGCAGGAGGTCATCTGACGCGCTGTCCTGGCTCTTAGGCCTTACCTCTTCAGCCTCCTCCGTCGGGTCCTCGGGGCAATCCCCTTCCAAGACAGGGGTGACCTCAGAGCTTTCCCGTCTATATGACTCCAGAACGTCCGGAAACTCTGGCTAGTCGTGCCCCAAGATCACAGGGTAGGTGAGGTGTGGGGCCAGACCGCCCACGATGGTTTGCGTGACTCCATCCACGGTAAGGGGGACTTGGGCACTGGCGTAAGGTCGAACGTCGCCATGAATACACTGTAACCAGATAGTTCCCAGGCGGTGGTCTTCGGGGAAGCCAAGGCTTTGGTGGATGAGTGTCTTCCCGCAGCCAGAGTCAACCAGGGCCTGCGTCTGGCAGTCCCCGACAACTATGGGTACGGTGACTTTGGCAGCCTGCGGCAGTCGGGCACGGTTTTCTCCGGTGCAGACGTGCCCAAAGCTGCAATCCATCTCCGTGCAGTCTCGTTGGAGATGCCCATGCTTCCCGCAGGAGAAACAGAGCCCAATTTCGGATTGTCCGGGTCAGGTCGAACCACCCTTCGGGCCCGCAGCGGGACTCTGCGGGGTGCGGCCAGTCCTGGTCTCAGGGCCTGTAGGAGTTTGCCGAGGGGGACCCTTGAGACGCCTAGACCGGGGTTCCTGACTCCGTGGGGGCGTCCGTGGTCCAGCCCGGGTACTCACCCGTCTTTCGGGTTTGGGGCACTTGAGCCCTGGAGGGGTGACCCCGCAAACCCGGCCTGACCGAGGTTTCCGCCGCAAGGAAATTCTCCATGACGGTGACGGCGGCCGCTACCGTCGGGGGCCGGTGACGGAGCACCCAAGCCCTTCCCCGGGACGGGAAGATGAGGAGGAACTACTCCAGGACAATCTGTTCCATGAGCTCTTCAGGGTTCCGCCTGTCGGGCTGTAGCCACCACTTACATAGGTCTCTCAGCTCCTGAGCCACCAACCGGGGGCGGGCGCCTGCGTTGTAGGCCAGACTCCGGAACCGCTGCCGGAAGGTTTCCAGGCTGACGTCTAGGGCGTCCAAAGTCGCCGCCTTCACCCGGGTATAGTCCCTGGGATCCTCTGTGGATAAACGCCGGCACGCTTTTTGTGCTGTCCCCGTCAAATAGGGGGCCAGGAGGGTGGCCCACTGGTCAGGGGCCCACCCGGCAACCTGGGCTACCCTTTCGAAAGTCACCAAGAACGCTTCGGGGTCATCCAGCGGGCCCATTTTGGTCAGTCTTGCGGGCGAGGTTAATCGAGGGGTCCCGTCCGTGCCTCTCGGCCGCAGGTCTGTGGGCCAGGGCAGCGCCATCGCTAACTGCTGTAAACATTGTCACTGGAACTCCTGATTCTGGGCTGTTAGGTCCTGAATCAGCCGCTGCTGCTGGGCTCCCAGCTGCTCGACCAGCTGTTGTTGCTGCTGGAGTTGGGCGGCCTCTTGCTGTTGCTGCTGCTGCAGCTGGGCCGCCTGCTGGCGCTCCTGGCTCTCCGTCAAAAAGGTGAAGAGCTTGGCTAAGCCCATGTCTCCGGTGGGGGATCGCTCTCCCTCAGACCCTTTCTCACAGGGGTCAAGGGCTTGTGCCCACATTCTGGGCAGAGTCCCCACTTCTGGTACCATGTGTAGTGCGCCCCAGCCGCGCTTTGTCCCTCAGCAGGGCTATGGGGGATCCCATCGCCTCACTGCCAATAGTCTCCTGCCCAGCTCTCGGTCAGGGTGGGGCAACCATAGTCTTAACCCCAGCCCGAGGTCAGGGCGGGGCAACAAACACAGAGTTACTATGCTCAGGCCCTCAGGCAGGGCTGAGCAGCAGTAATCCTATCCCCAGTCCTAGGTCAGGGCGGGGCAGCAAACACAGAGTTAGTAGGCTCAGGCCCTCAGGCAGGGCTGAGCAGCAATAGCAGGTTTCGGTCTCCTCAGGCCAGGGAAAGGGGGAGTCTGCCACCCTGGGAAGGATGGCAGGGGGGAGGCAGGCCTCCCACTCCACTGCGTCCCAGTGCGGGGCCCTAGCAGCGGCAGAAACTCGTTGCTGTCAGTGGGGATCCTGGCCGCAACACACTGACATTGGTTCTGGCAGTGCTGCAGCCAGACTGGGTTCGGCTGCCCCCAGGCTACTTCCACTCTCCCCCTGGTCAGGTTCCTGAGTCCTCGTAGCATCATCAGCAATCTCAACCACCATCGGCTCCTCTGGATAAGTGTCCAAGGGTGAGTTCAGCGGCTCCTTGGGGTAGTTGGCCAGAGGCAGGCTAGGCTCTTCCTCGGGGTAGCGGGCCAGAGGCAGGCTTGGCCAGTCGTCCTCGGGGTAGCAAGCACGGGGCAGGCTCATCTGACCGAGCGTGAGCTCCAGCTGGCAGCGGCCACAGACGTCTGGTCCCGGCAGTGGCTGGGCTCCTACTGAGCTCTGCAGGTCTGCTTTTATACTTCCGGGTCTGCGCCGTGACCTCTGAGGGTCAGGCGCAGGACCCAGTGGCTCCGCCCACAGCGGGGTTGGGGAAGGGCTGTACCTCAGTGGGGCTGTGGGGGATCCCACCGCCTCGCTACAGTGCCTAAATCCCTTTAGATATTTAGGCTCCTAAACCAGTTTGGCTAATTGCAGTGAGGCCTAAATACCTTTGAGAATCTGGGATTTTGTCTATTTACAAACTTGCAATCTAGTCAATCTGAATGTGCCAAAACCACACCTAATTAATGACGAGATGGTTAAATAGGAGTGTTGATCTTTAACTGTCTTGTCGCCTGTGATTTTATTTCCACAATATTCTACCATTTTGAGACAACGAACTTTAGCATAATCACTTTCCCATACATAAATATGAGATAGAAATCTGAATCTTACATTTTGAATGCTGGAGAAGAACCCAGAATTCCATTCCATCATCCAGGCTTCAGTCTCTTCTTCCTGTTCTGGGCTAAGTTTATGAACTTTTTATTTGGTAAAAATCACGTTAGCTAAGTAATGAAGATGTTCCATACAGTCTCTGAATTGTTTCTCTGTTATCTCCTTCTATGGTTTCAGTTCTTTGTTGTTAATTATATTATTAAACCAGATTTCCACTGAGACTGTGACAACAGTGTCATCTGCCCATAATCTGCCAAGTCCCTTCAAAAGCTCCTTCAATGACTTTTCGGAAGTTTAGCACCTCTTTGTAGAGCCCTCTGTTGTGTAAAATATGAACTCTATGTTTTTATCTAATGTCCTCATGCTTAGTGTAAATTTCAGCATATTCAGAGTAGCTGAATATGCAAACATAGAGACAATTTCTTGAGTTTCACTGAATGTATTTGTGAAGCTGAGCCATCAATTCTCATTCATACAACAAACCAGGACCCTAAAAGTGTTTGAGGAAGAATTTTGAACTTCCATTAAGTGCTTTAACTTTTCTCCAAGAGGTTTGTATTGCTTCTTGAACACCAAGTCAGAAGTTTGAGTAACTGCACCTGAGACGCACATCATCTTTTCTTTTTCTTTCCTCTGTCAGAATAAATGGCAAAGAACTCTTTGCCATAGTTTTTTTCTCCATGGTTAGACGGTATCTTTACCAACCTTCACACAACATTCTGCAGCTTTCTTTTCAAATGTTGACCTATATCTTTGTAAGAATGCTTGTAGCTATTACAAGGTAATTTCTCATGTTCAACCAACCCCCATGTGTTAATGTCCTTAATGTTGATTCTCTGAGTTCTTTTTTTAATAATTATTCTCTGCCCCCACTATTTCTTCACTGATATTACTTAGCAACTTTCAGAGATCAATTATCTGCCTCTCATTTGTTTTTATGGAATAATCATAGATTGATCATTTTCATTTTGGGGGCATCAAAGACAAACAAAACACTTCTCTTCAATAAATCTGATGTTGAACCACTGATGGACAGTCAGGCATAGGGTTTTAAATTATGTCGTAGCTTCTATGTTTTTATGATGAAGATGCTGATGATGGAATAAAACATCTCACTTGCAGAATCAGCACACTCGATGTTCTTCTCTTTTACTTCAATAGATAAATTTTCAATTGGCACTTTTAACCTAAATCTATTTTTTCTACACTTTTTAGGTAAGCATATGCACAAATTCTTTTTAATTTTTTGTACTTAGCAACTCTTGACAAAATTTACTTTTTACTTCAGAAGAATTATCTGGATTCATTTCTTCTGTATCTTCATTCACTTCTTCCCTACCACTTCCTTCAACCTTAGGCATGAAGGGTTAGATGAATTCATACACTTCTGTTTGGTGATCACTAAATACTAATCATTTGTTTGCAGTATTGATCCACAGCTTTCTCATTTTCAGTGTGGTTCACTCCCTTATTATAAGTATCACAGTATCTGATATTTTTCTTAAAGCCCTAAGTCCCAGCATTGTGAGAATCTCAGCTTTCACGGTTGTGGAGAAAATGTGGAAAATGTGACCCAAATGTTACCTAAAGGCTCAGAAGGAGAAGGAAATAAACCTCCTCCAAAGTTATTATCTTTAAAATCTCATGATTTTTAACCCAATGTTTTGGGGAAGGGAAGGAGTGACTCATGATTTTTTAAATGCTTGGGGTTTAAATTGCTGAATTTACTACATTCAGAATGAGAAACAACTACCTATTCAATTCAACATTGTGAAGACTAAAAAAAATATGTTAACTAACATTGCATATTATCAGATACCATGTCCAGCTTCCAGAATTTTGTAGAGGCTGGTGAATCAAGCATCTACAATATTCACATCTTCACCCACTTCCCTATCCAACATCCAATGACAGCTGATTCCACCTATTGGACACATTCATTTCTCCAATAATTCCACTCATCCTTCTTCATCCTCCAGATTTCAAGAAAATTTGACACCTTTCTGATTGTTTACTAACATAGGTCTAACAAGGACTGTAATATTCTCCACTTCATTTTTAACTTTTCAGAATACAGTTTTCATTCACAGAAGGGAATTTGAGCCTAATCTTTCCACTGTCAAAAACTTTCATCTATATGTAAACAATCCAGACTGACAAGGACCTTTTAAAAAAACCTGAGTGCTGTAAACGGTCTGCAGGGAGGCTGGGGAATCTAGATCTACACAAAGTCCATTACTCAGGGAATCCCATCCAGGATGAACTCCATTCAGTTTGCCAGTCAAGAGAGGTGCAGTTTTGTGCCACCAAAGTTGATAGTACCCATTCATCTTAGTTGCACAGTTGTGCTGCGTAACCAATCTAATAAGATATTATAGTCAAGAAACTGTCGCAAACTTAGACCAAAGTGATGCAGTTTATACACCAACCTAAACCAAATCAATGTGAATAGTATCTGAGAGGTAATGGCAGAATCTTTTTCCAGGGCAAGATAAGCAATATAGAGCCAACTTTTACCCTCAGTTTACACCTGTGTAAATCCACTGACATATAGGTGCGCTACAAGAGGGGTAAATTAGGGCAGAATTTGGTCTATAGTCAATATTGGATCTAATGTGGATTGCTGCTCAGCTGCATATAATTAAGCACTGTCTGCAGAATTTCTTACAAAGCAATTCTGTGATGCTAGAATGGAGAACTGCCGCATCATCACACAATTCAATTGTTCTACAACTTCTCCCTTGTGTAAATAAAACATCCACTCACTCACCTCTTCTATGCAACAACGAAAATTAAACATTAAGAGAAAATCTGCCTATTTCTGTGTCCCTGCACAATGCATACGATAAGAACAAAATGTAGAAAAAAGTATGTCTGCTAACAGACACTTTCTCTGCCTCCCCCCAGTACAGTACAGCAAAACATACAAAAGCTCAGTTATATTAAGTGTTTCTGTATTTTAAACATGCACTATATCAGAGTACTGGCATATGATGTAAGTGTTACCAAGGTAACTACCACTTAATATATAGTGGAGTAATAGTCAAACAAAACTCGTGCGTGTTGGCATGTAAATTAGAACTGCCCGATGGTTATGAATAGGCTCAAGCATCCTCCTGTTTTACCGCTTTTCACATTCTTTTAAAGAATGTATTACAGTGTAATATCATTGTTCGCAATACCCAATTTCATCCACTTTTTTCCAAAGTTTCTCAAATCCTATATCCATCTGGTACTTATCAGCAATGTGGTCACTTATTGGGGATGATAGGAGGGGAAGAATGAGGGTTAATGAAGTGTAGAAATTCGTACTGTGCAAAGAAAAGAACTTTTTTGCATTTTTTTTCCCAGAGTAAATACACAAGAATTGCAGGCAACAATTCCCTAGTCAGTCTATACTACTTTTCCAGTTCAAGTGAGTCCTTTCGTGTAGAATTCAATAAGTATGTTCTAATCACTACTTGCCTTAAAATGTTTCTTGTTGGCAAATTATTTCAAAACCTAAAATAGAGCAAGTTTTAAAAGACCTGTTAACCTAACAAGAAAATTAACATCACTCTTCCCTGTGTAAACATTTAACTATAAAGAGCTTACTACAAGAATAGCAGGTCGAGTTGTTTCAGATGGGGCAAAATATCCTGACACGCTTCAGTCTTTAAAAGGTGTTTAGTGGCTGATTTCCCTTTTTTAATTATATAATTATTTTTCTCTTTGAATATGAGAACACAGAAAAGGCTTAGACAAGTTCAAATTCAAAAAGAGTGTTTTTTCTGAAATTAAGTGTTAGCAATATTTTTACCTAAAAAAAAAGTTACATTAAAAACATCCAAAAGACCAAGAAAACTTCCTGTCTTTAAAACAACAAACAAACGAATCAAAACCAGCTAAATAATTTAATTGCTTAGAAGAATGCTTTTGTTAACTCATTACTGTTTGTTGGTCTCAAAGATACTACGCTGTCTACACTGCTATGTAAGCCTAGGGTTCGTAGAACTCCAGTTAGCAGACCCTAGGTTTGTTAACTTAGGGCTTGAGTGTCTTCACTTAATTGTAAATCCAGATTAGGAATTGTTGAACCCTGGATCCCAACCTGAGGCTTCCGCATCTACACTGCATTATGCAGGCCCAAGTCCAATCATCCTTATACCAGACTTCCTAGAGCCCTTCCAACATGTGGCCGCTCTAGCCCTTTGTTTGTGGTGCAGTGTGGAAAAACTTGAGTGTCCACCAAACTTGATTGTTCAGAGCACAAAGAAAGTTGGCCCATAGGATTGTGGAATACTTTTGGTGACCTCCCAGAACACAAGTTCAGTGGGGCTATGTCTAAATTGCAAAAGCAATAGGACTTGCACCCTGGGTCCCAGCTTGATGAGGCCCAGACTCTCCATGCTTGTGGAGCCCTAGGACCTTGTGTCTGAGCCTCGGGTTAGTGCGATTTAAGTGTACAGGAAAAGAGGGGCAGGCTTAAGTCTGAGTTCAAACCCTGGGCTTACACTGAAGTGTAGACATACCCAAAGATAAGCAATACTTATCCCTTTCTTACCCAGAAGCAAGCTACTGTGTGTAAAATAATGTTATCCAGAGACTAAAAGCAATTTAAAAATCTTTCCACAATCTAGCATGTCATACTCAGGCATTTGAAAAATGTGAACAGATCTGTCTGTCAGACATATTTTCAAAAAGACACCATCCAGTTAAAATTCATATATTTACCAAAAAGAAAGTGGGAGGAGCAAAGAAGTGGAACTTGAACCATATATTTGTATTAATGGGAGAGGACACAAGGAGCGGTACTTGAACCAAAAAGGCAGTTTAAATTGTGTAAGGGGTTGGACGCAGAGTGCATGTTGCATGCTCCTCTCTCTGCAACTCCAAGAAAGCCCTTCCAAATAAGCACCATGTGGTTTGACTCAGCAAGCCACACATGACCTATTTGATCCTACTCCTGCAAGTATGTTAAAGGACTACATTCTTTTCCTCCTCAGAGGGTGTTAACTTCTTCCACACAGAACAGATCTGTTGGGATTGCTGCACCAGGGTCTGCATGGACAGAACTCAGTAACTTTTCTTTTTCCCTGGAGGAAGACGTATGCATGTCTGTGGATAAAACTGATACTTACTACCTTACAAAACTGCCTAACGTGAAAGACATTTGTATGGCGGGGAAAAGATAATTATATTCTTTAGAGTCAGATAAAAACTAAAGATACCCAGGCTGGGATAAACAGTGTGTTTCTCTGCTGTTCGAATGCATGTCTGCAAATGAAAAATTCAACTCCTGCAAATACATTGTTATGCTTTGCTATGGTTTGTTTGTGTTTTTTGGCAAAAGACCCTTAAAAATGATCAAACTAATCTGATTGGCATTTCAATACTACTTAAAAATTTATGGGTGTTCACTGTCTTCATTGTTATAAACTTGTGTTTATTTTGTATTTTACAGACTAGGGTTACTCAGGAAAATATAAAAATGTATTTTAGTGACATACTAATTCATTCTGAGATTTTTTTTAAAAAAGTGGAAAGTATCCATTTAACTGTATTTAAATTCCTCTCTCCTAATTTCAATATTTTTAATACGGTCAAAATCTAATAAATGCAGTCCAAAGGCCATTCACACACGCTGTAACAACTACATATTATTTTATAACACAAAACGAACGTCAAAGAAATTCCAGAGCAATCTTCATTTTAAGTACACTCCAACACCTGTAAAGTTTATGACACGTTGAGTTTTCAGACAGGATAAAAAATTATACTCGTCCCCACAATATATATCAGCAAATTCAGCTAATGTGAAAAAAACAGCATCTCTTCTTTTTTTTTAAGCTGAGGTGGGTAAAAATATAGTGGTGGTATGGTCATGGAAGCCAAAATAGAGCATGACGCACCACAGTTATACCTAGCTTTCTTGTGAATGGTCTTTTAGTTAGTTTAGCACTCCGGGAAAACTTCTGAATTAAAAATGTGCATGTGCTTTCAATTAAAAGCTTAAGAATAAAGATTTTGTTTCCATCTCTCCCTTTGCTGTACATACTGCACACTGACTGCATCACACAACCAGCAGGTGTAGATTCCAATCCTAAGGAGAGAGAAAGAGGTGAAGTTTTATTGCCTGGGTGCGTCAAGATCACCAGGTGGCTTCTTCATCTGTGCCAGACGCTTCCCATGTAAAATAGGAAAGAATGAATTCAACAAACTGAGAGCAAATTAGTGTACATGTTTCACTCCATCAAACCTTTATGATAAATGACAACTTCCTCTCCTACCCAGCCCCAAAGTCTCTATCTTGACATATAAATGCATTACATATATGGTGCCCACTATTAAAAAGACAATATTTATGTCAAGGATCAGGCAGTACAAATATAGTGGGCCCAATCACCAAACCCGAAGAACTGAAAATAATAGGCAGCAGGATTAAAACAAGCAAAAGGAAGTATTTTTTCCACACAACGCACAGTCAACCTGTGGGTGAAGGCCAAGACTATAACAGGGTTCAAAAAACAACTAGACAAGTTCATGGAGGATAGGTCCATCAATGACTATTAGCCAGGATGGGCAGGGATGGTGTCCCTAGACTGTTTGTCAGAAGCTCAGAATGGGCAACCGGGCATGGATCACTTGATGATTACCTGTTCTGTTCATTCCCTCTGGACCACCTGGCATTGGCCACTGTCGGAAGACAGGATACTGCGCTAGATGGACCTTTGGTCTTACCCAGTATGGCCGTTCTTAATCACCCTCATACATGAAAAAAATAATAATAATGCTTTGCATTTTCATAGAACTTTTCATCTGTAGGATAGTATGCATTACTCCTATTATATAAACGGGGAAACTGAGGCAAAGAAAGGTTAAGTGACTTTCCCAAGATCACACAGTAAGAGTTTGTCTACATGCTGAATTCCACTGGTTCAATTTAAAGTGTGATTTTAAACCAATTTAGTTAATCTAGTGTAAAAGACTATGTGGACACTTATTTTGCATTAAACCAGGCTTATTTCACTTTACTTTAAACCAACTTTGAGGAGGTTAAAGCTAAACCAAAATAAGCCACTCAGATGAAATAGAAGTGTCTACATGGGATTGTAGAGATTTAACTAAACCAGTTTAAGTTTGTATGTACACAAGGCCTTTAGTCAGAGGAAGTGAAGAATAGAATCCAGGTACTCTGACTCCCAAGTCTGTGCCTACCCTGCTAATAATTCAACCCTGAATTTGAACTGGCAACCTAAGGGCAGCAGCCCAATTTAAGGGAACTCTTCACTCCCCTGGACCTATGAAAAGGTGAAACAATGCTCCAGGATCCAACCACTTGGTCATGTTTTGGACAATAGCTCACAGAAAGAGGGAATCTGCAGTGCCAGAGGTCCTCTGCAGCAAGACCTGGGAAATTATTCCAGAAGGAAAGTTTTACTTGTCAGTGGTAAGAATGATTTTCAAGCCTGGCCAGCACAAATTATTTAGTATCCTTGTTGTTTTCAGCAGAGGCACTAAAAATTGTATGGACATAAAGGCTGAAGATCCACCACTTCCAGGTCATGGGAAAGACATACTGGTAGAGCACTGTAAAGAAGTGCCACTGCCTATATATCACATGGGTAGAGGACTTTGGATAAAAGATTACAGTTTCCAAGCCTATCAGTCTATCATCTTTCACTAGTGTTAAATTCATTAAAAGAAAAATTAAAAACCTTAAACCTTTCTAGTTTTCCACTAGGCAGGATGAATTGATCATCTTAGTGCAATTACAGTAGGTTCACTTTGCATCCACTTTTTGTCACAATGTCTATTTATCTAACACAGGCATTATAAAAATAACCCTATATGTTATGACAGTATGTAAAAAAGATAGAAATACCCCTGTGCATTACATTCCAGACATATATTCGGTTTTATTAGACATTATATGGATATTTTTCCCAAGATAGTTTTGAAAGGCAAGGATATGGAAAATATCCACTTTACCTGAACCACAGTGTTGACTAGATCTACTTTACTAGTAAAATAAACAGGCTCTCTTAATAGCCAACCTAGCCCTCCTTTCAAAGAAAATAGTTTTTAAAAATAGAAAAGCCTATAAAATGCAGACAGATGGCCACATTCTGTCATTAACTTCAAAACAAAATAAAAATATTAACTTTCTCACTGTTGCTAAACATACTGCAGCAAGCATTATATGTCTGGCAGACATATACCTCATCTGCTGCAAAGACATAAAGACGTACCTGGCTCCTCTGTTATTATTTATTATGTGGTAAGCACCAACAATGTATTCAGCATTCTTCATAGCAATGGAACAAAAAAGAAAATCCTACTCCAAATAGTTTCCAAACTAAACAAGATACAGAGAACACAGGTCGCATTAGGATGCCCAGAAGAGAGACTCATGTACTGGGACATGGATCTGTTGTTGTTTTATGCATTCACTTCTGGAATGCTCATAAGAAGTAGGTCTTTAGGAGGAACCCGAATGTGAAGAATATCATGACTGGCAAACTGGCAGATGTATGCAAAGGGAGCATCTTAGTACACTGAGTTGGAGAAGGGCACAAAAGTGGTATTGAGAGTGATTTATTATTATAACATCTGCTGGATAGAGAACCTTTCACCTCTCGGTCAATTACATACAGTCCAGTTCCACAGTGATAAAAAATGTTTACCAACTAACAGCTTGTGGGTTATGGTTTAGTGGTTTCTGTCCAGCTCCCAAAGGACACGTATCCATACCGTCTAAACCAAAATCACAATGTGCTCTAATGGGCCATTTTATTGACAGCTTCTACAGAGAGGCCAAAGACTCAATGGGTATAATGGACGATGACCCTGTGGGCAATTTACATCCCATGGTAGGGCTGATGTACACTGGCAGGACCAGTGTGGGCACGTCTGCACTGCTGCTGCCCCTGGAGTACCTGTTTATGGATAAAGAACTTCAAATCTTTATAGCTGACATTGTGATATCTTTCAGAAGTGCTAAATACATACAACTCCCCAACTTAGTAATAAATAATAACAACAATTTAAAAA
This sequence comes from Chelonoidis abingdonii, assembly GCF_003597395.2. Classification (NCBI taxonomy): domain Eukaryota; kingdom Metazoa; phylum Chordata; order Testudines; family Testudinidae; genus Chelonoidis; species Chelonoidis abingdonii. Next base: position 20,202,297 of record NC_133774.1, read on the forward strand.
ACAGCTTTCAAACCCTAGAAAGTAGAGCTGGTTTTATATTGAATTAAAACTGTCTAGTTAAATATGGTTCAGGTGTGAGGTATGGAGGAACTACTGAATGGGGTGGGTTGTGCTCCACCACAGCCCCACACCTGCCCACAGGAAAGGGCTGGCACACCAGGGAGAATAATCTGTGCACTCTCAAGTATGGAGACAACTGCCCATTCCCTGAATGAACTGAGAAGCCATAAGAAAGACTGTGTCTCAAGATCAGTCACTTGATTATGGGGGTTTTAGGGTAGAAGGTGATATACCGTTTCAGAGTCATTACATCCAGATGTTCCAAAGATACACAGATGGGAGAATTTCATAGTTTCCCTGAAATCTCTCCTTGCTGTAATGTAATTACTACTCTTACAATACAAATAAATAAATAATAATAAAAATAGGTAGTGTGACTCAACTAGTCCAAGTCTCTCTCCTGGGCTAAAAGAATATGATTTATGTGTCCACATTAGGAACACTGAATTGCTGTACTAAGATGTGCGTTACGGGACGGGGGCGCTGTCAGAACAGCAGTCCTTTAGATAAGATGTCAAACCACCATCTTTCTCCACATCCTCTGTGCTAGAGAAAGTTAAAGAGCCCAAAGCACTTTTTATTAAAAGAGGATAACTACAGGGTCATGGCCTACTTTCCCTCTGTTTGAACACAGGCTCCAAGTACTCTTGAGCTCACAAACAGCTTCCCCATTTATCTACACAATCACTGCACATTGTTTGATGAAATAATCTGAGATACCTTAATTGCTATATATGAAGCAATAGTTTATTATTCATTGGAAGAACTAGTTATTAATTAACATTTTGGAAGCATCAAAGTTCTGTGAAAAACTCACAGATCAGGGGCCTAATTTTCAGCACAGTCTTATCTGATCCATCCATTTGGATAAGGCAGTTTTGCAAGGGAAAAAATTCCATAAACAATTTTGCACTCACAATTATATGTTTTCCAAATTTATGTCATTTGTATGTTCAATCATCTGATTTGTGGGTGCAATCAGGTACTAAATTACCTAGATTATGCTTGCAAATAATTGAAGATGCAATTATTGTATGTGAAATTCATGGGCAAAAAGAGAGAGGCCAGGTTTTGAAACTCTGACCATATGTATGTAAAGGGATCATTTTAAACTTCACCACTAAAATACAACCACCACTGAGAGACTGGTAACTATAACAATAGTGCAAACCACATTTCACAACAGCTTTTAGAGTGAGAAGTGAAGTAAAATATCTTTCCCAATTAAAGCAACAGGCATTCAATGTACTGTAGAACGAGTTTAATAGCTGTGACAGCCAGTATGCAGCTTAAATTTTATCTGTGGTAAAAATAATGATTACTTTAACAGTTAGTGTTCTTTACCTGTGCTTCTTAAAAAACTTATTTCCTCATCTTAAACTGCGCTGTGAAGGTCCTACACCTCCTTTTACATGGCAAGTAAGTATGACCAAAGCTGCTATAGATATTCCTCCTCTCCGCAAAACAGCAGGTAATTCACGTTAGACTTAGCCTTTGTGTACATTGCCATTTTACAGCACTGAAATTTTCTCACTCAGGGGTGAAAAAACACCCCCCTGAGTGATGCAAGTTTCAGCGCTGCAAAGTAGCAGTGTAGACAGTGCACCAGCACTGGGAGCTACTCCCCTCGTGGGGGGTGGGTTTTTTACAGCACTGGGAGAGCTCTCTCTCAGCGCTGGTGCCACGACTACCCAGCCACGTTAAATGCCGTGGCAGCACTTCAACGTCTCTAGTGAAGACATACCCTTAGATGGCGGCAGAACAGTGTAACTTCTATGTGGGAGAGAAACTATCTGAAATGGTCTGCGGGAAATGGGCAATGTGCCAGTATGTGCCAAATACCAAAAAGATGACAACAGGGACTTGGTAGAAATTGGAGAAATTCCAGAGAATATTACATTGTTTAGCAGTAATCATTATTTTAAAAATTGCCTTATTGTTAAAGAGCAGTATTTCAATAATAGTGTCAATTAAATCTAAAGTTGCATCAAATCAGAACTGGGTATCTGATGTATCTAGGGAGTAGCCAGTTGGTCCATTTAGAGGGAACAAAGATCTCTGGCTTATTAAAGGAGTCAGAGAAACAACTTGGTAGCTAGTTCCCTGTGTACACAGCCCTGGGCATGGAGAAGACTGCAGTCTTCCACTGAAGAATGCTGTTAGGATTTTGTTAGTATATCAGGATTTATACACCTACTCTTGAAGGAAGAAAATTTAAAAGCCAGATGATTTTTAATAAGCAAGAGTAGTTAGATCATTGATTTTTACATTTCAGCCAAAAGACAGCATCCCCATATGCTATACTTGTATGTCTGAGGCATACAATTCTGACTCAGATAATTGCCAAAATTATTTCTTATAGCACCGTGGCTTTTCATGACCCTGCTGAACTTAGGAGCTATGACAAGATCACAATATAACGTGGGATGACTGTAGACACAAATATAGCTTCATTTTTTGGTAGCATGTTTCATATTCAAGGTATCTCAAAGCATCAAATCAATATACAATAAAATATAATATACAATGACTACAGCAGCAAATGGAGCAGCCACTGGTACTCAATCATAGTACACAACTACTGCTGGACATTATAAGCAGCCATAAAATTTGATGTCCAGGATATCAGTTTTTGGACAGTGCTTGGGGAACTAAAAGCTTTTACAATTTAACATCTGATCCAAAGGACTGCACTTCAAAAAGTAGAGCATTTCCCTTTATAACTGAAGTTTAGTGTTACATTTCAGCATTTCTCTAGTTATGGAGCAGACTATGAACTTTTGCCTTTCTAGCTAAGATTCAGGAGAATGCCTACTAAATAAGCCACACAGATACCTGAACTTAAATTTGTCATAACTTGTCTGACAAGAAAACTTTTACTTAGGTTATTAAATTAATGTTACTACATAGGTCAAACCACAATATAACCATGGTCACAGGGTGTTTCATGGGCACTGGAACTGATTTCAGGACCTGGAGTAACACTTCTGCCTTCCAAAATGAGACAACTCAGCAAAAACTGTGACAGGTGGCAACTATACCTGAACTATAAACTTTTTTGCAAAACTTACTGACCGAAATCCTGGCTCCACTCAAGTAAACAAATTCCATACACCTACCCTGTTATGCTGAGGAAGTCACAAATGTTTTATGGTACTATATGAATAAGTAGTAAGTGAAGTTGTGACAGTTGAGTAGGAACATTAGACAACGGCAATGACTGGATTCAGTTGTCTCTTTAACAGAATTACACCTTTAAAATCCAAAACAACTTTAGTTTTTATAAATGATTTTATATGGAGTCAGACACTAGTGTATTCTGCATAAACACACTGCCTAGTCAACAAACTGGTGTGTTTGTGTAGTCACAAAAAAATCCTTCTTTGAGAGCATTCACACTTTTGTATCTGGACACAAAAATGTGGGGTAAGAGCAGATATTGTGTGAGCCTTAACCTTGAATTCCTTTGTTTTGTTAGATACCTTTTCTGTCATCTTAATATACCATTTGCATGTTTTTATATGGGAAGAAAACAAAGAAGAATTATAATAATAAAGGACTCAAAGTGTAAAGAAATCTAGTTATTTGACCAATAAAAAAACATACTTAGTGATTTGTAACAGAAGAATTAAATGAACCTCACTATGTCTCACGAGGTCTACAATTTGATCTTCACAAAAGGTAGCCTGCCAATTTAATTGAGGTAGGAGTTATTTAATTTTTTTATATACAGGTATAGTTTCAATAAAACTACATATCCCTATAATACTGCAATGGCAGATGTGTCTCGATTATTAGAGGTGGGCTCCAGGGAATTTATACAATGGATCTTGAAATCTGTAAGCAGCTGTTTGTAGAGGGGTGGAACATTGTAACACACACACATGTTCCTTAAGTGCAGTAATGTTTTGTTATTTTACTGCAGGTGTATTACAGAGATGAAATTTAATAACTTATTGTATACAATACCAATAAAACTGAAAGATTCCATGCCCTGATGTTCATGAAGAAAATACAAATTAGAAGCAGATAGCTCTGTTCACATATAGACACACACAGTGTTTGTTGCCACACTCTCTGATGAAGTGTTGTCATTTCTATTACTTTATTGTTTAGTATGAACAGGAGTTCAGTCCATCAAAACCAAACCAAAACAAACAGAACAAAACAATAGCAACGCACAAGATGCTGCAAACACACTCCTGACCAATTCAGGGGAAAGAAAAGGCATTTGAATGTATGGACAAGATTCAGGCATGCATTTGTGGGGTCTTTTGGATGCATGAAGCCCCTGCGTAATGGTATCAGAGATAACGTTCTAATAATAGAGTAATTCTTTAGTGACTTAAAACAGAAATCTGGTTTTACAATATGCATCTGTCTAAATCTCGCACTGGAGAGCAAACTAAAGAAAACACTCTTAAAAGTAGGCATCACATAAAAAATTCCCCTGTGGCCTCCCTCCTCCTATGTTTAATGGGCTCCTTTACAAATTATTAGAAATGTTGAAACAATTACATAAGTCACAGTGGAAAAGAGAAGTCTCAGTACTTACACTTGAAGAAACTAGGCAAATAGCATTGCTACTCACTTCATCGTCCGCATGAGAACACTGCTTTTTATACAAGAATTTGCACACTCATTGGATACAAAGGCATAGGGGGTCAAACCGCTGGGCTGAATTACTCTATATGTGTTTAACACTGAAAATTTCCCACAAATATTGCACTTCACTTCTAGAATATTTACTTTAAAGAGTTGCTAGCAATATTTTTGGTATTTTTATAAGCACATTCCACACATTTACTGTTATGCTGAGGAAGCAACAATTTTTATTTTTTATTTAAAAGGCTGTGTTGGGTCTATTTGTAAAACGCTAGGAGGGATGCAACACACTGTCACAGAACTCTGTTGCACAGGAAATGACCTAAGGGGCCAAAGAGAGCTTGCAATGGATATATTTATGAGGCCACTGTGGAGAAGAAAACATGTTTTTCCCTTCCCACATACAGTCATATGCACCTCCACACAAGTCCAGTTTCAGAAGCCTTGTCAGTGAGGATTAGATCCCCTATGCAGGTAATATGAGGAAATTCAAAAGAATCTTCCTGCTTTCCAGCTCCCACACTATGCAATCAGTAGGGAAATATCATATTTGCTAGCTACCCAGCCTCCAAGATGGACTGAGAGGATGAATATACAGTCTTGTGGTAGTGAGGAAATGAGATCTGGAGAAGCTGGGACAGGGATTTGGGGGTACAGTGTTCATGTAGCGGAGATTCAGGTAGCAAAAGTTTTATGTAGTTCCCAATGTGGTATGTCTCATCAATGTGAGAAGACACTATTTCATCCTCTGCATCTGTCCCCTTATCTTTTGCATACCTCAAAAGCAAAGTGCAGGGAGTGGAGAGGGATAAGGAAAGTAGGGCCAGCTGAGGCAACCAGCATAGCAGGGGGAGGAGTTGGGAAAACAAGGCAGACCTGGGAAGTTGGAGACAGCCTGAGGGGAAAAATGGAAAAGACTTGGACGGGCGGGAGGTGAGTGAACCTCCTGCACTGCCCCTGCTTCCACATCAGCCTCCCCACAATCTGTCTGCCTGATTTTAGACTCCACCTTTTCTGTCCTTTTTCAGTTTCTACTCTGCTCCGCTCTGCTCTGCACCAGGTTCTCTACCTTGCATCCATTACCACCCAAACCTCTCCCTTCTATCCTTTCCTGCACTCACTCTCTGCCCCATCTTCACCTCCTGTCAGTGAGATACAACAGGCGGCAAAGGCGTGGACTTTCAGCCGTACATAGTTTCCTCTCCTTCCTACCTTCCTGCACCACCTGGAAGTCCACTCTAGACATTCATGAGCATTTATGAGCTATTCAATAAAGTGGAGAACAAGTTCTGACTTGCTGCTTTGGCAACTGGAAGAAATTGGGGGGCAGGAGCGGAGAGAGGGCATAGGTCCATGTAAACAGCCTCACAGGGAGCATTCCATGGCTTCAGGCACAGGAGAAGTGCCCCACCAACAGTCAAAGATTTCTGGAAGGTTCTGGACCTGTGTGGATTTCTGCAGGCAAATCCCAAGTGTGGGGACCTGTACTAACAGATCAAAGCAAAATTGTATGTGCGGAGAAAGACAGAGTCTATGCATAGGGACAAGGCCTGAGAACAGGGGAGGGGACTAAAAAAGGCTGCATGCATCTCACTTTTCAGGACTTCTGCATTTGCCACTCTTTGATCAGGATTCTGGTGCTGATTTCAAGGGCTACTAATGTAATCATCTCAGTAAAAGCTGGAATGTCTCAACAAAGCAGAAAGTTTAGGTGTTGTAGGCCTGTCCTTTGGTACCCACAACACCAGTAAAAAGGAAGAAGCTTCCAATAATGTTCATTTCTACTGACCCTGAAGGAAAGGTCATTTCTGTTCACCTTTCATGCCCTGTCAGACTTACCATTTATAAACCTTTTTCTCTGCCACAAAATCTTGCAACAGGCTGAAGCTTGCCAGATATGTTCTCATTTTGGATTCAATTTCGTTATAATTAGTTGTGAAACTTTTTAAGTTAGAGGAGAATAAAAAAGTAGAACAGGCTAATTTGGCATTTTATCTTGTATTCCAACTATACAATATTTTACCAGAATCCGTTTCAGTTCTCAGAGGTGGGTGAGTCTCCAAATGGCTTCACTGAGCATTTCGTAAACATCAAAGGGAGCAGCACATTCAAGGCCAGAATTTTGCCACCCTCTTTTCCCCAAAGAGCTAGTAATTACAACTAGTCACCTTTGGATTGTTTTATTTTTAATTAAAAGTGTTAAAAACTGAATATCGGCGACTGTGCATCTGCTAAAAGACAGCCCTAAATTTTCAAAGCACTGTGACTTCCATTAATGCCTGTAGGAGTCATGCTGCTACAATCCATATGCTACTTCGGAAATTTAGGAGGTAATTCTGAAATACCAGACTGTTTTTACATTAGTGCTTTAATGCTCTTTCTTCATTCATGATTTTTTATTAACTTTTGCTTATCACATCTCAGTGGCTCCAGACTATTCACAAATCACCACTGACATAACATAACAGTCAGTCACATCAACTATCAACTGATTAATGGATCCATACTACTGTACACAGCATACGATATATGAGTCTAATGATAATATTTTGCACATCCACAGGACCTTCCATCGAAGGATCTCAGTGTTTTGTAAATATTGTTGAATTAAGGAAAGATCCCATCCTCAACTGACAGATGGGAAGCTGAGGCACAAAATGATTAAATGATTCATCTATGGTCATACAGTAAATTGGTGGCAGTCACAAACAGAACCCAGATATCCTGATTCATAGACCCACTAGAACATGCTTCTGTTTCCTCTGGAGACATATCAGTGTCAGCACAGTGAAGTGAAGCCCCCTTATTAGAGCTGTTGAGAAAACAAACTATTTTTAAGATTTGATTCTATGTCACGATCATTTCACATAACTCTTTTATACCTGCAGCTGTTTAAACTGAGATTATGAAGAGCTGATTTAGACTAAACGCTTTGGGTCAGGAACCAGGTGTATTGTTCTACTTTGTGTGAAACGTTAGCCGAAAAACAAGAAGCATTACTGTTAGACAAATAAATTCTATAACCTCTCCTTATGCCAACATACTAAAAATCCCCATTTGATGGAAATGGTAAGCAGGACAGCATTAAGACAATGGGTGTTTCAGTGGAGCTGGGATTCCAAGAAAAGTGTCTTGGTCACTATCATGCTAGTTTCATAGATTTTTCATCTTTAGTGGAACTGAATGATTCCCACAAGGGACCTGCTGTTCCTGTTCCCACTGTAGTCAATGGAAGTTTTGCTTTGTCTTCAATGGCAGCAGGAGTAGGTCCCGGTCTTTGAAGTTAAAATCGCCTTGAGGTAAATAGGGTACTGTGTGGTAGAGTTTACATCTCACTAATGTCAATTAGGTGAAGGAATGGAGAGTCCAGGCCTTTGCTGAAGCTGTTAAGGTGGAGAAAGTTTTCTTTAAGACAAAATTAAGAGGACAGCAAGTCTAATGTTGCTATCTTACTTGGTCCAGGAACTCGCCTATACAGAACTCTAGATATGAATCATAAGTCAACACAAATCTGCACACTCCTCTTAGGTTTAGCAAGAAGGGGGGTGTGATGATACCAGTCACTCAGAATTTGGTGATAAACCCAAGCTTTAGCATGTGCTGTACTGTGTGTGCTATTACTCCAAACTGTCTCTGGTATTCAGGTTTTACCTTAGATGTGAAGGGAGAGTAAATGACATCTTCCCAATAAGAACAAAAACACATCCCTGAAAGCTTCCAGTAGGTTTCTAGATTGCTACTAGTCCTTAACTTTTGATACTTTAATGGTTCCTGATAGTTCTTGTCATAAACATATAGCTTAGGGTAACATAAAATCTCTCCTTTAACTGTAAAGAGTTAAGAAGCTCAAGTAACCTGGTTGGCACCTGACCAAAAGGACCAATGAGGGTAGAAGATACTTTCAGATCTGTGGGGGAAAGTTTTTTATTTTGTGTTCCTTTGTGTTCTCTCCAGGTCAGTGAGGAATCAGGGCAGGGCAAATACATTTTCCAAAGCCATACCTGAACTAAAGGCCTCTAAGATTACAAATTGAAAGTAATAGGAAGGAAATGCGTTAGATTATCTTTTGTTTTAGCTTGTGAATTTTCCCTATGTTAAGAGGGAGGTTTATCCCTGTTTTTGTATCTCTAAAGTTTTGCCTAGAGGGGAAATCTGGGTCCCCACATCTTTACACTAGAGTTTAGTGTGGGGAGGGAACCCTAACAGTTCTGTTATCTGGAAGCCTAAATCTAATGGTCTATCCTTAAGATTAACCAACTGTCATTTTTGTACCTGCCAGGATTCTAACAGGTTCAGAGGGTAGATATTTTTCTCCATCCTGTTTAAGCACTGGAGATTTACTTTACCGGCTCTCCTTATCACCTTGCATGATCTCTATCCATGTTTGGAATTCCCATACTTGGCCTGATTCTTGTAATGTTTTTTTCCCATATTTGTTGAGCTCAGGCCAAATTGTTACAAGTGAGAAACCTGGGAAGCCTAAGGAACAGTGGGTACTACAAAAGACTAGCATGGTAACAACCTAGCTGAATCCTTTTTGTATTCAGTCTCTACACATTTCCAGAACATCGTCTTAAGGTTGCAGTTAAACTAATTAACAAGGATGGAACTGATGTTCATGTTAATTTAACTCCAAGTAAGCCCGGTTGGTCCCATGATCCATTAGGACTTCAGTTAATAACCCCATTCAGTGAATATAGGGATTGCAGCACAACTCTTCATAAAGGGTATTAAGAAAGACTGAGACGTTACACAACTTTTTTTGGTATTGTGTCTTTCTAGAGCCCTAAAATATTTCTCACATTACTATAAGTACTGTGAGATAGAGCTCAGTAATAACAGAGTGAAAGAGAAATTAAAAAATATAATCAAAGGAAAAATGTATATTTTCAGATGAGAGTTGAAATGATACAGAGAATTAGTGAGAAGCAAAGAAACAGGAAGGTGGCTAGGGCTGTGAAGAAGACTCTTGCACCAAGAGTCATAAGACAATATGGACAGAGAAAGCACGTGATCAGATCACTAGGTCTAAGTATGAAGGGATTTTAAAAGAAGAAGGACTATATTGAACTGGATCCTAAAATGAATATAGAACTAACCTAGTTGTTTCAATTGAGATAATGATGGAATTACAAGTTTTACCCTAAAATTTTCTGCATTTATCTACTTTTGTGAGAACGTCAATAATTCTGTAATTTATTTCAAATACATTAAGATTTTTAAAGTCTATAGTAGCGTCCATAATCAAATAGGTATTTGCAGGTAAGTGTATAAATATGCGTATATGTTCATGGCTGGATTGGTAAACATGTATGAAGAGGAATCCCTATCCTTTCTGTCTGCTCCGTGTAATATTTAAAATGTTATAGTTTTTCTTTAGACAAGGAAAAAAGTATTCCCCAATTATCCCTTTCCAATTTACTATACGCTATTTTGTACATAAAGCATTGAAAAACTCAGCCAGTTTGAATGATGATTTCACCAGTGAAGAGGCCTCTTACTCAGCAGAGGAAATCTTGATGGCTGTAAGGAATCATGCCAATTCCTATCAGTAAGAAAAGAAGCAGGGACAAGCAAGACTATTGTCTCATTGGCCAACAAAAGGGGCCCCCACTGAAAATAGCCTGTTCAATCACCATCTGCAAAAGGGAAGCATGCTGTCAGCCTCCTTCTCCCCAAAATTCTAATGACCTCTGCCTTGGCCCTCCGAAACCAGATACCTCGGAACAGACCTTCTACAGGAATTGAAAGCTTTACACTAGACATAGCACTGAGAGGCTCCTTGCCCAAGCTATCTGCACTGAACATTTGCACTCACATTCCAAAGATATTTCCGTTGCACTGGAATGGCTGCAAATTTCTTTCCTGTGGAATTCTTTCCAAATAAACTGGGATGAACTACACTTTATAACATGTGCAGTACTCAGTCCCTGACCCAGCCACAGCTGGTCTCATCTTAACAAATCTTTACTGCAGAACTGGATGGAGCTGATGGCATATCTGAGTATGCAGGAGAGAAAAAACTTGAAATAGCTAACAGATGTAGGGAAGAGAGTGGAATGTCAGCTTTACAAGATATAGTAAAGATATGTGTGTGCACTTTGAAGGCAGAATTCTATTTACTGGGGCTGCTTACCTTTTTCTATGCTAAATTGAACATGTTTCTCTTTCATTTAAAATATTTTGTTTCCCTGTATTATTAAAGAATTATTAAAGAACACGGCCATATGAAGGGAGCAAGTATTCCCTTTTCCATTAAGGAAATAATATGCTTTTTGTGTGTGTGGCAGAATTAAAAAAGTAGAAAGCTTTGAATTTTAAAAAGGGTTATTAACTTCTTTCAATACTTTTCCAAAGTAAGAAACTAGTGCACTTAAAAAAAGGAAAGGAAGCCTAGCACTGTTCAGAAAACAAAATTAATTTAAACATGTGATTAATACTGCTACTGAAATTAAAAAGAAAGCATCTTTTTAAAAAATCAATTGTCTTGAAATAAAGCTTAGACTTTTGGCTATTGATAGTATTTTTAGACTCAGATTCTCTCTGGAGAGTTAAAAGTATGCAAATGCAGAGTGCACAGAGGCACAAACACACACATGCTATACCTTTGTATTACACTGGCATTTTATTATTTAATTAAACTACTCTTATTTTTCTAGCTCACGCATGCTTCCCTTGAGACGGCTTTGCTGTTAGCCTGCTGGCCTTGACTTCCAGCCAAAAACAATTCAGAAACAAAAAGGGACAACAAATCATATTTTCACAGACATTTTTATCCCTCAGTACAACCCTGTTTTCACACAACATCATACAGACTCTGTGAAAACTATAATTTATTGCAATAGCCATCCAAAACCAGGGTTTGACACATGCTCTGCGGTGTGTTTCCACTTTTATAATGTCTTAAATTGTGCCATTAGGAAGGAACTGTTATGCTGAAACAGTACAACATTGTTTCAAAGGACAGTAATCAATAGTTGACAATGGCCTAAGAGATACTAGTAGGTTGACTTAAATATTAATAGAAACCAGTAACTGTATCTCCACTAAAACAGCTCAGACAGAAGTTGTATTACACACATTTGCAGATAAAGATTATTTTTGAGAAATATCTGTTTGCAAACAGCTTTGTGTATCATGGAGACAAGCTCTAAAACAGATAATCAACTTTACAGAACAAAGCTAATTTATCAGGCTATTTAACACTACCTTTCCACTGCATAGATTACCACTTACCTGGTGGCAACCCTGTAAATTTGAGTCTCTTCCATATGATGAATATGACCCCCTTTCAGTTTTACCTGTCAATAAAAAATAAATAGGTGTTTAAATGTTACAAAATGTATATATCTTCTCTAGATATTTCATATGAAATTAACCTACATATCCATATCAGTGTTTACGTAAGTAAAACAGGCACTTCTGACCACATACTGTATGTAGGCAACAGAAAGGGATTAACACTTTATTCTGGGTATGATTACGTGGAAATAAGCTTCCTATTCTTAGTCATACTGCTCCAAGCACTTCGTAAAACTGTAATTTAAAGGGATTCTACCATTTCTTTGTAGAAACAAATAGACTTCTCACCCCTGCATCAGTGGTACCCCCTTTTTTTGTTCCCCATCTCTCACTCACAAGCTGAACAACTTTTTTTTTTATTTACACAGCAGGCAAGCTACCTGTCTTGTGACCCCCACATAGTAATTCCCATTGATTACACTGACACTCACTGGTGAGGGCAGACCTAATCAATCATAGGCTCTCCAGATGGCAAACTTAACAAAGCAACTGTTCAGGATTCTGCTTTTACTCTCTTTCCCAAGAGTAAATTCCCTCATGATCAACATGATGATGGAATTTACACCTGGGAAACAGAAATTTTGGTTGGAAATTTGCCATTCTCCACCAAAGTTCCAACTGCACCAGCAGTGCTGGGACTTGAACAGAGGCCCAGCGACTGCCAAGCCTCTATGCCAATCCTAAGTACCTAATTTTTTTTCAGTAGGCCTTTAAAACACAGATCCAATAACCGAGCTACAGCACTGGCTACAGGTATGCCATACTTAAAAGTAAAATAAAGATCCTTTACAAACTGGAAGACTGGTCTTCAACAAAATTGATCAGGACAGAGACAGTTGCTGCAGAACACTTAAGTTGTAGCTGGATATCACTAAACAATGTCCAAGTGGAACAAAGAACAATCAGGAAGGTTGGTACAAAACATACTAGCATAAAGGGCCCGTGAGTTGGTGAGGATAATGACGGGGGGATGGTAGGATGATTATCAGACAAAATGTACAAGAATAAATCAAAGATCACTAAGGGCATTGTTGATAATTCTGAAGCTCTTATTACAGATAGGAACATATAAAATGCCACATACAATACTTGCTACTAGGGGCCAGATGTTACACATGCAACTTATATCAATGTCAAGAACACCTGGGAACCCAGATCTAAGGCTCGGATTGTTTCCCAATCAAACGCATAATAAATTGTAATAACTGGCTATACACACTACATTACCAATTCAAAGTGAATCATTTATTCAATATCACTACCAAGGACATATTCATTACAAAATAGTTTCCTGACAAAAATGTTACTTTATTTGGAAACATTATGCTGTAGTAATAACAAATATACCCATTGATCAAGTAAAGCTTGTAGTTTTATCAGAATTTTGTGTTGGGGAAAAAAAGAACAAGAGGACTTAGAAGACAAAATTGTGTTTCTTGAAGACAAGTGTTGAATGGCAGTCTAAAATATTACTAAATCTCATTTTCAGTCAATTGAACAAGACATAATTTAGCAGTTTTTCTAGTATGATCTGATTTTTATAGAGATAATACCTATGTTCTGTCAGATTATTACACAGAAAATTTATGCAGTACGTTTTAATGGTTCTTAAAATTATCCTATACATACTTTATCCCATTTTGTCAGCCGTTTTTATTTTAATATATAAAGCTACTATATCTCTTGAGAAATATTATTGATGAAGTCTGGCCTGTAAGAGACATTTGGGATAAAGTAATCATACCCTATTCATTCTTTAGTGCCTGGAGTGAAAAATAATAAAAGCATAAAAACGTTGCATAAAAATTTAAGAATTTTTGTGGCTTGTTTTTAAAATAAATTCATTATTTCACAAAAATTAACCAACAATATGCAGAATTTGTTTGCATATATTTAGTAACTTCCAAAAGCACTTCTGTGTGGTAATAAAAAAGGGGCAAAACATCTATTTTGTTATCCCTTACAAATTCAGTGCAGAGGAAGCCTAAAAAACAAACAACAAAAACAAAAAACCCCCACACATAATACTGAAATGACAATCAAATTGTAATCTTGAATCCTGGAGCCAGTACCGAGAAAACATCTTGCCGATATGTGTCTGGAGTTGTGTGTTACTTCACATCGCCCCAATAGGGCTACTTGTTTTAAAGTCAGAAAGTCAGTACAAACAAAAAACGCTAAGGACTGAAAAGGAATGATGGTGTGTGTGTGAGTGTGTGTGTGTGTGTGTGTGTGTGTACAAGTCATAACACAAGAAAGCTAAGTACAAGCTAAGTACAAGTCATAACACAAGAAACTCTGAAAGCAATTCTCATTTGTTGCATGGGTATCAGTCGTCTTCTTTACTATCATATCAGATACAAGCTGCCTCATCTTAATTTCAGTTGTTAAAAAATATTTATCCAGATATAAAAATAAACCCACTGCAAATTACAAGTTGTCAGGGTTAAAAATCTACTTCTATTTGTGTGGGGGAGGATAAGAGAACAGCATAGACATGAATCATTCTCAGTAATTTGAGTGTTTCCATGACATCAATGGGCACTCGTCCAGGACTCTGTCGAAGTCTGTGAGGTACCAAAGCAGCACAGCAGCCAGCAGGAGATTGACTTTTTTTTTTTTTTTGTTAAGGATTATGCTCCTTGTAAAGATTTCATCCGTAGCATCCACTTTTACCACCAAACAGATAGCTTTGGAGATCATGAGTGAAAACATTTCATTCTGATAGTGTAAGCCCTTAACTTTATTACATCCTTTTTTTGTTGTTGTTCCCAAATACAACTAGAAATCTACTTCTCTATTAAGAACAAAACCACAATTTTTGAAAAAATCAAAAAACCATTTAAATATATATATACACACACACATTCATGATCAATTGTAATTATGAAATTAACATTTTTTTTGTAATGACATTTCATTTTGTAGGAAAAATATCTTTTGTATAAACTGTCCATTTAAAATTAGCTACAGTCTTGATGTTGATTTTCTGCTTAAAATTCACTGGCACATTTGTTTCAGATAATAAAATTTGCAAGAGTGCTGATAATATGTTAGAGTAGGCTCTTAAAGTAACTATTTGTGCTCACAAATACAAAAGCTTCTCCTGAATTTCTCTATTTACTGTACGCTACGTATCGTTTTTAGTCACCCTAACATAACAGTGTGTGGTGTGTGTTTTCTAACTAAGGTTTGTAAAAGCTGAAGAATATTTTTAAAAAAATGTTTTAAAAGAGAGTCTACAGTAATGTAGAAACCCGACGCATTCACTGCGGAATTTTCGAGACAACCCTCTAGTACTAGAATGCGGCAGCCGCTGCGGATATTTTTTGGCACAAAGACAATGGTGGCAGTGCCAAGCCCCATGGCTAAAACTACTCAAAAGAGGCATAAGGGTAGCATTAATCGCTCAAGTCTTTTACAGCATGGAGTACTGATGTCCATAATTTAAAAACTAAAAGTACCCGTTAGTAATATTTGCTGTTAAGCAAAGGGGGTGGGGGGCTTGAAATACAGACCAAAAAAAAATCTTGTCAGACATTTGATTAATTTTTATACCTAGAGGACCAAATGTTAAAATGTGCCAATTGTTTCTAGCACCGAGCACATGTAACAAAAGATATATCCTTATGTAGCTTTATGTCCTGACAATTGAATCAAAGCTTCATAAATGTAGCTGACCTACACCAGAGCGTTAAATAACTTTGATGCATGCCGTGTCCTTAAAATAATGTATAGAAAGCATCTTTACTATTAACAGAATTTAAAAAAAATCTTTTCAATTAATTGACACAATGTATGCCAATCAAACTAACTATAAACAAAGAATGAACAACATGCAGCTCCTCTTTTCTGACAAAAACACTGAATCTGCAGTTTTATACTCCATAAACACCCCCAAGAAACAAAAATATTGCTTATCTAAACTGAACTAAATGATTGCTTAAACTACACTTGCTAGCATTTTAGTTTTATTGTAAGAAAGAGAGCAGCATAGGATTAACAATCAATCAATAAAGAAGCCACTTGCCTCTCCATGGTGCACTTTGAAAAATTAATCAAATTAAGTAGAAAATTTAAGCAACTTCCAAAGCATAAATGTAAGTCATCTAATTCTCCACTATATTTTCCTTTGCCCTGAGAGATAGGGCACCTTGTCTTTAGCATGCAGAATAAGGAGACATGAGGCAACTCTTTCCATCTGCTAAGGAAAAAGGAAGTACAGCTATTGTTATAGATGATTTAAGTTCAATGTTTATGTTGATTTCATGTCTGACAGATTTTTCTAGAGATGAGCTAAAGCAGTAAAATTGAGATCCAGATTTCCAACACTCTGAGATTTCATATTTAGATTCTGGTTTTGCTTCAGTCCATGAAAAAGAGAAGGCCTGTTAAAAAAATGTGATTTGAGTTGCGTTGGAATTTGAACAGCTCAGAATTTGGGGCTATTCAGATCTCAGGTTTTGGTTCAGATCCACTTCTTATTTCATCATGATGTATTTTCTCACATTTTTTGGAATCTGATGTTTGTCTCCTCTTCCTGTATTCTGCATTCACCAGCCATAGAAGAAAGGATGTCTCAAGAGCATCTCAAGTATGGGCTGACTGGTCCACCCAAGGCGAATGACAAATTAAGGAGAGGGAAAAATCACCAAGCATGATATATGTCAAACCTAAAGTATATTTTGGAGAAAGTTATGAGCAACTCAAGAGGGGTTTGGAATGGAAAACTTTTTTCTCAGCTTTATATATAGTTTCATATTTGGTCAATATACAATGCACAATGTTATTAATATGTTGTTAATATACAAATAATAAGGTTTAATTTACAGCATCATTAGGATCATGTGACTTTAGGCCTGACTCTATATTCCCCACATACTTCTATACTTCCCTGATGTCTGTTGGAGTTTTGGTGCACAGGAAATGCAGGATTGGCCATTATATAGATAGACACCAAGAATCATTTAACTCACCACTAATGTGTAGCCACCACTGGGCTGGAATGCAGCATCTATTGGACAGCACAAGCAACACTGCACAATAGTTCACAATAGCAGTGTTTCCATCTGTCAGGATTTTCATTTTGATTATTAGAGATTATAAATTAAAATTACTCAAATTTTCAATCAGACTAAATTTAAAATACAAGTTCTCAGCCTTGACATCTTTTCCCTGTAAGAAAGCAAAAACAGAACAACTCCGCCCTTCATTATATGCCGGGGACTTGGAGGGTGGGGGGGAATTCAACCAGCCCCTTTCACGTTTGAACAGTTGCTATTACTTTTGTGCAACAGCTACTTTTCACACTGTTTTGGCTTTCTTATCATGCTGCTCATTATATTTTGGAATGGTGGAAAGGATGCAGGGCATTGCAGGAGTCCAGGAGCCAGAACAGGTGTGCATATTGTGTATATTAGAGACTAGTCCTGTGCAGGGAGAGATGGCAGAGTAGGCAGACTTGCTGCCAAACAGATTCAACAGCCATTGTCCACCATGGAGCAAGAGCAAAAGGACCCAAGAGACTACTGCTAGCTCAGCTCAAGCTAGTGGGCTAAAAATAGCAGTACAATGTTGCAGCTTGGGCCATAGCTTGGGCTACCCACCCAAGCTCAGACCCCAGAAACCAGGTGGGCTTGAGAGCCCAAGACATTGCCTGAGCATCTACATGGCTATTTTTAGCATGTTTGCCTGAGTCTAGCTAGGTCTATACAGGCTGACAGGCTCCCTGCTGCAGCATAGACATGCCACAGTGTTCTGAAGCAGAGGTATAATTCTTCTTCCTTCTGCCTGCATACAGACATCCAACCCAGTTAGTCCGGCTGGGCACAGGATTTGGGGCTATCTATGTTTCTCTCATACTTTTATGTCAAGAAAGCATAATGCATAATATCCCCTTTATTTCAATGGGGTTTTGCATAGCATGATTTACACTACAATCCTATCCAATGGTAATGGAAGTATCATGTCAATGAGCTGTTTCATTCTTTGTATTACATGTGAAGTACTGACAACAAGAAAAATTCTGCAGATTTTAAGCTAAATTTGTGCAATATAAAACAACGATATGTGACGCTGAATCAGATCTAAAGAAGGGCCCACAAAAAATGAAGTAGTAATCCCAATAATTTTAATGGCATCAAACCCAGTTAAAATGTGCCAGAGATGTTTACATGATATTAGTGGAAGAACATTTTGTTTTCTTTTGTTTTAAATGAAAGAGGCTTTTTGCACTTACATTGACATGCAGTAAACAGTAATGGTTCCTAGAGACTTTATGATGCCAGTGCAATGGGAGATTATTTTTTTTTTTAAATAGTACCATCAAAATATAAAGGAAATTAAATCCTAAAAACCTACACTAAAATAACATTAAGATACTGACAAACAACCTAAAGCAAGGAAATTCATGACATTTCATCAGTAATTCAACTCATTGATCTTGATTTTATTCTTAAATAGGTAAGTCTATTTCTTGCATATCCCAAGGACCAGGTAGTAGCCAAAGGGCTACTCTACATGCATTACCAGGTTACACTTGTTCAGTCCTAATGCACCCCCTATTGCCCACTGCTTACATTGCAGGGATAGAGTTGCAAGTTGTGGGAAAGAAAGGAGGTGTATAAAGAATCAAAGGAATGAACTCTTTATGCTGTCAAAGCCAAATGAAAATGTAGCAAGAATGTGGGCCCCGCAAATGCCTCCTGCTCAAGATTGCATACCTAAGCAAGTTTCACTAGTGTCTAATATTTATTCTGTGTTTATGCAGTGTGTAGCACAATAGGGCCCTGATTAAGGCTGCGAGTTTGTCGTGAGGTCACAGAAGTCATGGATTCCGTGACCTCCATGACTTCTGCAGCGGACGGTACGCCTGGCACAGGAACAGCTCAGGCAGGCCCTGTGCCAATCGCACCAGCCACTGCTGGGGCAGTCTCAGGCCACTGCACCCCACCCTGTGACCGCTCCCACAGAAGCAGCAGAGTTTGAGTGTGGGAGGGGCGGGGGTTGGGGCACGGGATGGGGTGAGGCGAGCTCTGGGTGGCGCTTTCCTGGAGGGCTCCCTGGAAGCGGTGACATCCCCCTTGCGCAGCTGCTAGGCGGAGGCATGGCCAGGCAGCTCTGAGCGCTGCCTCCGCCCAGATCGCTGGCTTAGCAGCTCCCATTGGCCAGGAATCGTGGCCAATGGCAGCTGCAGGGGCAGTGCCCGCAGGGTCATAAAATATTGATCCCAAATCAAAAGACTGAGGCAAGCTGTTTACACATCCCATCTCCGTAATCTACCCATCTACTACAGTATATAACAGCCTGGCTTTTTGTTAGTATGCTTTTTAAATGAAAAAGTCTTGAAAAATTGGCACTTAAAACGTTAACAATAAGAAACTGTTGACAACGTACTACGGGCCAGTTTGTGATACTTTTTTATATAAAATGGTACCTTATTCCTTGAGAATGCTCATTCTTTCAGATCTTTTGAGTTTGTAAGAATAAAACCATTTACTCGTGCCATTGAGAGTAACTACTTGTCTTGATAATATATTGCTATATAACCATTATACATTATGGGTCTGATCTTGTGAGAGGTGAGTACCCTCCAGCTCCCCCTGATTTCAGTGAGAGCTGAGATTGCTCAGCACTTTGCAACGGGTATTCAATACCTTGCAGGATAAGGCCCTTAATGAGTGCATAGGATAGTATTATCATTTCTTAACAGTAATAGAAACATGCAAGTAATGAGCAATGAAATGTGTTTTGTATCCAGTACATTCACTAACTGGGAGCAGAATACAAATGTAATAAACTCACAGAATTTTCATGAAGAAAGTGTTTAAACAAAAACAGTTAGTGATATCCAATGGGCTTTGAAGAAATTACATTTCATGGGTTAAAGAAATCTTATTACCTCAGTGTGATGGACCTCTAAATTTGTTTACCTCATAAAACTGTTTATTCTACAGAAACTAATCTCAGGTCACCAAATATGTTTCACTAATGAACAACTATTCAACTCAACTCCAATGTATAGAGGTGAAAGGCTATTTTTCTTTTAAATACTGATCTTTCCTAAATTTAAAATGCCTCTGAACTCATAATTCCCTTCCTTTTTTCATAGATTCACAGATTTTAAGGCTGGGAGGGATGACCATCAAGTCTGAAAACCTCCATAACACAAGCCATAGAATTTCACTTAATTTTATTTTGAAGGGAGGCAGACAACGCTAGTAAATGCATGCACCATATCCTACCAGCACCCAGCTCTGGCACTTGCAAATATCAAAAGATAATCCCAAGAAAAATAATCTTTACAAAATAGTAAATATCATAGAATCTTATTGGAGTGAGTATCAAGGTAACAAAAAGGGTAAAAGTTTATACGAGCATGCAATAAAAAAGAAAAATACCTGTGATAATGCCTGAATTTTTAAGCAAAACATAAGAGTAGAATGTAAATGTTGCATATTTTGTTATCCTAAACAAACCTCATAGTTTTTTAATTGCAGTATATTCCAGCGTAATTCCTTATCATTTGTTAGGGGACTATGGCTCAGGAGATTTTTATCATGTATCTGGAAACCTGGGTTTTCACTCAAGCATAAAAACAGAATCACTTTAAAACAAGCCAGATACATATCTAAGGCCATGAAAGGAGCAGAACTGAAAGAAGACAATAAACCTTGATACAGCCTATGTGTACAGGCTTTAAATCTTTAGACTGTAAACCCTCCCCTATCCAAACCTTTATTAAAAGGTTACTTAAACAAACCATGTTGGACATGGCTAGGGATCAAGAGATCAATTAGAAGTCTTATCTTTAGGATGATGGGTCAAATCCACATCTAATCATTATCAACAAAACTCATTCTGACTAGATGGCTGTATTTTGTCCTAAAAGTAAAACAAGTCTTGTAATCTCATTTTTTTTAGCTTTAGCAGTATATAAATCCAACAAGACACCACACCAATTTAGGAATACCTTCCATTCAAGGGGTACAATGATAAACATGTGTGTCCTCTGTATTAGCATTTTACCTGGTTAAAATACAGAGAACTTCGGAGTCACTGGTGCTTTCAGTGCTTATGTCTTAATTTATAAACAAAAAAATAAAAGCACAAAAAACCCTAGCATTTCAGCAGTCTGATTATAAGGTTACCTCAGGTTTTACATGAATCTCCCATCTAACTGGTCCTACATAAAGAATTATTTAGTCACCTTTTACTTTATTTCAAAATCAAATATAAAATTGGTTCTATTTTCTTTTTGGTTCTATTTTCCCAGCCCTCAGTGCTCTTTGCACTTTTAGCAGAAATACATATAATGTTGTAGCATTTTAAAATTTAGAAATGCAATAATTTGCTTCAATTCAATATAAATATCAGTTATTTGTAACACAGCCTGGTAAAGAAAAACATAAAAAAGATTTTTCTAATAGTTATTATATTTTGATCTTGTATTATTTCCTTAGTGACAAGGCTATATATTGTATAACTTTGATTAAATTAAAAGGGGTAAGGGTGGAGGAATCAAACCACAAATTTACAGGATATAGCAAAAAGCAGAAGTGAGCTGGTATACACATTGCAACATATTATGACCATGTATCCAGTATACTCAATTCTGCAATATCCAGCAGAGGGCATCCACACCCTAAGATGTTTATACTTGAGACCAGACATTCCAGATCACTTTAGTCATAACAACTTGGGCTGAGAATACAGACAAGCTCATCACATCAGTTCATACAAACTAATCAGCACAATGTCTGATGAACAATGACAAAAAATGACTATCAAAAGAAAGCTAAAAATGTTTTCTATAGATACACAAAGAAGTTCATTGCTATGGAAAGCATTCTCTTCCTCTTTCTAGACTATTAAATACTTAGAATTATTCACTACTAAATGCAAACTATGGCATCTTTACTCAAGCAAAACTCCCATTCATCAGCGGAAGTTTTGCCTGAGTAAGGAATTTTGAGTAGAGATCTAAAAAAAAAATCAGGTTAGTTTTATACATATATTATTCTCTACTGAAGTCAATGGCAGAACTCCATTTGTCTTCAATTAGGTCAAGATGTCACCCATATACTTAAATTACCTACAGAACTAGACAGATACATTACCCACAAAGATTAGACATGTCATTATTTTAAGATTTTATTTAATTTAGAGAAGTTGCATTCTAATCAGTAGAAGAACACACCAACTGTTTTTCATGATTATTTCAGAAACCAGTGTATTAACTCAAGGTTGTGTTTGTGTTGGACCATTTTAAGATTACTACACATGTTTAAGAACCCACCAATCAAAATATTTTATTCATTATTGCAGAATTAAGCCTAATCTTTCAAGGAAGGCAGAACCCTTCATTTCAGATAGGGGTGGCAAGCATGGAGGTGAAAAATTTTTAGCATCCGGTTACAAGTTGCAAAATGTATTAAGATAATTAACTGCTACTGACCCATCCACAGAAAAGATCCCTTTAACATTAGCCTCAGCCCCAAAAAAGAGAATAGTGGCTATTTGAGTTCCATGTCAGATATTTTTTTTTATAATTTTTTTTTAAATTTCAGTAGCCTTGGGAGATGAACTTAATTCACAGGGTCTACAAACCAAACAGCTTAGGTTACATGTAGGTCACAATAAATAATACTCATCTCTTGGCCAACATGAGCTGCACTGTTACTGCATAAATTGAAATTACAAGCTTTTGTTATTCCTAAGCACTAGATTTTGAAACATTTGCACAATCTGTTAAGTCCAGGCAAATTTAAACGGTTCTGACATGCAGCCTGCTAGGGTCAGGAACAGGGATAATGCCTCTTTACGTGGGTAAAATTTTGTGGCATATAGGTCACTCTCTTAAGGGGAATCAACTGTATGTCTCTTCTTTGCATTTCCACCACAATCCTTCATCCTGCAGCCTGAAGCTGAGAGTGAAATGCAAGAAAGGAGCCGAGCGCTCAAAGCAAAAATCTGCTTCCAGGACAATCCATTATATCTGACAAGTTAAATGTTCCATGGTAGACCATATGGCATCAGAGCAGGGCTGACGATGGAAGAGGAAAACTCAGCAAATGCATCACAATTAAGGAGTTTGACTATAGACTTTATTTTGACTTACTCTATCTTTTATTAAATTTTAAATGTAGTCTTTCCCTTCAGCATACCCCTTAGAAGGCCCCATTATGGGCTTTGCATATATGAGGTTCATCAGAATTATTTGTTCTTTATTCTTATGGTCATACACATTTTAAATGATGGATTATTCTTGAATAAGTCACTTTGAGATGACGGATTTTCTAAGTACAGAACCTTTCTATTACTAATAAACATAATAAAATTATTAGTAGTAAGTTGTTAAAGACCCAGAAACGAGAGAGAGAGAAATTAAGAAAAGGACACTTTCAGAAAAAATGTTCTGACAATGCATTCTATGAGGCTGTGGAAAAGTCTTTCAAGGGAAAGGATGAAATCTGCTTCGCCTAAAACTAGCCTGGGCACCACCAAAAAAGCTGCCCATTCCTGCAAGTCATCCTAACGAAGTCACTGGGAGCTCTGCGATTATAAAGTACTTATAGCACTGGATCCATATTGTCAGCCTGCACAGCCAGAGTAATGACTAAAAGACTTAATAGATCTTTTCCATCTTTAAACTTTGACTCCTTTCATTTTCACTGTGCCAGTAAATGGCCATCCCTCCAGTCTCCAAATGCTTAGCGGAATCTGTACCAACATACACATGTTCATAACTAGTTTCATTTCTTAAATCAGAAAAATTTAACAGCTGTGGGCCCACAACTGACATGTTTCTTTTTTTATTCTGTGGTTTGTCCAATAACAGAATCAAATTACTTAGTTAACTGCAGACTTCAGTTGCAATGAATTAGCCCGCTATAAAAGACTCATAATACACATGGTGGTTTCCTAGCCTACAACCCACAGTTACCTTCTTTGTAACTACGCTACTCTTCTTATATCACCATTATCTAAAGACAGACATTATTCAGTTCCAGAAAGAGGTGTCATTACAAGCAGAGTGACTATAATGGAGTTATATGCAGTTAGAAGCCAAGGAATATTGTTGTAGCAAAGCTAGTATTTTGCCCAAAGGAAAGTGTTTACAGTTGCAAATAATGAAATGGAAGAAAGAGAAAATTGTTTTAACTACATTGAACTGCCATTAAAAATAATTTTAAAATAATACAATTTAAACAGAAGAACTGTTATTTGTCCCGAATTCCTTGGGGAAAGTCTGAATTGGTAAACAGAACTGAAGGAGGTTTCTACAGAACTATCAAATTAATCTGGCTGAATAACAAACAGGTCTGTTCTCAACTGGCACCTTTGGTAACAACAGTGAGAGCATTTGGGGGCAATACACAAGAGTTTGTAAAACAGGCAGCTAAAGCTGAATCTGTATTTAGGCACTTAAATGAATAGTCTCATATTCAAAAATACAGCAAATCCATTACTCTGACTGATTTCAGTGGACGCTGCAGGACGCACAGAATTTTGAGCACGAGGGCACTTATTTAAGTACCTGAATGGAGTTGGGAATCTAACTTTAAACACCCATTTTTATATCCCATTTTAAAAAATAAACAAATAAAAATCTTGGCCACATAAAGGATGAACCAATGCTGCCTTCCGTGAGGGGCCGATCTGCTGCTCATTGGAGTCAATGGAAAATCCCCCATTGATTTCAATGGTAGTTGAACTAGACTCTTACCCGGGTGACACTTTCACTGAAGTCAACGGTAGTGATACTGTTGTACCTGAGGGCAGAATTCAGCCTTTTCAAAGATTTTTGGAGAGTGAAACTGTGGTCACTATTGACATTTTTAACAGGCTTGTAAATATGTAAATTCTGGTCAAAGAAGAACTTAAAGAAGCTTGCTTATTCAAAACTAATGTTATGCAGCACTGTAACCCCACCAACCCCAACATAGTATGCACCTTCCTACTTTAGTTAAGACGCGTTCAGAATGAAAACTTCAGATACAGATCTGGATTTCTGAACACTCCAAAGTATGGAGCAGCTCAGATCCATGGCTTTAAATCACCCTTATATACATAGATAGGGTCCATGGCCAAATTCTGTAGGTGGGTTCCCAAAGTCCAGGGAAAACAACGAGAAGTTCTTGTGGCACCTTAGAGACTAATGAATTTATTTGGGCGCATCTGATGAAGTGGGTTCTAGCCCACAAAAGCTTATGCCCAAATAAATGTGTTAATCTCTAAGGTGACACAAGGACTCCTCGTTGTTTTTGCTGATACAGACTAACACAGCTACCACTCTGAAAGTCCAGGGAGATGTATATGGTCTGGAATTCTGGTTCAGGATCATCTTGAGTTAAATCTAATATTCTCTCTATAAAAGGAATAAATATATTTTCCCCAAATTAGGTGCTGTTCTTCAAATATCTAAAATATGAATGTTTGCTATACATGAGCTCCAATTTACTCCCATTGTATAACCTTATGAAATCTTGCATAACAGACACACCAATATTGGGAATTATTTGATGTAAGAAGACTTAATTTAGAATTTCTGAGCCTGTATCATTTTAGGAACAAAAGACAGCCCCCTCCCATCCTCTTTCTTCTCTCAAAATGATATGCATTTGTATTTTGCTTTTGCATAAATCTTTTCAGAAGTCTTTTCTTTAAAAAATAGGTTTAAAATTTTCTATTGCTATTTTTATATCTTTCTGCCTGTAAAGCCCTGTTGTCTTAGTTACCATGTACAAACTTCAGACTGACAATCATTAGAACTAATAAAGGCTTCTAAAAACAATCTAAAACAGTTTTTTGATAAACCAAGATGTCACAATTGATACCTCATGACAAGCCAAACTAGAAATGGATGCTGTGTATTTCAGTGGAAAGACACTATTTCCAGCATGCCAGAAAAATAAACACTTTTTCACTTACACCAGAATAAATCATGAGTGACTCCATTGAAATCAATAGAGCTAAACCACTGTAAAACAAATGTCAAAGAAAAAAATAAGGTCCAGTGTTTCTAGTCCTGGTGCTTCCATAGGATATAGAAACCTAAATTTATCTTTGGCCTAGCACTTAGTATTGCTGGTATTGGAATTCAGACCAGTGTGATTACAAATCTGGGCTTCTACTCCACACACCTTTTGTGGCACATTCTTTATATTTCTAAAAGGATCCCTTTCTCAGGCGTCTTATATGAAAAAGGGACACCATTAATTTAAAAAAACACATTTCTCTCTAAAATTGAGGGTTCTCTTAAGCCTACTATTGGTACAAATAACACCAAAGACTATAGTAACTGTATGAGATTAGAGAAAAAGATTTCTCTTGAGGAATTTTTTGGTTGGCTATCAATATTTATTATTTGTCTTACAGTAGTTACTGGAAGTTGCAACCAAGATCGGGGCCCCATTGTGCCAGGC
Organism: Chelonoidis abingdonii; assembly: GCF_003597395.2. NCBI lineage: Eukaryota > Metazoa > Chordata > Testudines > Testudinidae > Chelonoidis > Chelonoidis abingdonii. Next base: position 20,228,690 of record NC_133774.1, read on the forward strand.
ACGGTACAAACATAGAAACAGACTGTCATTGCTAGAAAGTGTTTACCATTTAAACAGGCAAAGTGTGGGAGACAGGAAGTATTATTATTCTCACTTTTACAGTGAGGCACCCATGCCTAAAGCCACCAAGGGACTCAGGCACTGTAGTGCCTAACTTTTAGGTGCCTAGCCAGCCAGTGGAATCCTCAAGCCCTGAGATAGGTGCCTATGCTCCCTATGCTATGTATGGCGAGAGACAGGAGCTAAGAATGGGATCCACAAAAGATGCAGATGGAGCAAGGTGTCACTTAATCTAACCAATAGCAGATACTGAGCAGATACTTAGGTGTATCCTAAGCCTCACCTCACAGAAAGCGTTTGGCGCCTAAGTCTGGGCTGGAAGGAAGCACCTATATTTGCTTGGGATTCAAAACTGGGAACACGCTCTTGGAGTCAGATGCCTAAGGCATTTCTTCCAAGAATGGCAGCAGCTCATGCCTAATGCCAAACAAAATGTCGGGAGGGCAGGAGAAGACTATGAAATACTCTGATGTGGATCTCAGTCTCTCCTGTTGAAGCACTTCCACTGTGTATAAATAAATACGTATTAGGCCAGAGAAAGCATGAGAACGAGTGGTTAGGACACACACCTGACAAGTGGGAAACCCATGTTCACATCCCTTCTCATCAGGCATCATCCTGAGTGAGTTTCCTAACCCCTGGGCTAAAGGTTACAGTGGGGGCTCCTCTTCCCCCGCCTGGCCCTTATGTTAAGTTAGGCATGCCAGATTTGCCCCTCAAGTGAGCGCCTAGTTCCACCTGGTTTGAGGGTCCTGCTGGGGTTCAGGCATGAGATAGGCACCTAGGCACCTAGACTGAGGCATATCCAAAAGCAGAAATTTAGGAACCTAGAGAACTTTAACAGTGGAAAGCTAGGCACCAAGGATTGAGCAACAGCTTAGCAGGGATTTCAAGGCCTAAATTTTTTACTTAGCCACCTAAATCCTTTTGTGGATCTGGGCCAGAAAGATTAAGTGACTTGCTCAGTCACAAAGAAAGCTTGGTGCAGAGATAGAATTGAATCCATTTCTCCTGAGTTTCAGGCTAAAGCCTTACCACAAGACCACAGTCTTGCAGCTGTTATTTATGCTGTGCATTTAACAGCACTTTGTGTATAACCCATTTCAATGTTTCTCTGACCTAATCACTTAGTTACTTTCCACTTTTGTTTATGTAGATACTTCACACAGCAATGGGGAAAGGAAAATGAGCAGAGAAGGTGAGTGTAGTATTTGAAGCTACTTTTATATACATATATTTTTAATTGGGAGTATCCCTTTAGAAGTACTCCTGACATAGATGAATTAATGAGCATAGTTCAGGAAAAGATGACAAAAGGTGCTAAATTAATGTAGTTTATCTCACAATTCCAAGATTATTGCATAGATATAGAAATAAACTATTTACTCCATGGATATTATAACCTATGTAACTTTAATTATATAGCTATCAATATATATATATACACACACATGCATACAGAGAGGGAGGGAGATGCAAAGACAGAGACAGTTACACAAATTCACACCAATATTACACCAGTAAAATGAGGCAGGTCTCTGTGTTTTGTAGATTCTACTACTGCATCCAGACCAATGTGTTTATTACTAATTAAAATGTCCATTTGGTAGAACAACACCTGATCTAAGGAGCTTTTAAGTACAATAATTGTCAATGCTGAAGCCTTACATAATAACAAATCTGAAATTTTGGCCTGGATTGAACATTGCATGCATTGTTTTCTAAACCATTAAAGAAACACAATTAACACTTTAACAAAGTATTTATTTTCCTATGTGACTTTTTTTTTAAGTTTTTTTGTTATCCCTCCATTTTAAAAGAATAGAAAAGAAAGTTAAGAAACTGTAGACTCAATTTTGTGCATTTAAGAAAAGGCTTAATTTACATAGTCACGTCATATAAAGCGTCTAAGAACGCACTCAGGCTTGGTCTACACTGGGGTTGGTGGTGATGCGGGAAAATCGATCTAAGATACGCAACTTTAGTTATGAGAATAGCATAGCCAAAGTCAATGTATCTTAGATTGACTTACTTCGCATCCTCGCAGCACGGGATCAATGGTCGCCGCTCCCCCATCAACTCCGCTTCCACCTCTTGCCCTGGTGGAGTTCCGGGGTCAATGGGGAGAGTGTTCGGGGATCGATATATCGTGTCTAGCTGAGATCCCTGATAGATCGACCACTACCCGCCGATCCAGCGGGTAGTGTAGACATACCCTTAGTGGTTGAAATTCACTGAGCTACATGAACACTGTGGAAGGACCCTAACATAGAGTTAGCATAGTGTGGGGGAAAGCAAGCTATGGTATACTGCTGTAGATGGATTCCAAATTCCTTGTGTATAGCACACCTGAGGGAACTGCCAACTCTGTACAAGCCAGAGCAAAGAGGGGTTGTTAGTAGGTCAGGGTTCACATTAACGTAACGGTCAACAATTATGGATCAGGACAAGGCTGCAGATGGGAGCTGGAGTAGTAACCATATAGAGGGGCTTGATAGTAGTCTACTGGGAAGTAGATTCTATTTCCCATAGCTGCTATGTTGTTTCACCTGCACAAAACATGTTTATTTCGGCTTGTCCAGGAGTTGTGAATTTGACCCAGTGTACATAATGATCCTGCTGTTTGGTGACAGGAAAAGTTCCCATTAACCTCAGTGGATATTATGGCTGCAGGATCAAGTGAAATTTCTCTGCAATTTTTTTTTTAAATCAGGAATATTATTTAATCTTAATGAGTGTATTTTATTAAGCACCTTGCTGTCCATATTTAAGAAATCCATGGCATGATTTTCAAAGGTGCTGAATTCCTGAAACTCTCATTAAAGTCAATGGAAGATGTGAGTTCGTGGTAGTTCAAAGAAGTAAAGCCACCGGATTCTAACTGCCAAATACTCTTTTAGAAAAATTCTCAAAAAAGGAACTGGGAGCTAGACATGGAGAAAAGCTACCATTATTCTCACTTGCCAAGATGCAAGATGGAGGAGATGCAAAAAATTTTAACACTGTCTTCATATCCCTTAAAATACGGTGCTGCAACATTTATTACCTAAGGCAACTCTGCCTGGTGAGGGCAGAGCTGACCCCTCATAGGCCCTTTTATTTCCCAGTTTAGCAACGGTACCAAATGTTTCTGCTTCCAGCCAATGGAATTTTCAACTATTGTGCCTTTCAATCCCAGGGGAATTGTCATTGAAAAGATAAAACTCAGAAAATGCAACCCTTGGCACCAGGAATGGAACTTGGACTAAGCTTCCCAAGAGCCAGAGGAGTAACAAATTACTCCCAACGGCTTTCAGGGAAAAATAAAAAGGCCAAATATATTTAGAGTTTTACTTTCTAAATGGAGAAATGTAATGATCTTTCATGGGAAATTTTAAATTCCTGGAAAACAAAAGCAATATTATACATGCAGGCCTTCAGGAATCAATCCAAAGCTGTAAACCAAATATGTGAATCAACTTCCTAAATAAACAAAAACACTATTTTTCTTCAGATTTAGGTTCACAAGCACAAAATGTTTCAGTTAATCATGCAATTGCTTTTTTAGACAAGTCATTTAATAATAGGTTAATTACAGAGAGGGTCCTGAAACTAAACCCTTAATCGGAAATCCCAAGCTTTAGGGGGTTCAAAATAGGGTTGCCAACTTTCTAATCGCATAAAACTGAACACTGTAGCCCAACCCTTTTCCTAAGGCCCCTCCCCCTACTCTGCCCCTTCCCAGAGGACAGCCCCCCCACCTCACTACATTCCCCCTCCCTCTGTGGCTTGCTCTCCCCTACCCTCACTCACTTTCACTGGGCTGGAGCAGGGGGTTGGGATGCCGGAGGAGGTGAGGGCTCCGGCTGGGGGTGTGGGCTCTGGGGTGGTGCTGGGGATGAGGGGCTTGGGTACAGAAGGGGGCTCCAGGCTGGGGGGTTGGGCTGCTGGGTGAGGCTGGGGGTTAGGGTGTGGGAGGGGTCTGAGCTATGGGCTGGACGTGTGGGCTCTGGGGTGAGGCTGGGGATGAGGAGTTTCGGGTGAGGGAGGGAGCTCTGGGCTGGGTTTGGGGTGCAGGGTGGGGTGAGGGCTCTGACTGGGGATGAAGGCTCTGGGGATGAAGGGTTTGGGGGTGCAGGAGGGGGCTCCAGGTGCAGGGGGGGGACTCAAGGTTGGGGCAGGGGCTCAGGGTTGGGGCACGGGCTTACCTTGGGCAGCTCCCAGTTAGTGGCGCAGCGATGCTAAGGCTGGTTCCCTGCCTGTCCTTGCACCACAGTGTGCCCCGGAAGCAGCCAGTGGGTCCAGCTCCTAGACGAGGAGGCCAGGAAGCTCAGCACACAGCTCTCGCCCGCAGGTACCAGCCCCCCAGCTCCCACTGGCCACAGTTCCCAGCCAGTGGGAATGCAGAGTCAGTGCTCAGGGTGGGGGCAGCGCACGGAGCCCCGTGGTCCTCTGCTTAGGAACCGGACCTGCTGTCCACGTCTGGGGCACAGCACGGTGACAGGACAAGTAGGGACTAGCCTGCCTTAGACCCGCAGCACTGCTGACCAGACTTTTAACAGCCTGGTTGGCGGTGCTGACCGGAGCCACCACGATCCCTTTTTGACCGAGCATTCCAGTCAGAAACCCAATGCCTGGCAACCCTAGTTAAAAAAGAGCTCCAAATTTTGCAGCTCAGGATAGCTAACTGAAAGTTATAAAAAAAAAAAAGGTTGGAATATTTCTTCATGCTGCTTCACCTGCCCAGGGGATTTTAAATTACCAGTGGCTGGCGACACAAAAAGCCCCGGTCCTGCAACCCTTTCTAGCAGTAATAGTCACAATGAGGGGGCATATTCAAAGGATGCACTATTCTTGGAAGGGAAAGCTTAAAAGATTTTTGGTTGTTTGTTTGGGTTTTTTTCTTTGTTTTTTAACTTATATTTATTTATCCATTCCAATTCATTAAGGTCAAATTGTTAAGAAGTGCTGACTAATTTTACAATGCTGCACTTTTTGGCCAGGTTTTCAGAAAAATGAGGAACCCATGACTCCAGCTGAAGTTTATGAGAGGTGGTGGTGCTCCTGCTTCTGAAATATCAGGCCCAAGTGTCACAAGTGGAGCACATCAAAAATCAAGGAACAAAAAGCAGTGGTCACATTTGAAATATGTGGCTCCAAGTATTCTTCCAAAGATCTAGGGATCTTACCTAATTAGACAAGCACATAAAAAATATCATGTCCATTTACATTCAAAGACTTCCTCCCCACGTCCTGCCAAAAAAATCTCTCCCTCAATCCACTCAACAGCTACATGACTCCCATTCACCAGAAAAAGGGGGAAAAAATCTTTCTTTCAACTCATCCCTCAGGGAGAGCTCAGAAATTCAAATAGGAATTATTTGGGGGAAATTGTATGGCCTGTGTTACATAGGAGATCAGACTAGATGATCACAATGGTTCTTTCTGGCCATGAAATCTATTAATGTATTCATTACAACTCATAGTAACCCATAAAAATAAAAACTCTGGGCTCTTCTGATATAAGGTCAGTGATACACATTTGATAATATACTCATTGTTTTTTGGAGCATTTAAGACCCAACACTTCTCACCTTGTTCATGCTAGCAGTCCCACTGAAGTCCAGGAGACTGTTCGAATGAGACAAGCCGTTTTTTCCCCTTAATAATGTTTTTGCTAATTCCTTTGTTGTAGAAAATTAACTAATCTTAAAGTCATCTAACCCACTAGCAACTCGAATTATTATTACTTGTATGTTAGCACACAGAGGCTCCAGTAAGGATTGGGGACCCATATACAAACATAAAATTAAAAAAAAATTGTCCTTTGTGTTTGAGAGTTTACTGCAAAAGAACCTACACAGGTGGATCTTTGTGCTTGCCTAATATTCATTTAGATCAATGGAACTCTGCATACTGTAAATCTCTGTCCAAATAGAGTCCTTTACAAGATAGGGACCACCTGAAAACCTAGGAACAACGAGTGGGTCATCTCAGTCCAATTCTTAGAAGTACGCCCATTCACAAAAGACAATTCACATTTGCACTAATTATCACTTTTGTTGCAGTCTCAGAGTCCAGATGTTGAATAGGCATAGATATGGATACGCCCTGTCAACCCAAGCATTGGTCCCTCCAGGTCATAGTTAAAGTACATTGGGAAAACATGCATGGTTTATTACATGCTCTCTGTGCCAGAACTTAGAAATAGAGAATTTTAGTCACCACATTTGCCAATCTAGTATCTTTACACTCATAAATAAATAAATAAATAGTCTACATTTTAAAAAATTACAATAATTGAAAAGAAATAAAAGACAAAAACATCTAGACTATTTAAATATTTTTAAGCTTGTAAATTAAAATGGTATGTGTGTAAACAACTACACCTCCTGACCAATGCTTGTTTTTAACTTCTGCTATTGCATTCTCATTTACACTTATTAGAAGTGGTCCGATATTTTATCAGAAGTGGTTTTAATAATAGCAGGAAAGTGCCTTAAGCCACAGATTTTAATTGAGCCCAAAATACAGATTTTGGAATAAAGAACCAATCACAGCCGGAAACTCTTTAAAACGAAACAAAAAAGAAACATCAACTTCAGCAGTTACTCTACAATAGTTGTACTATATGTAAAAGAAATAAAGAGCTCTCTAAAACTTAAGAATGAACCTATCTATTCAGATTGTTTACAGGTGACATGACACCAGCTGGTTGGGCAGTTTGCCCATACAAAAGGAAACAAGCTAAAAAAGTAAAACCTGCTTCATTTTAAAGAAAAGAGTATGCAAAAAACAACAGGAATATATAATCATATGTTTAGACAACTATGTTCTATTCAGAAACGTTACCAAAAAAGGTTTTTTTTTTAAATCAAGCAACTGAAGCAAATCTGGTTTTCTCATAATAACTTAGGGCTAATGAAGAATGGACACATGTTCGATAAGAAGTGGAATATATGCAAAAAATAGCATGGTTCTGGCTCAAGAAGAAGTGACAGATTGCACAAAAAATTCATAGGGAAATGGAGAGCTATCAGTAATGTCAAACTTTCTACCTACCCTTAACACAGATTATTTATACTTTTCCCAATTGTGCTTGGACAGAAGATTTTGGGGAGGGGGAGAACACAACAAACAGGAAATTGCATTTCATCAATGCACAAGTGTTTTGCATTAATCACCAGACATTTAACAGACATGGAGCATTTACAAATTTCTGCTGGATTCTGGGAGAACGTTCTTGAAGTTTGTCTTTTTCCATGAAAAACCCTTCAGTGCTGTTTATGTATCTCATCTGAAATCATTTGCGTATTAATAATGTTTTGTCTTCTTAACGTCAGGGCTCCAAATCATTATGAATCTCTTTTTTTTCTAATTTTATTGTCTAAACAAAACTTTCTAATCTACTTTGAGGCTGAAATGGCATAACATGCTACAGTGCTAATCCCAAATGATTACTCACAGATCCAAAGATCCAAGTCTGGATAACGACACACAGAGCCCTTAGCTATGCACTAAACATTCATTCGTTCACATTTCTAGTCTAGGGTGTGGAGATACCCATTTAAAATTTGTGCTTTATAGCACATATAGATTTCAAGGGGAAACGTTTAACCAGACGTAGGAGCCAAACCAGGTGCAACTGTTATGAACACCATTCCAACTATTTTGCAAAACAAAAATGAAACCATATTGCCAAAATATCTTTGAGGGGGAGAAAAAAGGGAATCTGCATGAACAGAGCAATATTTATTTTAGGCCTTACAAGAACTCCAGCGATAGAATAACCTGTGCAAATGTGTCTTCAAAGGGAGTTAGGAAACAGCTGGGGCCAGATCTTGCACTCTTTTCCCAGGGAATATCCCACTGAAGCCAATGGGTGTTTTACCTGGTAAAACATGCACGACGAAGCCTTGGAGATATAAATTACTGTACAGTGAATCTGCTCATTCAAAGGAAGAGAGGGACTGAGTCAAACATCGAGCTTTCTCTATCCTAATTTTTTTAGGGTTTCTTTGTACGTGTGCACAGTGCAGCAAAGAAAAAATAGGAGTAAAAACCTTTTCTAAGTTTAATAGCAATTTCCGTACTTAAGTGAAAACAAATAATTATTTTTGAAAGGTCCCTTGACCTTGTACCTCAAATTATTTTTGCATCACATTTTTTCAATAGTTCATGCTTTCACGGGAAGGGGGGCAAGAGAGGAATTTAAAGAGTTAAAGGCTCCCTACCATTAATTTGCATCTGGTGCTTTTAGCGTGCGTGTGTGTGCGTGTGTGTGTGTTTTTCTTCCCTGAAAAGTTGGCAGAGCCGCCGATTTTCCATAATGCAAGCATTTGGGAATTGTGAGCGGAATGAAACCGATCCAATCTCCTGACTGCGACATGAATTTTCATTAATTACAACCTTGTCAGCAAAAGCATTATCAAAGCTGAATATGAAAATGCTAATGAGTTCTCATTTGCATATTTTTCTTTGTTGGAATGTCATTAATTATTACATTTTATGATGATGAATGCAGCTGTCGAAGCTCTCCGATGCATAATTAGCCATCAGAATGCCAGGAGCCGATCAGCATTTTTGGGTAAAAAAAAACAAATTTCACTTCAACCTCTTCCACTCTCTCCTCCCTATGAAAATCCCCCCAAAGTTTTTGCTGATGACGATGGTTCTGCCATCACCTCGCTTTGAGGAAGTTATGGTGGGGATGACGGATTTTTTTTTTAATTCACTAAAAAATTATTTTGTTTTTGCCGATCACGCTCTTATACAATTGGAGCAGCTCTTAATAAAAAAAAATCATTATTCCAGCTTAATTAATGCCACGCTTAATTATAACACCATGATGTCAGCGGTTTTAATTAAGTATTGGCTAAGTTACAAAAAAACTCCTCATTACAGTAAGAGTCACTATCCACAGATTTGGATTTTTGGTCTTTATTGGTTCATGAACTAGTCAAATATCAGCCAGAATTAAACTACATTTGCAGGGAGGGACAGTGAAGAAAAAGTATTCTCATACTACGTTACTTGGATAGACTTTAGAGCTTACCTACTTGACCACTTTTTTGAGCTAAAGTGTAAGTGAAGATGACAAAACATAGCTCATCCTCTCTCAGCCGCTGGGAACGGTGTTTATAAGTAAAAAAAGAAAAACAACACAGAGCAGATGGGACCATTACACATGACCAAACCAATCAATCACAGATGAAGGGCCCAGGTGCAGCGCAGCCGCGCAACAACGCACCATTTCACAGTCTGTCAGACACATACACATGGTCGTACATGAATGACCCTCCTTAGCTCCCCCAGGACCTCATCTGGAGCGCTTCTCCCCTTTCGCCTGCCTAAGCTCCAACTGACGTCTTCATAATCGCCCTGTCTCTCTATCTGCTTTAGCTCCAGAGAAGAGAGAGGAAAGTGGAGGTAGTGGGGAGGGGAGATAAGGACAAGGACTCAAATCATTTTCACATGTAAATAGTTCAGCGTTCCCCACCCACCTGAATCCCACCACCCAAAAACTGCCTCTGCAACCATCATTAGCATCATACATTTTTAAGAGTGCCTGTCTGGTTGTCCAGACATACACGCTATCATACCTGTTCTTAAATAATTCCATTGTGCACATGTGCAATCCTGCAGGGCTTAGACACTGCAGTGATAGGCACCTTAAAATGCTCTTATAAGAAGGGCCAACAACTCCAACAGGAGTTTTGAATATCGGAAGGGGTTCCTAATTAGAAAAGTAAGGTCCAACACAACTTCCTGCAAATAGCAGCAATTAGCAAGAGTTTAACTTAAGGACGACACTTCCACTGTGAGCCTGAATTCGCTTGCTTTTGAAGGTTTGATTCTCATTCTGTTTCACCGAATTTTTACTCATTTTTAAATGCTTTGAGAAAGAAAGGAAATTAAACCACAATGTTCATTGTGAGACATGTGAGAGATGGTATTTTAACCCATAAGATGCAAGGATCTAGTGTGTATCAATATTTATTTATAGAAACTTGTCCAGAAACTTCTGTTACGTATCTATTATTTCAAACATTTTTAGTTAGGTAAAAAGAAAAGGAAAGAAAGAAAAAGTATTGACACAGTGGTGTAAAATTTTAATGTTACCATTTCTGACAGCTATAAAAGCAATCCAGCCACAACGAACTTGCACATTATAGTAAAAGCAACTATTAACAATATATACTCAAATCCCAAGAGGAACAACAAAAAACTCCAGTAACTCACAGCCAAATTTTATCAGCTATAAGAGAGAGAAGAAAACTCTACTTGAATTTGAAAACTGAGGACAAGTGTTTTTTAAAAGTGGAAAAATTATGGAAATTATGGGGCTTAGTAACAGCCAATCATTTAAGTGTACTATATACAGTCTGATCCTGCTCTCACTGAAGTTAATGGAAGAGGTGTCATTGGCTTCAAAGGGACAGAATCAACCCCTAAAGAATGAGGAGTCTGGTGGCACCTTAAAGACTACCAGATTTATTTGGGCATAAGCCTTTGTGGACAAAAAACCCACTTCTTCAGATGCATGGAGTGAAAATTACAGATACAGCCCTAAATACTTATTTTCCCCAATGTTATAAAACACCAACCTACTTTTACGTCCTTTACCAGTCAAATACAAAGCTAGATAGTTAAAAAAAAAATATATGTGAAGATGGAGTTGCACATTTCTAAAAAGATATTAGGAAAAAAAGGTTACTAGGATAGCAGTCGCATGTTCCAGAAGGGTATTAATATGTCTTCCTTGACTTCTGTTTATGCAAGCAATCCAAAATAGGTCTGCTCCACACCAGGATACCAGCAATGAAATCCTGTATTCCATTTCATTTAAAAGCTGTACATATTTCTAAGTCATTAGATATCAAAAAAGGCTAAAAACAAAACAGAAAACTTTTAGGTTTATTTTCTTATCTTTACAGTAACATAAAATGACTTTTTTGTTGTTGTTTTTTTGGTCTGTTTTTGTTTACTAAAATGTTATTCGTATTCTTTAAGATTTCTTGACCTAGCCTTTGTTTGGCACATTTTGGTTAGGAATGAAAATAAAGTGTTCATAGAGGAAATAGTGATAGAACTTCTATTAAAGCAACACCACAGGGCACAGCTACTGCATGCTATTCAATCAGATGTGTTTCCTAATTCAGATTTGTGTGCGAAACCCTGAAAAACTCAAGCCACATCTTCTTACTAATGTTTTTAAAGTATCTACCTTGAAGTTGTATCACATACAATTTTTAAAAACCACAAGCACTTCTACAGCACACTGGACATCACCAGAGCAATTAAAATAAACCCTTTGTCTCCTTGCAGAGAGCACAGGCTCTTGCCATCTCTCAGTTCAAACAAGTTCACAAAACAGTTTTATGGCATGCTTGTTTGGAGGGTGTTTTTCTTCTCATCTGCATGAAGAGTCCTGTCCCCACCCCCTCAATCCTTTTCATTAGTACCATGGAAACGTTCACATACTGTATTTCCCAGAAACCTTTGTGTTCCCAAAAGTATTCTACCATTTTATGCTATCTACTTGTTCACACTAAACTTGTCTATAAACTCCCTAATGTTAGCACCTATCATATCTATTAAAATCTTCCACAGTTATGAAGAAAGAATTAATTTGTGTTTTGAATGGGCTCCCTCCCCTTTCAAGCAACAGAATCTACACATTTGCATTAATAATTTTCTATTTTCTAGCTGAAAGAAAACTGTAGTACAAAAAGCAGATGTGTATGTTGGATTCTTTCGAATTAAATTTCCAAAAGCAGAGCCTATTCTAGCTCAAGATCAAAGGCACTAAAACACGATCTCCTCCCCCTTGCAGTATAATTACAGAGATTTCATTTCTTTTGTTACAGTGAGCACAACAGGTAAATCTTAGAACCTGAAGAATAATGATCAGGTGCTATTACACAGCTAGGCTGTGCTGTAGCATCCTTCTGTTCTGTACCCCTGCTGTTTAAACTACTACTCTACAGGGGATGGGAAATATCTGTTGGAGATATTCCACTATACTTTATTCCTGGAGATTTCTTTGCCTTACAAGAATCATGCCAGTGAGAAATAAATTTGAGAAGAGCACACTTGGCCACATATTATATCCTGGTACCACGAAAGAAGAATGTGATGGAAAATGCGTTCCTTTTAATATTGATGAAATTAAAGAGGGGGAAGGCTTGCAAGTTCAAATGCTGTGTCGAAGTCATGAAAATACAGTACTTTTTACAGCCACATTTTCTGCATGCCTCTAAAAAAAGAGAGGTGCATACTCAAAAGCACACAAAGACTTCCAAAAACAATATTTTAAAAGAAAAATATACTGTTCTTCTCTAAATAAAATTGTCTGCAGTACTTGTGCAAAGGATGTATGGAATGTTATACTGAGCTTAAGGCCAAAAATCACACACACAAAAAGGGGAAATTTCAGAACAAAAGAAAACCTGTATAGGTCTATCTGTCTTTCTAATTAACCAGTAGTTACAACATTTTTTATTCCCTATATATCTGTCTAATTTTATATCTTGACAGTATTTGGTTCTAATGCTGGCCAGCAGGGCACATTCCTATCTTTTTCCTTTTGTACGAGGAAATTCTGCATGTAATTCCTTTCACATATGGCCCTTGCTTAGCTCAAAGCTCCTGACTCTGATTTTGTATTTGTCACTAGATCAAATAGCCCTGCAGCATCTCTCCTCTCTATACCCTTCAAAATGTGATCTCCTGTGATCTTATCCTCTCCAAAGAAGACAAATCTAGTTGTTCCTCAGCTTTTTAAATAACTAAGCTCTCAAAGTCTCTGTGTCGTTTTAGCTGTTCTCGTGTACACTTCTATCTTGTATGTTAAATATAGATGTGCAGGTACTTAGTGGATCAATCAAAGTCAGGGTAAGTAACCTAGTAATGCAATAAACTAGATTCCTCCTTCCGGTGGAACTACCCAGTAAAGAATCCCTATCCCCAAAATAAGAAATAAACTAGTGAAGTCCTGGCTCTGTACCCTGTACTCTGCAATTTTGTTCTTAAAGGCAATCTTCCTTTTCTAATGCTTTCATGCTGTCAAGGTAGGTCCCATAAGCTTGCACATACAACACCGCCTGGTGAGGCAGCACCAGGAGGCTGCCAGCCTAGGAACTAAGGTGCACAGAAGCTGACAGGGACAGAAGCTGAGCCACAGAACATGTAAATTGCAAGATAAAATTGCTCAGGAGAAGGTAGGTAATCAATATGAGATGTTCTTTGTGGATTATGTGATTTTAAGCAGGTAGTGGTAGCTGGTAGGGACTATGAGTGGGAGGAAGAGGCTCACACTTAAAATCTGTTAGATGGCGTGTATTGTGTCAAAGCAATAGCATCCCAGGATCACAGAACCAGGGAGTCAAATTGAAGGTGATAATTAGTAGAAGCCCTAGTGATGCGTATAAGTCACAAGGAGCTGAGGCTCCTGGGTTCCATTCTGGTTTTGCCACTGAGTTGGCTATGTGACCTTAGACAATACCTATGTGCCTATGTTTAGTTCAGTAAAACGGGTACAATGGCCCAAATCATCCCACTGAAACTTTTGTGTGCTGTGAGCCCTGTGAGTGGGTGAGTTCTTCCATATCCCCACCATGCAGAAGTGGAATTCCCCACCTCCACAGCACTGTTCCTTTCTGTCTCATTTGGTCTGGCTTCACAAGGGGGAAATGTGCGAAGGCTGCGGATTCAGAGAAGAAGTGAGTGGACAACACATCATTCCCTCTCCAACCTGGTGAACATTTTCCTAGAAAAAGATAACAATGCTCAGGGCTGCATTATCTTTTCCACGGAGCCTCCACTGAGCCAGGAGTCCTTCCCGGTAGCATGGTTAAAATGAGCAGTGCTTCCAGGAAGCCCGGGATACAGACAGGGCTGCTGAGTGTCCAAACTGCTGCAGAGCACATAGCTTCTGCTCAGATGACCCTGGCCTCATATGGATTCCTGGAGACCTGCCAGATTTGGGATCAAGCCCAGTGGCCTTTTCCATGGGAGGATGAAACCGACCCCCTCATCATGACAGGATGATGCAGGAAGATCTCCAGGGAGAAATATGTGATATTTCCTCCATCAGAGAGCACACTTTCTCCCTACCATTACCACGAGTTTTACTGTGGGAGAAGATGATATAAGCAAATAATATTTCTCTGTCCCATTAGGGGTGCTGTGAGACTTAATTCATGAATGTTAGTAAAGCACTTTTCAATCCTTGGATTAAAAGGTGTTGCTGGTGTGTAAGTGCATCAAAGTGTTATTATCTGTCACCAGAACAGGACAAGAAGACAAGGAGAATTTTCATAGCAAGCACACAAATAAGGTGAGCACAGGAAAGAACAGACGGTGGAGGGGAAAATAAAAATTGATGAGAAATTAGAAAAGGAGAGACGGGAGATGTCAACAAATTTTTTAAAAAAATACATGAACAGAGCAGAATAGAGGGAGTGGTTTTGTTTAATTTTTCTACACTGAAAGAGAGGAACGGGGAGGCATGGAAGAAAAAAAAAGAGCATAAGAGAATGAAAGACTGTGGAAGAGGAAGATACAAAAGGAAGGGTTCTGTATCCTTTGGTCCTTTTTTTTTAGTTTTTCCAGTTTCTTTCCTTCCTAGTTTTCCTACCCCTCTTGTCCTTCATTACCTTGTTTCCTGTTATTTTGCTTAAAGCTGGCAAAAATGACGAACTGCACAGGCGTTAAAACTGGCCAGAATTCCAGATATAAGCCGAAATCTAGGCCAGAGGTATATTTGGCAAATACAAATCCTTGCCAGATTTACACAGCTCTAATAATAAGGTGACAAGAACCGTGCACAGGATTACGGATGTGGCCTCACTCACCTCTTACAAAGTGCCAGAATAGCTTCTTTTGACTTCTATTCAACCTCTAGTCATGCATCTCAGATTATTTAGCCTTTTTTAAAAAAACTATTGTTAAGTATTGAGGTAAAGGTTTAAACATGCTTTTCCCCATCAACACTGGGATCTGTCTCATGCTCATTAAATAACTCGACAGGTTTACTTAAGAGTACTACATAACTCCTCTTATTTATATTACTCTCCCTACCTTGCTTTTTTCTTACAACTTGAATAAGACACTTGGGTCAGATTCTAGCCTCAGATATTCTGACATACATCCAGATTCTGCCCTCACATATTCTGATATACGCTCTGGAGTCAAGCAAGCTGAACCTAGCTCCTTAACTCCCCTAGGGCTTAGTTTATCTACTTCATCTGTTTAATGTATCACACAGGCAAAGAACCACAATCACATTACCCCATTGGCCCCCCATTCAAAAGGCCTGTCTTAATTTTTATAAACCTCTACCGATTTGCCCGAATCACCAGAAATATCATGTCTCTCTACAACAACCCCTGCTCTCCCCCTGGCCCGCTCTTTGTCCCTCCACACTATGTGATCACAGAGAGTTTAAGAGGGCCTCTTCCTCTGCAGTGCCTGTCATCTGGACCAGCCTCACAGTATCTTTCTGACTCTGGAGTCAGAGTTTTTCTCAAATCCTTGTGCAAAAATACCTTTTCCCCCTTCCCCTTTTCTTTGCCTTTTAGTTTTGCTGTCTCTGTTAGCATTTAGAATCACGGAATCATAGAACTGGAAGGACCTCAAGAGGTCATCTAGTCCAATCCCCTGCACTCAAGGCAGGACTAAGTAATATCTGGACCATCCCTGGCAGGTGTTTGTACAACAAATTTAACTCTAACTGTTCTACTTAAAGCATTAAGAAAAGCACTACATCAAATAAGACTTCATGGGCAGATCCTTACTTCCTCACAGAGCCTCGTTCAAGTCAGTAGGGCTCTGCGTGGCGGCGGAGTTCCACCTGCATGGATTGTAGCCAATAGTTGTATTTCAGTATATTTTATATTGCCTTCCTTTTTAGTGCAACTTGCGCCCCTTAGTTTTGTATCATTAGGAAATCTCATTACATGATGGAATAAATATGCAAACTCTCATGAAAGAACGAGTCCAGTTTCAAAGCCAAGTCTTTTCCCAACATGTTACAGGTGTACACCACATGAGCAGACACAGAAAATGCAACTGTTCAGGGTATGATGACAGCTTTATATAATGTGATCAAAATCATTTCACATGAGAAAAAAAAATCAGAGTTAGACAAAGAACAGTTCTGCCTTACAGAGAGCTGAAATCCAAACAAACAAACCACACTGAAAAGGGCTGACTATTTAAATGATCAAGTTAAAGAAGAAACAGTTCAGGCACAGAAAGAGGCTAGTCTGGTCTCTCATTCTTTGCTAAGGGTTATAAGCCTACCATATATACCTTCACAATTTGTTTTGCTAACTCAAAAACGCATCCCCTGCGGCCCCGCCCCTCCGCCCCCCACAAAACCCCTAATAGGAACTGATTTTTACAGCCAACAAAACAAAACTAATTTGGAGTCTTTTGAAGATATGAGGAAAAAAAGTTTCAATTTCAAAAGAGTACTTGAGGTAAATTTTCAAAATAAGATGGGAGAGATTTTAAAAGGCACAAAATGCAGTCAGGCATCCAATTCTTATTGAAACGCCTCTTTGTAATGTTTACCCTGGGAAGAGATGAAGCATAAAACATTTTAAGAAGTTCAGGAGGTAAGCATGGAGTGCATATATGGAAAATTAATCTTCAATATTAAATATGAAATGGCAAAGTGCACTCTGCAAAAAAAAAAGTCTTTTTCAGATTAAAGCCATTGCAATCTTTATATTACATAACAGTAACATATGCTTTTTTTGTAGAAATATGGATGTATTTTTATAGTAGATTCTTTAAATAGCTGTTCGCAATAGATGCTCTTTAAAAGCTCTTACTTGTCAGTGATGTCTGCAGTTTTTCCACTAGGATTTTCTTCAGAGACTTTGGATAAAATCAGTAACAATGAAAAGATTATATTTTGGCCACAAGGAGAGATGTTCTTTTTTCCTTGGGGGTCATCAAGAAATTAAGTGTGGCCTAGTGGACTGAGAAGTAGACTCAGATGCAGAAGACTTGGACTCCATTCCTGCATTTACCATTGAGCTACAGGGTGACCTTCGGCAAGTCATTTCTCTCTCTGTGCCTCAGTCTTCCAATCTGTAAAATGGGGATAAATGGCATTTTCCTCCTTTGTAAAGTGCTTTGAGATCCATGAATAAAAAGCGTTAACTAGGTTTTGTTATTAACTAAGGCTAGTCAAGTCAACGTGCATTTTCTAAAGCACATGTCAGGACTAGCAGACATACAAAACTGTATGAAAACCAAGCTTTACTTTACTTCTACAAAACCAGTTAGAAGGTGTAGAAGAAATATTGTACTTAGCCCAGTGAGAGGATAAAAGTGAGGCATAAATGAAGGCATGAGCTGGCTGAACAGGTGTAAAATGGTGGGCATTATTAGAAGAAGAAAAAGGATGAAAAGGAGATTAAGTCATTCGTTGTTCATTGGGATCCAGGCCCTGTGGTTTGAGGGGACTGAAGCCAGCAGTGAATCAGAGGTAAAGCAGCACTGGCTGCTTCAGTTGGGGAAAGGGTATGAATCAATCCAAGACGCTAGGAGAAAAGCTCGTCTGCAGCAGGAGGGAGCCCATGGGTTTGAAGGAAGTTTCTGTTTGAGGGATGTGAAATTTTGAATGATCTGGGCTCTTTTTACACCAATTCACCCTTGTAAAGGACTGCAACATAATTAATAAACATAAAGAGAATTTGTTGCTGGACCAACTCAGTGGCCTAGCAGTAATATCCTCTATTGACGGACAAATGATCCAGGTTCAGCTTCAGCTTGTGTTTTTCCATTCCGCAGTCCCCCAGGAAGACAGAATTGCTAACATGAAATTGGTATTCTCTGAAATTATATATTGGAGGAGATCACAACTCTTGGGGCCACAGTCCTGGAAAAATTAAGGCCTGTATTCAGTATTCTAAGCCATTAGCTCCAGTAGTTAACACCGCTGGTGGGGTGGAAATCAAGCATCTCCTAGTGCCTCCAGCCTCAATGAGAGATACAACCTGACAGCCATTTAGACACGGTTCTCTTGAAGACAGTCAAACCAAATGAATTTGTGTCATAAGTAACAAGAAGCTGGGTGGTCTGTACCAGATAACAGATGTGAGAACTTTTAATATCAAGTCTGTAGGAGAAACATCTCTAGATAGACATGTGGACATAGGAACAAGGTTGGCAGAATGACTAAGTTGTAATGCCATCACTATATATGGAAGGAAGATATCATGTGTCTGTAGCACTACCTGGTCTCTAAAAAACTGTATCTGAGATAGACCAATCACTAAGGTGTGAAGCTCATTCAAGTCACCAACAACGTGTGAACAACCGGTCTTGTAAGAAACCCATGCTTTCAGGTGTGAATAGTTCGGGGGGGAGAGAGGGGCAAGCTCCAGGAACTCAGACATCAAAATCAGGTGCACAGAGGCCACTAGTCCAAACTGTGCTGGTTGTAATCAATAATGAGCCCGGGACAGAGTGCATCAGAGGAATGGAGGCATGAGGTGCATGCTTCCATTCCTACATGCTACTATGGCATCATTAGGACCTAAAATGCATTACTATTGGTTTAAAAACTTTTAATTCAGTCTTTTGTTGAAAGACGTCACCAGGCAAATCCATATGCCCTCCCTCCTCAGATGAAGTCATTTGTTCATTGGCACCCATGCATGTAGTGCTGGAGTACAAAAGAACTCAACTGCTCCTTCCAGGAGACAGAGTAGGCTACACAGTGGAGGTCTGTTCGGACCCTCTCAGTGTAAACCTTGCTTGGTGATAATATGAAGGTGATGGTTCACTAGAGAAGAGTTGCTACTGAGCAACATAGGTTAGTTTCTTTGATATGGCCCGCTGACACCGGATCTGGCACTGTAAACTTTTTATGGGATGGTGAACTCTTTGGGTCAGGGACCATACCTCCTTCTGTATTTGTAACGCATGTAGCACACTGTGGGCACTACAAAAACCCAAAATATTATTAATTATAAAATTCAGTCCAATGCAAATTAGGCAGTGTATGTCCCTGAGGAGAGATTACAGTAAGAAACAATGTATGTGTGTCATGGGGAGGGAAGAGAGCTATCCTCAAGGTTAAAGGACAAACAGAGAGGGCCACTTTGAAAAACAAATATTTTTCTCATAAATGTGAAATGTTGCTTGTCTTTTAAGAATTATGTGATGGCTCCCCCATGGCTCTGGAGTTTGGTCCATCTTCTAATGAACTTATTTCTTGGTCATCTATTCTGGCATATTTCTGATTTCCTTTAGTATTTCTTTTCTCTCTCTGGGAAATTAATATCTGTTTCTGGCTTCTGTCTCCCATTCTCCTTTGTGAACACAGGCAAAAAAAAATATTTTTTTTAGTCATGTCAACACTGTCAGTTATTACAGTGGTCCAACCACCTATTTACTGTTCTGCTAGTCTTTATGCACTTCAGTAATCTCTCTTTATTTATCTTAATCTCATGTATAATCTTCCTTTCATTCTCCACTTTTGCTTCTCATTCATTCTTTTTAAACTCAACCTTACTCTGTAATCATTCTGGAATACCTGATGTTTTGTATCTCACATATGTCTCTTTCTTACCTATGATTACTTTTTGCCCTTACTTGTTCAACTTCTACCAGCCAGTTTGTTTTTCATTTTAGTACATTTATTCCAAGACAGCATAACTGTGTGTGTGTGTATATATAGTCATATTTTCAGTATTTATTCTTCATAGGCTTCATTTCCCCTCTATGTTTATTCTCTTCACATTTTAACTGTTTCCCTCTCCTAATAAAACAGGTTCTAATATCCAAGGTTGAGTCTGAGCTACTGCTAAGAACATAACATGTGCTCTATTTGTCCATCTCACTCACTGTACTGCCAGCAGATAACCCAGTGCCTTGTAAAGTGTCATTGGATATCCTGTCTATCTAAGGCACTATATAAACCAATATCAAGTCTAACACCCCCAACAACTGCCTTATTCTAAAACTTGCCGAACTTACTTTTCCCCTTTTTGATCTGGCTACTTTATTTCTACCAGCAAGCTTAACCAGATCATAGTTACTGGACCAAATTCTGCACAGACTTACACCCTGTGCAAACCCACTGACCTAAGTGTCCCTAAAATATACTCCATGTCCTTATTTCCGTCACGCTACTCAAAATAAAACTGAAGGCCAAGATACTCAACTATCTGAGGACACAGCAAATCTCAGGAAGATGGATGGGAACATGGCCTTTCTGCTCCGTTATCCAAGGATCACTGTGTACTTTTCCAGTGTCTCTGTATAACTTAGATCAACCTTCTGACAATGAGATGTAGGGGTCTGGCTGAGACACAGGAGGAGTAGCATTCCCTCTGTGCCACAAATCCCTCTTACACTGCTGAGATCTTCCTAGGACCGGATATGCCAACTTTGTGACCAGATTCTGCTAGTGGTGCAGTGCAAAGTGGCTGCACTATATGTGAAAAAATCTCCCTGGATAGAAATTCCATGCTTGAAAAATAAAAGTATAGCAATAGGAATATACTATCGACCACCTTACCAGGATGACGATGATGACTGTGAAATGCTCCGTGGAGAAGGCAAAAATACAATTATAATTATAATGGAGAATTTCAGCCACGCTTACATTGACTAGGGATATGTCACTTCAGGAAGGGATGAAAAGATAAAATTTCTAGATAACATAAATGACTGCTTCTTGGAGCAGTTTGCCCTGGAATCCATAAGGGAAGAGCCAATTCTTCATTTAGAGCTAAGTGGAGCACAGGATATTGTCCAAGAGCTGAATATAGCTGAACCATTCAGTAAGAGACCATAATATAATTAAATTTAACATCTCTATGGAAGGACAAATGCAAAAAAAAAAAACAACCCACACTAGCATCTACCTTCAAAACAGGGAACTGCACAAAAACGAGAAAGCTAGTTAAATGGAAATTAAAAGGAATGGTTGTGAGTGTGAAATGCCTGCAAACTGCATGGAGACTATTTAAAAACATCGTGATACAGGCTCAAATTAAGTGTATAACTCAAATAAAAAACAAATACAAAAACAACAATAAGAGGACCAAAAAATATGCCATCAGGGCTAAAACAGAAAAAGTGGCAGTTTGCGACAAAAAGGCAAAAAATGGAAGTTAAATCCTACTGAGGAAAATAAGAGCATAAATTCTGGCAAGTCAAGTATAAAAATATAATAAGACAGGTAAACAAAAAATTTGAAGAGCAACTAGCCAAGAACACAAAAAGTAACAGCAAGAAAAACAAATAAGTACATCAGAAGCAGGAAGTATGTAAAGTAGTCAGTGGGGCCACTAGATGGTTGAGGTGCAAAAAGAGCACTCAAGGAAGACATGGCCATTGTGGAGAAGCTAAATTAATTCTTTGCATCAGTCTTCTCTGAAGAGGATATGGGTGGAGAGTTCCATGCCCAAGCCATTCTCTTTAGATGACAAATCTGAGGAACTGCCCAGACTGAGGGGTCAACAGAGGAGGTTTTGGAACAAACTGATAAATTAAATAGGAATAAATCACCAGGACCAGACAGTCTTCACCCAAGAGGTCAAAAAAACCCAACCCTCACATACGAAACTGCAGAATTATTCACTGGGATATGTAACCTATGACTTAAATCATCCTCTGTACCAGATAACTGGAGGGTAGCTGATGTAATGCCTATTTTTAAAACAGGCTCCAGAGATGATCCTGGCAATTACAGGCTGGTAAGCCTAACTTCAGTATAAGGTAAACAGGTTGAAACCATAGTAAAGAATAAAATTGTCAGATGCAGATATAAACCTGAAATGTCGGGGAAGAATCAACATGGATTTTGTAAAGGGAAATCATGCCTCACCAATCTATTAGAATTCTTTGAGGGTGTCAACAAGCATGTGCACAAAGCTGACTCAGTCAATATAATGCACTTGGACTTAAAGACTCTTAAGCAAAGTAAGCAGTCATGGGATAAGACGGGAGGTCCTCTCCTGGATCAGTAGCTGGTTAAAAGAGTAGGAATAAATGGTCAGTTTTCAGAAGGGAGAGGTAAATAGCAGGGTCTCCAAAGGTTTCAACATATTCAGATATTATTTGGAAAAGGGGTGCACACTGAGGTGGTAACAGTATAGACAATACAAATTTACTCAAGATAATATAGTCCAAAGATGACTACAAAGAGTTAGAAAGGGATCTCACTAAACTGGGTGACTGGGCAACAAAATGGCAAATGAAATTTAATGTGGATATGTCCAAAGTAATGCATATTGCAAAAATAATCCAGACTATACATACAAAATGATGGGATCTAAATTAGCCCTGTTACCACTCAAGAAAGAGATCTTGGAGTCATTGTGGATAGTTCTCTGTGCTCAATGTTCAGGGGCAGTCAAAAATGCTAACACAATGTTAGGAACCATTAGGAAAAGGATAGATAAGAAGACAGTAAATATCATATTGCCTCTATATAAATCCATGGTACCTTGAATACTGCATGCAGTTCTGGTCACCTCATGTCAAAAAGGATATATTAGAACTGGAAAAGGTACAGAGAAGGGAATAAAAAATGACTTAGGGTACAGAACAGCTTCCATACTAGAAGAGGTTAAAAAGACTGGGACTGCGTAGTTTAGAAAGGAGATGACTAAGGGGAGATACAATAGAAGCCTATAAAATCATGAATGTTATAGAGAAAGAGAAAAAGAAAGTGTTATTTACCCCTTCACATAGCTCAAGAGCTAGGAGGTTACCCGATGAAATGAATAGGTCATAGATTTAAAACAACAAAAGGAAGTACATTTTTACTCAACACAGTCAAACTGCAGAACTTCTTGCCATGGGATGTTGTGACAACCAAAAGTATAACTGGGTTCAAAAAAAAAGAAGTTAACTGAGGATAGATCCATCAACGACTATTAGTAGGTCCTACCAAATTCACAGTCCATTTTGGTCAATTTCATGGTTGTAGGATATTAAACATCGTAAATTTCATGATATGAGATACTTAAATCTAATATTTCATGGTGTTGCAACTGAAGGTGTCCTGACCCAAAAGGGGCGGGGGGGACGGACAGACTGCAAGGTTATTGTAAGAGGTTGCAGTATTGCCATCTTTACTTCTGCACTGCTACTGGCAGCATTGCTGCCTTCAGAACTGGTCAGCTTGAAAGCGGCGGCTGCTGGCCGGGAGCCAAGCTCTGAAGGCAGAGCCGCCGCCAGCAGCAGCGCAGAAGTAAAGATAGTATGATATGGTATTGCCACCCTTATTTCTGTGCTGCTGCCTTCAAATCTGGGCCTGGGTCAGCAGCTGCCAGTCTCCCGCCACCCAGCTTTGAAGGCAGCAGCACAGAAGGAAGGGTGGCATGGTATAGTATTGCCACCCTTACTTCTGTGCTGCAGCTGACAGGGCGCTGCCTTCTGGAGCTGGGTACTCGGTCAGAAGCTGACACTCTCTGCCCCCCTGCACTCTGAAGGAAGGATGGCAATTCCACAACCCCGCTACGATAACCTTGCAAGCCCATGAAGCTCTCTTTTGGGTTGGGACCCCCCGTTTGAGAAATTCTGGTCTCCCTCATGAAATCTGTATAGTATAGAGTAAAATTACACAAAAGACCAGTTTTCACAGGAGAGATCAGATTTCACAGTCCATGACGGATTTTTTACAGCTGTGAATTTCGTAGACCTCTGTGTCTCTGACCATCTCAGCTAATAATCTCATGCTCCAGGTGTCCTTAAACCTGAAATTGCCAGAAGCTGGCACAGAGGATGTATCACTCAAAATTATCCTGTTCTGTTCATTCATTCTGACGCATCTGGCACTGGCCACTCTCTGACCCAGTATGGCTCTTTCTATGTGCTTATGTCCAGCACACTGCAGAATCCGTGATAGAAAGTTGGTTTTGGAATTGAGTATTACCATAGTATCATGTTTCCAGTACCCAGAACTACCTGAAACACAGTACTCTGTTCATCCTCCTGAGATTCAGACCGGATTCTAGCACTGGTGCTAGCATCATTGATCTGCCAGTATCTCCTATCAATCTATCATGTCCATGTGAAAACTGCATGGACACTGCTATCTTCTTCCTGACTTGTCATATTTGCTCTGCTAGATGGACTAGCTTAGCAGTACTGACATACAACTGGTACTGAGGGCTAGTGCTTCAGTGCTTTATCTTGGGGTGGGAGGGAGGAGGTGGTATTTGATTCCCTCTTAAGCTTTTTAACTATTACCTCTGTGTCCATGATTTCTGAATTTTATATGAGGCCATTCAGATTTCCTTACTTTTCTTTTATATGATACCAAACAGACAAAGAAGATAGAATGAGAGATTGAATATATCATACATTTTAAAAAAAGAAAGAAAAAGAATTTAAAGTATTAAAAAACACTTGGCACTAAATGGCAGACCTTTCGCATCCAAGACCTAATCAGAGCATGGTATCTTCAAGTTATTTCAAACATATACTCAGTAGGCCACCTTTTAAGGCCTGCTGATTAGCTCAATTTCCTCTCAATGAGTTCTAGAGAGCAAGCATGTTTTGTCCCAAAAATATTCTTCCATCGAAGAGATGCAATTTTGGTTGTGTTCTCTTTTGAGCTATAGAAATCATTCATGGCCACAATCACATAGTAACCGTTTGCAGAATAAAGAGATGTATAGATACTCTGTTTTTAGTTAAAATGATATATAACCCAATTTATGGAGTCTGTTGAACGTACGTTCTTGTTTTCCCACAAGGTAAAAGGATCAAAGCATGGACCTTGTATACCCTCATTTGCTTGTATAGTGTGAGAGCGTGTAAGTTGTAAGTTGTAGATTGTAAGTTCTTTGGGGCAGAGACTATTGCTGGGTTTTGTGTTTGGATGGCACCTAGCACAGTGGGATCATGGTCCATGACATGGTGCTATAATACAAATAAATTAATAAAATAATAATAATAATAATAATAATAGATCATGTGTGATGTATGTAGTGGTAGGATGCAAATGAGATATTCCGTATCCTGCTGTGGCTCAAAACTATTCATTTTATTATTTTTATCAGAATTGTTTTATATTTGACTTTATATTATGTGTATCTGAGCCAATATACAAAACGAATGTAGTATTAGAAACTAAATATTGGGGACAAGAACAGGTCAATCCTGGCAGAAACTGTGAGAGGTGGCTAAAATAAAGAGAATAAAAAATACAGCAGTAACCAAAGTAAAAATATTTCTTGCTGTAAGACTATGGTGTCTTCCCACAGAAGCCAATGCTAAATTTCTTTCTTTGAATAAACTCCTAATTATAGAGAAAATACTTAGAAGAAAACTGTAACAGCAAGACAAACTGCACTTAGTTTTGACCCCAAAACAGGTTATCATCATAGCTATGCCCTTGGGTAAGCTCCAGTGCAGTCTAATATTAAGATCCAGTCATCTTTGAGCCACCAAGATTTTCTCATACACTTAAATAATGATATTATCTCTTCTTTGAAGAGAAATATAGCATCTTATAATAAAAGAGCCTGCTCTGACTGAGCTTCTATATTCCTTGATTGAAAATATTTATATACTATAAAGTTCAGGCTCAAGGTAAGTACAGGCTCAAGATGATTATTAATTATCCAGCGAACTCCACATTGTTTTACACATCCTGTCCCTTAACTAAAGAGCATAACAAAACCATTGTTTTTGCTTGTTTAACGGACCGTGACTAGAGCAGCTACGTAAATGACCTAGTAATTCAGCAAATTTGTTTTGTTTCACAGATTTTTCCACATGTACACTTTCCAGCTGTAACACAGGTCTATTGCATATACAAACCAGTCATCTCCTCCTGCCTCTGCCTTTCAATGTATATTTACTAATTATGTGATCAAAAGATTCCTCTGGAAAACATTAAGATTCTAACCAATGGATAAACTAAACATTTTTAAAAGATGTGCTTGTGAATGCTTTGCCTGGTTGTCTGAGATTTTCTAGAAATTGGATTCTTTGCCCCTGCCCCCCACCCCCCTGAATATTTTAAGGAAGTCACTTACAAGCTCCTTTTAATGCTAGAACAGGTGTGAGCTCAAATTCCCCCTGCAACTAATATCAGCTCAGCAAGAGAACAGCAGTAAATTCTTATTTGAAAGCTAAACTTAAGTTCATCTTGATAAGGGAGCAGAAGCTCATTAACCATTAAAATATCTTATAAGTGTTATTTTAAAAGCCATTTCTTTGTCTAGCTCTATTAATGTGAGTTTGTGATGTAGAAAAATGCAGCTCCTGAGAGCACATGAAAATAGAACCTCAGTAAGTACTGCACAATTGTGCATTATGGCAGTTTATGCTAGGGTTGTGTGAACACCTATGGAGCCCTGTGAACTAAACCTTGTTGTTTGGTTCAGCGGGGTTGGAAAAGAATCAGCCCATAAGCTTGTCTGGAGTTCAGTAACTCTAAACTCCAAAAAGAACCCCCACATATACCGTAACTCCCACATCTGGGTCACTCCACTTCCCCCCACTCCAGATCAAGCAGCAAACTCTGTGATTTTCCCATGTCTTCAGGAAGGTCTTGTGAGAAGAGAGGAGGTGGCGTTAGCATGTGGCTGTAGTGGTTTCATCAACTCACCTACTGTAGGGATGACCTCAGCCAATTTTTATACCCAAACTTTCAACATATTGACCCTCATACACAAGTCTTAGGTCAAGCAGGTTTGAAGGTCAATGAAAAACTTTCACATAGCTCTACTCTATGTCATCCTATAAGGAATACAACTGTCACCAAAAATAACTAATTAAAAATACTTGGACTTGTTTTAAAATAAAATAGGCTGGAATGTAAACTTCACTGAAAACTATGTAGTGCAAAATAATATTGCAATTCTTTGCCTTGTATGCAGACATTCATAGGCAAAGTCTACAGGTTCTTTTTATACATCTGAGACTAATCTTCCAAATACCTTTTTTTTTTTACCCACTGCACAAGTGGCCTGGGTAGATACTAAAGACCAGTATTTTAGTGGCAGATGCCTGTGGGGGGAATGGCTGTGCTGCAAAATGCATTAACTCCTGGATGGGAACAGTAATACTGTAAATCTACATAATGCCTTTCATCCCAAAATGTTTCACAGAATACACGTGTATGTGTATGTACATGTGTATTCTGTGAAACATTTATATATAGTACAAATGGAATGCAGCCATGCTGGGATCTAATATCTCCAAAAAGCAGACATGGTCAATTTTTGTGATATCTTCCAAAATACCTCTACACCATACACCAGTTGATACTCAATATATCTACGTCAAAAGCATAAAAGGCTGAATCAATTATTCTGGGATCTGCACCCAAACAGTCTGTATGATTAAACCAAACCTGATGCTGATAATCATCCAGAAGTACATCACTGTGTTCTGTAGACACCTCTATGGCTAATCTAGAAGAGAAGCTGATGAAGGCAAACCCATCCAGCCCTTCTTAGATAAAGGAAAGTCATACTATGTAACTTTGAGATAGGTGTAACATCAGGAAGCGGAATCCACCCTAGAAAATACTACCCCCATAACACCAACAACAAAGAGTCCAAAGAACTGTTACAATATGTATATTTAATTAATGAATCAGCTTAAAGAACAGCATGTAACCATGCTGGACACAAGCAGTATGAAATTCTTGTTGCTATTTAGCACTGACCAAGGGTTTTAGGCAATTTTGAGGCAGTTATTAAATTATCTGAGGCAATTCTAAAACTGATCTATACTTCTTTAGGTTGGAGACAATTCTATCATTAGTTCATAACTTTGCTTACCAAAAAATAATAATAAATAATAATAATAATAATAATAATAATAAATTACTACATAGCTAAATCTGGGATGCAAACCTGGTTAACGCTGCTCCCTAAAGTAATCTTTCCATTCAAGAACAAAATGGACCAACTATACGTCTGTTTTCATAATCCGAATCATCCCTTGGAGTATTCAAAGCATACAGCTCTCTGAGGTATTTTTTCAAGTTAGCATGTTTATTCTTAAGATTAGCCACATTTTCCAATTTTAGGGGCACTGTCCAATGAAAGAATTTGGTTGAAATGCTTGTGTAAAACATATCTGACAAAGCTTGTAGGGGTTTGATGATATTTGTAAACCATGTCTCAACTCCTCCAGTTTACCTCAATGAAAAAGTCTTCTGTTACACACAAGGGAGCTGAAGAAATGTTTCATCCACTTAGCAGGTATATGCTTATGCCCTTCAAATACAGTAGTCAGGATGATAGTGATATACACCACAAAATCACGACATAATCCTGCAGGTGACATCATAAAATATATGGAATATATTTACATAGAGAGAAGCCTAGAATCAAACATCTCTCTCAAGGACAAATTTGCTTTATAGGAATACTGCGCAGGGGCTTGACCTTAACACCTTTGAAATTAACAGCAAAACTCTTAGGCTTCAACAGGAATAGGGTTGGCCTCTGTGCCTAAAGGCCTAAAACGTGATCTCTCAATTCTGAAATGCCACAGCAATCAGATCATCTTCTCACTTAGTCTGCTACTCCATTCTTCTAAGAAAGAAGGTCCACTGACATCATTCTTGATTTGTTTCAGTATCAAGTATAGTTTTAACAATGCCAATGATAGGCAGGGGCATGGCTTTGGCATAGCATATGTGCAACTGTAAACAAATATAGGATCCTGGGTTTGTTCTTGATATATTGTCCCAGAGTTGCAGCTAGTAATGAGTTCCTACCAAAATCCCAGATACGGATACCTCTTATGTATTGGACAGGGACAAGGGTGGTTTCCAAATTTATATCCGGACCTCTATCTCTTTATCAGATCTAATATCTCTTTTCTGGGCCATGCCAAACTCCAGCATCCAAATACCAATGTACTTTGATGTGGAAAGAGAGTCATTATCCATATTTGGATCTGAATCTGGCATCCCAGGCCCATCTTTCAGGGTGGTGGAAATGGTGATTGATTTTTGAGACTCAGAAAGACAGTTAAAAATAAATAGGTTATTTTTAAGAGAAGTAACATTTTGTGCCTCTCAACCTTGGCAATGTGTCTTCAAGCTCTAGATATACAACTTGTTATTTTAAAAGATCTTGACTGCTGTAAGATACCAACCATTGTGGTCCTGAAAATGGTCCCTCCATCTGTTTTCCCTACCCCTCCTGACTCCAGTTCCTGACAAACAGCTCTGAGGGGCACAGAAATAATTTCCTATCTCTCTAACGCTTTCCCATAAACTCTTCTGAATTTCTATGCAATTGAAAATTTGCAGAGATCCAAACTAAATAAAATTATGACTCCATACTTGAACTGAGACCCACATGGCATATACTCATCTTGTGAAGTCCTCCAACAGTGAAACTGTCCTCCAATTATTAGCTTTTAATATTTGTCCTCTAAAGGAAGGAGGCTCTGAAATTGGCACTTAAGTAACCAAACACAAGCTTTAGGTGCTTAAGTACTGATTTCAGCACCCTAGCATAGGCACCCATATCTAAACATTATATTTCATCTTTCTTTTAACCAGTTACCCATACATAACAATGAATCCTGTTTTTTTACTATGTATGGATCCTTAAATTAGATAAACTCGTATATTGGACAGGGGAAGGGATTGTCTTCTCCTGTATGCACAAAGGGTCCCTGATCCCAACTAGGGCCTGAGTATGCTTATGCAACACAAATAATAATCATCTCTTACATTGTATCCATATTGCTGTCCTATTCAAAACCTGATAACAAAGGGTATTCCATGCCTCTTAGTGTGTCACAGACAACATAACGTGGAAGATGGTAATAATACACTGGAATGTGACGAGATGGAGGACAGGAACAAACTACGGTGAGGTTTAGGATATGGCAACAGATCCAGAGTCTCTTGGTCTCCTCACTTGACTTCAGTCATTTTTTTATTTGATTACCTGCTAAATTTTTCACACACACAATAAATAAAGATTGCTTAGTAGATACTCATTCAGTTCCAAAACCAGAGATTCTCATTCCCCCTCACTTCCCGGTTACGAGTTGTTTCATGCCAAAATGAAAAAAGGTTTTAAAATTGCCACAATTATAATTAACATTTAACAGGGATACATTATTGACATTTAATTGTATTGCAGTTGTATCCTGAGGCCTCAATTACAAAATGGGCTCCATTGTGCTGGATGCTGTACAAATGTAAAACAAAAGTCAGTCCCTGACCTAAGGAAATTACATCTAAGTGAGGACAAAATGAAACTGGTGGGTATAGAACAAAACGGTGGTGGAGAAAAATAAGGATGACTAACAGAAACAACTCTTATCTGAGTCAATGGGGGCTATACTTTAGTATCAATGAAAAAACATACAATAACCCTCTGCCTTCTGCCATGATTAATCTAAGGGTATGGTTGTGCATGGCTGCAGGTTCAGCTGACATACCCAAGATACATAAAAGACAGCTATTTCAGGTATTGGGACAGTGAAGCCATGACCATGTGAGCTGCAGCACAGATTTGCCCCATTTGTAATTATGCAGGGTTTGTAGCAGTTTTGTACAGCTAGCGCTGCTGAGATTCGCTATACTAGGACTGGAGGCTGGAGCAAGCTACATTAAAGCCAGTGATTGCTGTCTAGAAACGGTGTTCCCTCTAATTTTTCCCATGCATGTGCAGAATGAATTTTGCTACACATCATCTCCATATTGGTGCCCCTAACAAATTTCATGTGGCGGGGGTGGGGCCGAGAGGTTCGGAGTGTGGGAGGGGCTCAGGGCTGGGATAAAGGGTTAGAGAGGTATGGGCTCCGGCTGGGAGTGCAGGCTCTGGGGTCATGCTGGGGATTTGGGGTGCAGGAGAGGGCTCCGGGGTGGGGCCAGGAATGAGGGGTTTGGGGTACAGGTTGCCCCAGGGCTATGGCAGGGAGAGAGGATGCCCCCACCTCTCTCTCTCCCCGCAGCAGCACCTGGGCTGGTGGGGAGCGACACCTTTTCCGCCTCCCCTCTCCCCGCAGCAGGTCTGGGGCTGGGGAAGAGGCATCTCTCCCTGCCGCAGCCCTCAGCGCCTCCACCATGCTTAATATGCCGACATGCAGTTTAGAGGGAATTTAGCTCTAGCCATGCCCTAATAGGGGGCAAATCATTACTTTTTTCCTTGCCAAGAGACTTTATATGTCCCAAATTTTACATAGAAACCTCTAATGTGGCCTCCTCCATCCTTATAAAACAAAAGAGATGAGGATCAGTTTCAATCTTGCTGAGGTTTTCTATGAATTTTTCCAGTTCTGACTTGCACGGCATTCTATGAACCTTCTCATTCATCTTCACCGGCTACACATTTGTAAATATTCTGTGGTCATTAGAATACAAAAAATCATGTGTGTCAGCTATGATTTGTTGTAAACTCATGAGGCTTTACCCAACAACACCACTCTACTGCCCGCAGCATAATGCAACCGGAGATATCAGACATCAGTTAAACAAGTTTCTCCTTGTAAAACTGGGAGATACATATGTCAGGACAAATAATAGTACTAAGTACCAATAACGATACTAAGAAAGGTCCATTAAATGGGGGAATTACAGAAGAAGTTGTGATGGGGCAAGGCCAGATGGCTACAGTAAAGTACTGAGAAACAGGTATGTTAGCCCCAGGCTAAACAAATCCCTAGTACCCTGGTAACCACATGGCAGTTGCTCCAGGTTAATCAAGGCACCTAGAGCCAATTAAGACCTTTCTAGAAGGCAGTAGAGATAGCTACTTTAATTAGAACACCTGCAGCCAATCAAGGCAGGCTAATCAGGGCACCTGGGTTTAAAAAGGAGCTCACTCCAGTCAGGCAGGGGACCAGAGGAGAAGGAGTGTGTGTGAGGAGCTGGGAGCAGAAGGCAAGGAGCTGAGAGTGAGAGAGTGTACTGCTGGAGGGATTGAGGAGGACAAGCGTTCAGGCACCAGGAGGAAGGTCCTATGGTGAGGATAAAGAGTGTGTTTGGAGGAGGCCGTGGGAAGTACGCCAGGGAGTTAGCTGTCATGCAGCTGTTAAAGGAGGCACATAGACAGCTGCGATCCACAAGGCCCTGGCTGGAGACCTGGAGTAGAGAGCGGGCCGGGTTCCCCCCAAACCTCCCAACTCCTGATCAGACACAAGAGGAGCTGACTCAGACTGTGGGTTCCACAAGAAGGGAAGATCACTGAGGTGAACAAATCCGCCAATAAGCGCAGGACCCACCAAGGTGGAGGACGAACTTTGTCACAAAATGTATACTTGTACGCTTCTCTAAAGGAATAATACAATAACAATAGGTATCAGAGTGAAACACAAAATATTTTGGATATCAGTAAGACAAATACTTGTCTCTTTTTAAAAGTGAATGATACATACATCACACCAAATATAAGATAAAAACAAGACAATATACAAAGAAATTGCAGAAAGAAAGATATGAGCTAAGATCTAGTAATTAGGCCAGTACCAGCAAGAATCAGATAGACAGACTAAAGAATAACAACACCACAAATACCTAGCTCTTATATAGTACTTATGTCAGTAGATCTCAAAGCACTTTACAAAGGAGGTAGGTCAGTGTCGTGACAGTGCACCCCATATTCTTCACAGTGATATTATTATATGATTATGGCATAATTACGATGCATTTTGTACAAAATGGATCATGTGAGGTGTCATTGGAAAAAATATGATTTGCTGAATATGATTATCCTATTAGTATGCATATATCATTTTTTAGTCTAAAGTAAGGAATATTGACTACATATCTGTATTTCAATCATGCAGACTCTGGATCACTAGCCTCTCTGATACAACAATGAAGAAACCAGACTGTGCTGATGGCCTATCAACAACGACAATTGACCCTGGAAGAACTTAGCCTTCCTGTGACCATTCCAAACAGCCTGTAAGTAATGGCTGCTATGACTCAGCAAGGTATGCAAAGGCATATAACCAGGTCACATAACTCGAGACACCATTTTGGGGTGTCTATATTTTTCTACACACTTGCCTGGGAACTGGTTTTGGAACAAAAGGTTTTCACTATATGCTAAAGCTATATAAAGCAGGGACTAACATCATCGGTTCTCCTTCACGCCCCCCAGAAGATTCCTGAGGATTCCTGAAAACACCTAAGGAACAAAGACTGAACTGGGGGAAGTGCGAGATGGTATAATTTTGGGTTTATACTCCAGTGGGAGGGTCCCAGGCTGGTAATTTGGCTATAGCCTCTCTACTGTTGGTTCATTCAGTGGCTGGTCAGAGAGCCTGCATGTAATGCAGCTGGGTGTGTCCCTACCTGTGTGAATGCTGAAGGAAACGTAGGACCAAGAGTGAGCCTGAAGCTTTCCACAACAGCACAGTGTGAGAGGGAGCCCAGGCTTGTGGGTCAGAGGGTTCAATGATACCCCAGTTCTAGGTGGCACCCCAGGGGAAACCTGTCACAAGTGTCATTAGGGATAAGGAGACATTGTTTGTTTGATTTCTTTGCTTGGATCAGAGAACAGACAGAAATGCATTCTTTCTTTTTCTTTCTCTCACTAAAAAAAATACAGGTGAAAGTAGAATCACCACCTGATCACACAGAATAGTCTCAAGCAATGAAGGCGAACAGAGAAATACCATGTTACTACCACATTTGGCCTTTCCCAAAAAGGCATTCTCAATTTTGATATGGACCATAAAGAGTGCCCTGGAAAAAAGCTTGTGAGTACAGTGAAACACAAGGGAAAAGAATCAAAAATTGCTTCAGGCACCATTATTTTTTCTTGGGAACCACTCACTGCTGTTTCGTGGGCACAGTTCAAGCTCAATCCAAGGCTGAATTAAAGGGTTTCTGCAATGGGAGTCAAACATATCTTATTCAGTGAATGAGTAGTTATTCAATTTTTTTTTTTTTTTTTAGCCTCCTCATTCAGCGTGTGGTGGAGGGCTTGTTGTCAGCTGTTGACAGCAGAGGACCATCCAAACGATTCACTGAATAGAAATGTTATTAGCTTTTCCTCTTGAATGCTTCTGTCATATAGTCACCACAGTATACGAGTGTTCCACAAACATTAATGAGTTTATCTTCACAAACACCTCTGCAAGATTAGGTGATATTATTATTCCCAATTTACAGTTGGGAAACTGAGGTACATAGAGATTAATGAGAAAAATTGTCAGACGTGTCCACTGATTTTGGGTACCCAACTTGAGACAACTAGAGCTTATTTTTCAGCGTACTTAGCTTTTTTTTTTCTTTTTTTTTTTAAAGCACTTACTATGTTGAAAGCATGGTTTCAACTAACTTCAGCTACAATTCTGAGTACTTAGTCTTTCTGCAGATCTGGCTCCAGATCTTCCACGTTGAGCACCCAGAATATGAGGAACACATAATTAGTAGCCACCTGTGAAAAATTTGGCTTAAGTGACTTGCCCAGCATCACACAGGAACTCCACGGAGCACAGGCAAGGATAGACTCCGCTTCCTCAGGATGGCTTCAACTTTCTTAATTATAAGACCATCTATTCCCTTTCTGTGGTCCCCTGCCTATACACGCTACACCTTCACTACACAATCCTGATTCATTCCCTGAGCACCATCCATCCTATGCACTAAGTGTCATAGCAGGAAGCCTATGGAAAAAATAGAATGTGATGATGTCATTAAAGACTGTATCATAATGCATATGCACAAAGGGCCTGAATTAAGGTTGCACAGGCAACCAAAGTTGGCGTTTCCTAACTCTGAATCTTTGATTTAACAACCTTAATGTTCTTTAATTTGTGTGTGTGTGTGTGTGTGTGTGTGTGTGATTTCCTAATTTAAAAAACAAAACAGAAAAACAGGAATTCTATCATTTGGAACAGGAATTATATCATAGTTGGATCATCAGCAGTTTTCATACCTTTATAAAAACAGCACAGACCTCAATCACTGTAGGTAATGAAATAACTGACAGCAGGAGTAGACTGTTATCCTCCCTGTGGATGAAACACTAGAAAGGGAGAAGACACATTTTGCTGGAGGGAAAGAGTCACAGCTATTCCTTGACAGCAGAGGAATGTAAAGACTCAGTATTCCTGGGTTCATTTCCAGGTTTCAGACAGAGAATGTGATTTAGTGGTTATAGGCCTCTTCCCCCCAACCTGTCGCTGCCTATCCAGCACTCCTGTGCCACGCCCACGCTCCCTTCCACATTCTGGCTCCTGCAACCCCTTCTTCCTCTGTGCTCATATTTTCCCCCTGTAGTGGACCCCATGCCTCACCTCTCTGCATTCAAATCATTCTCATTACCAGCAGTGGGAGGACTGACAGCACAGGAGAGATATTCTGCCTTTCCTGAGTTATAGTATCTTGCACAACAATGGCTCCAAAGCAGCAGGGAGAAGCAATGTCATGAAAATCCTACTCAGCCCCAACAGCCCTGTGCTGGAGCATGCTCAGTGCAAAAGGAAGCTTTGGAGAATTTAGCGGCCAAGCTAACAAGTTTCTCCTGAGCATGTGCAAACTGAAATTTTTCAAAGGCTTATAAATTACTCAATATAGGTGAATATTCACAGGATTGGAACATGCTCCTCCCTGACACCCAGCCAACCTCCCTGCAAAATTTACTGTCCCTGCAACAAAGCATGGAGATGTCTGAGCTTCTCAGTGAAACATCTCTAAGGATTTTTTTAAAATATGGACAAAACATCATATTTTTCCAAAACTCACTCTAAGAAATCAGAGGACCATTTTTTCTGAAAAAAAAAATAAAAAATCTTATGTCAGATACTCAGTATGCAAAAGTTTAAACCAAATAGTTATAAACTGGGAAAGTTATAAAAAATTGAAAACAAGGCCTTATAATTGAAAACATCGAGCAACTTTAATATACGCTACCAACTCTGGCAATAATCACAGTAACTGAATAAGAAAATCATGTCCAAATAAGGACAGTTGTTACAGAGGTGAGTGCTGTCATAGCACAGTATACATTAATAAAACTTTACAGTTACTTGGAATACCCAAGGAACTCAAATATTTTTCAGATAATAATTTGTTAAGCCTCGCAACTCCAATCCAGTTTACAGATGGACAAACCTAGGCTAACTTGAGGGGAAAAAAGAGGGTAAACAACCTGCCAAAGGTTACACAGCAAGTTAGTAGCAGAGATGGAAGTAGAACTCAGGAGTCTTACCTAACACTAAATGCTACACAATACAAAACTGTTTTTATATGCCAGTTTTAATTAACAACATACAGTACTATATAATCTCACATAGCAAGATTCACCCAATTTATAGTTTAGCATCATTTGCAATTTTCCATCCATTTTATCTGGGGAATGTGCCATCTCCTCAGAAATAAGAGAAAACCAAGCAAAAACTTGACAGGATAATAAAGAATATTTACAAGATAGAAGAGAGGGGACACCAAAAAATGCAAAATGTCCAGTTTAGAGATGCAGCTACCTGTCTCTGCTAAATTTCAAGGGCCAGCCCTCTGAAAAGCATGGTGAGAAAAAGTTCCTATAAGAAGACAACCATGCACTGGGAAGGATCAATAGTGACTAGGCAGTTATGATGGAAGATAATTCTGGGGAAGGAACTGCTCCAGTACAGTGCATATTAACACTACATCACATCTGTTTTCATTTTCTAGTTAGGAACAGAAAGGGAGCACAAAGATCCATAATCTTGCAATGATTTTGTCTTCACATACCAAGATTATTAGCAAAGTCAAAACTCCCCTGAGCCAATCACCTGATGCACATCAGCAGAGCATAAAGGAACCAGCATTACACCTGACAGCCCTCCACATCATGTACCCATTTTACAGTTAAGTGAAGTAAAAGCCATCTCTCCATATGAATCAAGCAAGCACCAAACCCACAACCTTCAGGACTGTAGTTAAATAGATTAACCACTTAGACACCTTACCTCTTTATCCCACAGTCATCAAAATCAAGGTATGTATGTACACTGAATTTGAGTTCCTCTAAGCATTCTCAAAGCATACATCACAGATGGACAAAAATTTTGCATAAAAAATATTTATTTTATGCCAATAAATAGATTAGATTGTTCAACAATATACATAAAATCAATATTACCAATGCTAGAATTATTTGAAAGGGAAAAAAATACCAGGAGAACTACACAAACTGTTTTTTGTATTTTTTTAAAATAAAGCAAGCTTGCCTCTGATCTTACCAATGGCCATTAAACCAGCCTTTTAGTAATCTGCAGGTCTGGGTATCACTGGAATGGGTAACATCTCCATTTAGGTTTTTTTTCCTTCTTTGCACACTCAAATGTGATTGTTTGTCAAGTGGACTGTGCTATTCTCATTTTAGTGGAGTGCTGCTGGGATCTCAAAGCATCACAACATTTCACCTTTTACAGTGTACTGGGTTATGCTCAGGATGGTTAGAAATACTTTGAAGCAATGCAAAGCTAAGTATTCCTGCAAGGCAAATTGAGCAGAGGAACTGAATTATATTGAACCAGGAGCTGTCACAATACGACCACAGTAACCAAATCAAAATATCAACCAGTAACCCAGATGCTATTCAAAGGTCACCAAATAAGCCAGGAGCTTTCTTCATCATCGCCTCAAATCTCAATCTAATCCTTGCAGAGAAATGTTCCATTAAGCTACAGGGGTTTTAGAAACAAGTTACTCTATACTGGGAAATGAATTAATGTAGTAGCAAGGTATCATAGGTAGGATCAATTCACAAACAATGCACCTGAAAATCAAGCATCCAGTATGGAATGATATACAACTATAACAATGTATTCCATGCCCTGTGGTATTACCGGTTCTTGTGTGTATTCATACTGGGCAACGCTCATTTATTGTTAAACTAAAACAGCCTAGTTGACTATTAGGACTCTGGAGACACAGAAAGATAACTGCGTTTCAATACATGGAAGCAACAGTTTAGGAGAAAAAAGTCATTTTCTGCATTCCCTACAGCCAATTATTAAATGACTTGAAGCAAAGACTAATTTAAATACTACCTGCAAGAATTTGGACACTTAAAAAAATAAAATGCATTTCAGTTAAAATACATACCTGAAAACAAAAGCTTACAATATAGGCCTACGGCCACCACAACATTTCTACAAATATTCGTGACTCATCCGCATGCTGTCAATAACAATTATACCAAAAATCTTTTCTTCCTGGAAAACTATCTTTCTTCAGAGTTAAGATTACATGCTAGATCACACACAATAAGAGCTAGATTAAGCCAATAAGGTACAACCCCATGACAAGGAAGGAATGTAGAGGTTTGATCCAGGGGTATCTCTCAGAGGCAATATGCCTGAGACAGGCACCATGCTTTTGAAGGCCTATTAGACCAAAGTTTTATAGAATGCAACTTTGCTGGTGGAGTAAGAGTGGGAGGGAACACCTCAGCTTGGACTAACACCGATGTCAGCACTAGCTTCCAGCAGTCCTTGTGTTTTCTGTGCACAATGGCTAAGAATTGCAGCTGGCCCCTGTTGTGAGAGGGAAGCAGCCAGCAAGGTTTCTTTCATTTCCTCCCTGTGCTTTTGCCAACAGCAGAGCGCTATACATAAACTTGACCCTGACTGTGCAGCTATAAAAATCAACGATTTCCTGTTCACTGGTACAAGCGGGACATACAAAAACACATCAGTTTACAGGTTAAGTGAAGAGCATAGATCAAGGGTTTTTTGAGGCCTTCGATGAATTTCTCATATATTTTCACACTGGGGGAATAAGAAGGTGATGTGGGTTAAGACCCTAACCTTTCACTTTTGTAGGTCTAAGTCCAAAACTGGTTGAAAGAATTGGACTCAGGGTTGTACCCTATCCTTGGTGGCCATTTGATTTGCTAACACCATAAAAACAGCAGATCATTCAAACAAATGTGCTCAAGAGATGATCTGAAATACAACAGGTGTTGCAGGTCTGGATCGAGGTGCATTGGCAGTATACACACTGAATCTTGGTTTTTTTCCCATGCTCGGTATGCTTCTGTCTCTACACAATGCTATTTATCTCCAAGAACACCAAATACTAAAACCTCAGCATTTAAAAGACAATGAGGTAAAATATTTAGGTTTATAGCTCACAGCATTAAAAAAAAACAAATATTTTAAAATATTTTAAAAATTCAAAGGAATTAAAGTTGGTAACTCTTTTCTGCAAAATGAATATTGCTCATCATGTACTTTGCTGACATACAACTCAATTACTGAATTATTGCACTGCCATAAAACATTTATATGAACATTTATTGTTAAGAGTAATAACAATGTAATGACATAGAAAGAAACATCTTAGAAGTTAAAAAATGCTGTTCTTTTAATTAGATAAAAACTATGGATTATGAAACTATTAAGGGCTTAATTTTGTTTTCATGCCACCGTAAATCAGGCGTAATTCCAATGAAGTCAATACAACTACACTAGTATAAAACAGGCTCAAGTTGGATGATAATCAGGCTCTATATCTGTATCAATTGCCAGCAGAAAGAAGAGCATGTGAATAAAATTACAAGTCTCTCTCTGCAGGTGCAAACTGCTCCGCAGTAGATCTGTGGGGACCTCTTCTTTGGATAATTTGATGATCTGACAGGAAGACTGAAACTGATAAAACATGTACTGGGAGTCACAACCCATATTAGTTCAGGATGGACTCAATTAAAGTAAATATGGTGCACTGTTTGTAATTGCAACAATTAGAATTCATCATAAAATCACAAATACAATGTAATCAGCACAAATTAATAGCAGTTTCTGTTATGGAAACGTTTGGGAAATAAACAGCATTACTGATTATTTTATTGAATTATTATTATCATCATCATCATCATCATTAATGATTAGTTAAGTGCGCAAAACCGTAGAAGACGCAGAAGAAAATAAGGTCCTTGCTGCCCAGGGATACTAAAGAATTTATCATGCCTTGAAGAATTCTCTCTCTGTATTTTAAATGATCTTTCTAATCACCAACTTTTGAAACAGTTTGTAAACTGCTCTCTGACTTTCTACTCAGCAGAACATTGCCTTGGCCTCAACTTTGAGGCAGTTTTGTTAATGTCAGGTAAACCGTCTCGCCAAAAACAGAATCCTCTTCTGTTCAAAATCCACTTGAGGTGGAAAATGTAACACCCTGAAAACAATAAGGACCTGTGTTTCAGACCAGACAGCTTATCTGACAGAACAATGCTTTCATTAGAAACAGTGGGAGATTCACAGACTTAGTAGCATTCTCTGGCATAGTACAGCAGATGGCCTTGGCTTCCACATTTAGGACTTGATTCTAACTATTGCAACCAAGGCGGAAGTGCACAGGGACTGCAGCAGAAGTTCCAGGAGGAGCTGACTCCTGGCATCTTGCTGGGGAGTATACATTGCAACAGCTCTCATTCGCCCTCCTCAAAGCTCTGCTGGCCAATGCCCCAGAAGGTGGGGTACCAGTGCCACCACCCACTATTCCTCTCTCCCATTTTGAGTAGCCAGCTTCTGAGGGTGCTAGGAAAACAGCTTCCACTCCCTAATGAGATTGTCTGGCCTCTGCATAGGCAAAACAGGGACACAGGGGGGCTCCTTGCAACATCATCCCTACTTCTTCCCCGCGCACAACTGAGCAGGTTGAGTACAATCTAGGCTTTAGGAGATTAGTGGAAGTGGGGGAATAAAAGTGTGGTTTACATGCCATTTGCTGCTTAAACTGGCACAAATTAAAAAGAATCTGCTCTAATTACCAGAGAATGATTTTAAATTAAGGTTACAAAATGCTTTAGATTGAGGGAGCAAGCTGATTGGCTTCGACAGTAGGCGTGCATTATTACACAATAACACACTTGTCAGAAGCTGTTAGCCTCTCTTTCTCACACACACGCACACTAATCTGCACATGGAGGAACATCAGTATTCTTATCTCCAAATGATTTTATTTTTTCAATAAATATACATACACTGAAACTTAAGGACACTGCAGGAACATTCCACATCCAGACCTTTTAGCATGATGACCATTACAAACCAAGTGCTGCTGAGAGACATCTTGAATTTGACAGTGTTGGTATTTTCAGAAAAATTGAGGCTTGATTGTTCTCTTGGTTGCGGCTGTGAAACTCCCATTGACTCTGGCAATCAGGCTTCAGCAGAAAGATCACATTTAAGAAAAATGTTGTGTTTGTTTGTGTGTTTGTTTGTTTAAATCTAATCAATCAGTTATTTTATTCCTAAAAATGTGCTTGCAAAAGCATTTTATTGTAATGAATACTTTTTGAAATAAGGGAAAGCAGCTTTTTTTCCCAAATGGGGGGGAAACAATTGCAGACTAATGCTATTTATTTATTTATTGGGTAAGGCAGGACCAGAGTTGTAAGAGAGACAGACTTAAATTGCAAAGATCCACATGAAAGGGTTAAACGTGGAAGCATCACTCAGCCCAGTGGGGTCACAGAAGTGTGTGACTATTTGTAACATATTTGCACTGCCTAAACCCAATGGCGTGAGTTAAGAAGGGAGCGTCAGAATTTCCTTGCTTTTGTTGGCTTAAGGCAGACCCTTGAAACTGTTGTAACTAAGTTTTGTGGGGGAATACATACAAATAATTACAAGCTTCAACATTATCCCAAATGTTAAACAACTCACAAGTATTTCCTAATATTAAAAGACAAGGCATATTTTAGGGGACTACATTACATTCACAAAATGATATATCACAGTTACAGCTCTCTGTTTTCTTTGGCTTACATTCAATCACAGCATTTCAGCTAGTTCATTGATAACTACAGTAAAGGGTGTGATCTTGGCCAAGCACAAGGATTACTAATATTTTTACATCATATATTTACTTTAACCAAACTCATTTATCAACCATGATTTAAAGACAGTAGTTATCATTCACTTGCAAATAATTATAGCCTTTCTTTATACTGCTATGGTTATAGCTGCTACACTAAATCCTTGCAAGCTTCATTAAAATGAATGCAGGGACGTCCAAGCTTTCCATAACTGATTTGCCAAACGCCATGAGCTGAATTTGGCTTGTCCCAAGTGGAGCACGTTGCAGGCAGCCTCATCTTTAATCCAGAAGTTTGCAGTCCAGAGAGACTGCAAGTCCCAACAGGCAATGATCCATCACGATTCAGAGAAAACAATGGTTTATGATCTCAATCTCTCGTTATTTATCTGTTACCTCTAAAGAATATTTATTTGTAATATTTTCAGCAACATTTTTTGAACTTTAAAAGTTCTGTTTAATTCTCTGCCAAGCGGTCACACCTTTAAAGAAAACACTTAAGCCTCAGGAAAGTACATTCACCGCTCTATGTAAAAACCCAGTCACTGCTTTAAATGCCATATACTTCTTACATGAAGAAAATAGAGGCTATGCAGTAAACAGCACTGGTATACATTTTTCAAAATATGAGGTTGCTTAAGAGGCAAAATTCAAAATTTCCTCCCAAAGACTATGTACAACAAAACCCAAAACGCTTGGGAGAGAAACAGAAGTCCTCAAATTAAACTACGGTACACTCACTAACTTCCACATTTAAAAATTAAGCCTTTGAAAAACAAAACCACATTAAGAAATTTGATTTCTTCTTACTTTGTATTCTGGAATTGACAAAAGGAGGAGAGAGATTGTCATGTGACCCAAGGTCCCTGCTTGCCATGTGATCATAGTGAGTCCCATCTCCATAGTTCTGTTAATAAATTGGGAAGGGGAAAAGAGTTTTACAATTTTAACATAAACATTTTCTGTAAGAATAACAGAGAAAGAAGTTATACTTTCCCCCTCGATTCTGAATAATGAAGAAAGTTTATTCCCTCCATTGTCCTCTTCCACTGGGTTTGTTGGGGGCAATGCGTTCCAAAATTTATTTGAAGCTGGTTTAAAATTTTTATTTTGTTAGTAATTAATATGCGTTTATTTTGTGGACACATCTGCCTGGTAATTGAGATACTATATCAGGAAGCGTGGTGCTGTGCAAGCCATCGAATGTCTTTCACTTACTGTGTCAGTCTTTCTGCTTTCATATCAGTTGGGGAGAAGAAAGAATATATTTGTTTTTGTTTTTTAAATTCTACTATCTGTAAGTAGAAATCTGCCATTTTAACCCAGTGGCTGTTGCACGCACACAAAGGCAAAATTTGGCCTGAAGTGTGTGGGTGTTTAATACTACTTTTCTCATTAAGGAACAAGACTCCAAAGCTGGGAGGATTAACCCATGAGCTTAACTTTATGCACTGTGAGTACTTCCACTGAAATCAATGACACTAGTCAAGTGTATAAGTTAAACGCATGCGTAAATCTTGTCAGGAC
Organism: Chelonoidis abingdonii; assembly: GCF_003597395.2. Lineage (NCBI taxonomy): Eukaryota > Metazoa > Chordata > Testudines > Testudinidae > Chelonoidis > Chelonoidis abingdonii. Next base: position 20,272,005 of record NC_133774.1, read on the forward strand.
CAGGGTGCACATTTTCAAAGCATCCCCAGCCTAGCCTCCCAGTCTAAACTCACAATTACTATATTTGTGCAAAACCTCAAATGTAATCACAAAAATGAACAAGAGTTTGTCCATCTGTAGTGCTGCTATTACATTTGTATCTTCAAACACTGTTACTAATTTCTCACAGCACCTCTCTCAGGCATAGAAATATCATCTTCATTTTCAGCTGGGGAAACTGAGATGCACAGAGGTCAAGTGATTTGCATAAGACAACCAGAAAGCTGATATGGAACCTTGATGAAAATTCAGGATTTCCCCCCAAGGACTGTCCTCATTTCTTTATATGATCTCATGATATACTGGTACACTCACGTTCAGACATGTATGCCTAAATAATTGCGTGTGGAAATTTACAGGTTAATTTTCAAAACATTTTTTTTTCCCTAAAAGCAACCACAAGTGTCAAGGGAGAAGAAAAGGATAAAAATAAAACTGACAGATGTGTGAAGTAATGATGTAATGGATGCTAAACCAGGTATAATAAGAAATGGTGATTGGCTTTTCCTCTTCTATGGAAATGGTTGAGATTCAATCCTGGTATGCAGTAAATGGGGAAAAAATCATTTTGCTCAGCTGGCTGCAGTGTAATGCAAGGCTAAGTAAATTTACTTAGAAGTGTCAGTTGGCATAATGTTAGCCAAAGGCAGAATCTGCCCACAGAAAAAAAAAAAAAAAAAAAGAATGGTCTGAGTACGAACAATAACACTGTCCTTCACCTCACTGGACTCCTACTTTAGGGTGATGGAACACAGCTAGCAATGCTTGCAAACCCTATTCCTTTACATCCATTAAGAGAGAATTAAACAGCAACATAAACAAACTTTTTAAATAAGGGTGAAGCCACATTTTGCCTTGCATAATTTTATATCACAGATTTACAGAATACATGAAGTAATACTGATCCTGAAGTATACTGTGATTTTTTAGCCCAATCCACAGAAAAATATTAAGGCTCTGATCCTGCAACTGGACTGGGGCACAGGCTCAAAGTTTCTGACCCCAGTGAGAGGTCTGCCCAATTAAAGAGCTCAGGACTCGGCCTTTTTCAGAGAGGGTTGATTGTGCAACCCTTACTTACACTGGTGAACTTTTACTTATGTGAGTAAATTTAATGGGACTACTGAGGTGAGTAATGGCCCCCTATGTATGTAAGGGTTATACAGTCTGGCCCATAAGTGGACGGAGCTGTTGGTGCATGTGTGTGTGTGTGTATATATATATACACAGTTTTATTGGAAGGGATATTTCTTATTACTCAAATAAATGGAAATTGAATCCTGAGACTTCACGCAATTCTAAATACAACTTTCTCAAAGTCAAAACTAATGAATTATGTTGTATTCCAGCTATCATAAAAATAACAAGAAATACAGTGTATCTCAGTAATTCCCATGGTAGGTAGTAGTTCAGTAAAGACACTTTACTGTAATACGAATTAATTATGTCAGTGTGTGTGCATTATAATGTCAGGAGCAGGAAAGATTTCCTCATCTCATCCACATAATGCATTAGAATGTCAAACTTGACAGCTGGAGCAATGGGTTGGTAAAGTTACTGGTAAGCAGGAAGATCTTACTGTACTTTGAAGATTAAAGTTAGTAGCACATTGCCTGAAGACAAGAGAAGTCACTATCCACGGCTCTCTGAAATGTTGTGACTTTGGAAATGGAGATATTATCCCTTCAAGCTTGGGGAAAAAGATTGGTGGGCCCTAAATACGTTTGAGGGCTACATTTTCAAGCTGGCTACCTCTGCTGTGCCACCAAAATATGCACAGTCATGAGCAAAAAGGTAAACATTTTTGCAAACATGCATTTGTACATGCAAAATAGGTAAATGTGAATGAAAACTAGTCCTTGTGTGCACAGACACCGAGTTTAAGGATACAGATGCATGTTTGCCTACAAATGAACAATTTTATAGGCAGACTGTAGGCCTCTAGTTGTTGAAAATTGTTCCCAAAAGGTTACGGATCCCTTAAGCTTCACATACATAGTCAGTCGTGAGTTAATGATTTGTTCTAAAGACATTCAGCCTACACCCCCACCAAAGCAGGGAATACCAGTTTTTAAAATGTGTACTCTTGTTAAGTCTTGAACTGTGCCTTTTCACTGAAGAAACCGACAGAGGCTGAGCAGAATGCTGAGGTAGGGCAATGCAGAGATGGTCACCTGAAGAGAGGTCTGAAGTAGAAAGACACTGTAAATGGCCAGATTGAGTGGGAACAAAGAAATGTGGGCTCAGATTTTGCCATCCTTGAGAACATTTGTCTACTCATGAGGAATAGTAGCTTTCCCTTCCAGTAGTTCCACTTCAGTGGGACTACCCAAGGAGTGACGAATAATCCTGCATCTTGGCAGGGTGTTAGATTAGATGACCCTTTCGGTCCCTTCTAACCCTGTAGTTCTATGATTCTAATGTTCTATGATTCTAATGTTAGGAAGAGTGGCAGTGTCTGACCCCCGCTGATGAAGTAGTACATTTTGAGTGTACGAGGGCTTCCCAATACTATGCAATGGATTTTTTGCATGTAGATATCTGTGCCAGTGAGACATAAAATCTCCCAGCAAGCTAACTACAGCAAGTGAAATGTCAACAATAACAAAAAAATGCCTCTTCCAGTACTGAGATAACATACAGTGTTGGATCAATGGCGGATACTGACTAGCAAGGCAAAGTGGCTAATGAAAATTCTTGCTAGCTGTTAGCAGGAGTGGAGCAGGTGTCAAATTCAATTGCAGGATCAGATAAGAATGTAAAAGAAGCAATTTTGAAGAGAAGCTGGTCTACAGCCAACTTTGCATGTACATTTTTCTATGCAATCAGGTGTAAATCTCAAATTTAAGATTGTAAATTTACATATGCAGGAAGTCTGGTTTAGGAAAAAGATTAGATATACTTACCCTGGATGGACTAGGATGTCCTCCATTCCCCCAGGACCCTGAGCTAGTTCTGTCTTCTACATCTAGGGACAAAAAAGTTCTTTAGGCTTTATTGCAATAATTCTTTCCTTTTGTGTAAGCACTTTTAAATTAATGTTTCAAATTAATCTCTTGTTGCCTTTAATTAAGAATCAGGCATAGGGCTACTACGATGACAGTGGCTTCTGACCCATCCACTTAAATTAACTAATTTAAATTCACAGCAGAAATGAACTGGACCCTCAGGAACCAGAGGATTGAACATAAAAATTACTTCAGTGGTTCAGTGTTTCATGAGACTTAAAAACCTGACTCTGATGTACTAGTTACAGTTGTACCAAAATCTTTGCCACAAAATACATATAATCAAACATCAAAAATAAGATGTGATGAAACAGACAAATCCCAGAAGCTAATGTAAAATCCTTTCAAAGTAAATATTCCTACACAGATCCTCACTCAGACCCAATTCAGGAAAGAATGCACTCAAGTACCAGTGAAGTCAAGAGGAGTTACGCACATGCTTAATCGCTTTCCTGAATAGCGATGGATGTAATTACATACTTAAGCGTTTTCCTGAATTTCCTTAATGCCTGATGCAATGCCTATTGAAATCAATGGGAATCTTTCCATTAGCTTTGGATGCTTTCAATATTGTGCTCAACCACTTAAACGTTTCTGCCCCCTCTCTTTGAGGCAGCAGCAACATACAATAGGAAAGATATGGCAAAACTGCAAAGAGGTAGTACAGTCTAGTGTTTAGAGTATGGGCGAGGAAATCAGGACTCCTGCATTCTCTCCTGAACTCTGCTGCTGAACAGATGTATGACTGGGACCTGGTCTACACTTCAAACAAAGGCTGACATAGCAATGGAGCTCAAGTATGTGAAAAATCCTCATGCCTGAGTGCCACAGCTGTGCCAATCTAGCCACTGGTGTGGACACAGCCAGCCTGACAGAAGAATGTTTCTGTCAACCCAGCTACCATCACTCAGGGAGGTGATGTTCCTACACCCCTTCCATTCCTATAGGTTGCATCTGCACTATGGGGTTATCTACAACGCCACAGCTTACCACAATAGCCTCTGTAATGTAGACATGGCCATAGAGTGAATCACTTTCTCGGGCCCATTTTATCCATTTGTAAACTGGATAGCACAATATCTACCTCAAAAAGGTGCTGTAAGGCTTAATAAATTACTCTTTATAAAGTGCTTCAAGATCCTTGGACAAAAAGTGATATATAATTGCTAAGCGTTACAGAATGCAACTCTAAATTTCCCTTGACAAAACTGGAGGAGTATTAGAAAAATGTTATTTCAAGGGTGGAATGCTGTTTCATAACATTTTCTGTTACTGTTTCTCTTGATGCTACTGTAAACAGAATAATTTCTTGTATTCTTTCTGTTTTGGTCTTTCCTAAGGTAAGAAGAGTTGTTGTTTTTATAATGAGGAGCTTTTATTACTGTTAAAGTTGTCACCTCTGTCATAATGAGTTTTTATATTGTTTTAGATTGAGTTTCAGAAAGAAAAGCAGACTAGCTGCTTCAAAGACACCCCAGTTGAGAACAGATGTCCCTCATGGATAGTCAGACAATGAATTGTGTGCCTCAGGGCAGGTCATATTAGTTCTGAGGCTGTATCAAGGCCGAGGAGAAGAGGCTACAGTCCCTAAACTCTACTATTAAGGCTGAAAGCATTATATTCTTAGTGGTGTAGTCAAGGATGCTGGAGTAAGCTTGTATGACCACTGTCCTCATGGAATCCCCAGCACACAGAGCTGGGAATATCATCAGGCTATCCCAGTTACCAAAAAACATTTAATGACTAAATAAGGTGCCAATCCAGCAAAGCACTTAAGGACAGATTTAAATGTAAGCATGTGAGCAGTTGCATTTAAGTCATTTTAATTTAGGGCATTCATTCAATTCAGTGGGAATACTCATATACTTAAAATTAAGCACATGCCTCAGATTGACTAGGGCCAGAACAGTAAATTTCATTCAGTATCTTTTCATGATGTGTTATATTTCACTAAATCTGATTTTGCTATTAATATTATATTTAAGGGCCCCTGTTCTGACACTCCAAGGTCACATATACAATCTTCTGTGAGTCAAAAGGACCCGGGCTCAAAGGGAACTGGCACTCACAAATTTGAGCTGTGGTACTTTTTTCAAAAGAGAAAGAGTTGATGAATGTCCCAGCACTTCCACAACCTGATTCGGGAATAGAAAATGTTACAACATGGTTGAGTTAGTGCTGAAGAAACAAGCTTGACTTCAAAAATTACCTGACCGTGTAGTGCTTGATTTTAAGGATTTTTGTTTTAAAGCACCTTCATGTTTCAAGGCAGAAAATATCTAATGTAATTGTGGATATTTTCATTATCCATATACACGTCTACTCCTTTTTGTACTCCTTCTAAGAGGCTAGTCTCAATTATATGTAATGGCAATGAATTCCACAGACTGTGTTGAGAGAAAAGTATTTCTTTTTACCAATTTTATATTTGTTACCTTTTCATTGCTTTAAATGCCACTGGTACTTATATGATAACAAAAGTGAATAGGAGTGCCCAATTTACCCTCTCTTTACCATTCACATTTTGTATAACTCTATCCCATCTCTCTTTTTCCCCTCCTACCCAAAACAATCCTGTAATTTTAAATCACTTTTCACATAAAAATCTTTCTGTGCCTGTAATCATTCCTATCACTCATCTCTGAATTCCCCAATATTCCCATTATATCTTTTTGAGTTAGTGTGACCATCAATGAACACAGTATTCCAGATTAGGACATAAATTTGGCACATAAGGCACTATTGTATTTCATTAGTATTCTTCATCCAATTTCTTATTAATTTAATAATATCATTACTTGTTATTTGTTAAGCACAAACAGAAGCTTCTAATCTAATTACACAAAAAGGCATATTTGGTCTAGATTGCTAGAGGAATTTTAATCACAGCATTGCATTTAAATATATGTGCGTGAGTATATATAATATATTCTGATATAGATGACTGGGTACATTTGCACTTCTAACTTAGGTCAGTTAAGTGTCTGAGGAGCAAAGCCGTACATTAGGAAATCTAAAATATGGGTAGTATGACTATTAATGTTTTGAAAACAAAATATTTTTATCTTAAAGTTTTTTGTGTTTTATTTTTTCAAATAATAATTCCTATTATCTCAATAAAAGTGCAAGGTGTTAATAACAAAAGATATTCTCAGGTAAATATTTAATTAAGCTCTAGACAAAGAAAGAAAATGTGTATCATTTACCTGACAGATCAGATCATCCATGCCCTTCGGTTAATTAAGCAGGATTTTTTTTTCCATACAATTTGTTATGTAACTGATAATGAATGCTTTCAGGTCCTGATTTAAAGCCCACTGACGTCAGCGGAAATGCTTCCACAATGAGCTTTGGATCAGGCATTGGACCACTATGCAATGACTCTACTATACCTTCCAAAATCCATATTAAACCCCTTAGGCAAACTGGCAATAGTGTATGTTATGCATAACTTTGTCCATGAAAATATCTCTAACTTTCTTATACCGTCTCCCTTATATTTATAATGTTCCTTTCTTCTCTTTCCAAAATACCAAATATGATTACATGAGAATATAAACTAATCACTTACCAGGTGTGCCAAATATCAGCCTGCAGTAAATGTTTATGGCTGAGTTATAAACCTCCAAAAATGGAGTTTATAATGTAAATGCTCTCACTGTGTTAATGATACTGTTGCAAACGTCACCAACAAACCAAGAAAAATACTACAAAACTGGTCTTTTAGCTCCTAAAACTTACTTTGAAAAATAATGAAGATTTGCATATTTGAAAAGGCTAAAATAATTCTGTGTGAAACTGAAAGTGAAACAAAAGTTGTCACTTTGGGTAGTGTTGTTTTCATCCATTACATAATGGCAATAATAACAGTCCTTTCACATTTCAGCAGCACATTTCAACCCCAACACCTCAGGAACAATGAAGGCTGAATTTACAAACTTAACTTGACTAACTTTACTCACATGAGTAATCTCATTAACATTATAGCCTGCAGTATCATCCGTACAAGGCTGACACTCAAACCTACACAGCCATTTGCTGATCCCAGATAGCGTAATCTCCTTTCTCCCTCAGAATCTGACAAAAGTCTGGGAGCAAATTAATTTAGTCGCCGCTCTGTTTTGATGGAAATTGCTGATAGGGAGAAAACATCCAAAGGACTGAGCCAGGGCTGTGAGCGTGCCTCCTACTGAATGTATATATCCACCTTTGGTCAATTCAGTTTACAGTCCTCAGTTGTATTGTACCCATAACTAAGGTACTCTTGAATTCCCAAGTGACAAAAGTGGCATGTAATGCTTTGCTTTTCTTTCCATCTACAGCTTAGCTCAGAGACTGTGAACATTCCTTCCTGCTGTAGTACTCACCATAGTAATCCATGCCTGTGTAACCTCAAGGATAGATTACTGCAATGTGTTCGACTTGACGCTGCATTTGAAAAGCACCTGGAAGCTTGAGCCACTGAAGAATAGAGGCTTGTCTAATGAGTGGACTGACCTCTCAGGAGCACATAACACCAGTGCTCCATTCTCTGATGTGGCTGGTGATCTGCCAGAACAAGAGTCTGATATGCTTCAAGGGGCAGTGCAAACTGCATCATCTTGGTCGAGCTTTTAAAAGAATGCCATCAACCTGAAAATTACATGTGTGTCTGGAAGCTTTATATCCACCTGATCCAGCAATCTGATCCGTGGAGGCAAACTCTTGCACATGCATGGAGGTCACTGAAATCCACTGTACTTTGCACAGATGTAAGGGCCCACTTGTGTAGATCCAAATGCAGGATCAGGAACACAGTTGCAAGTAACACAAAGATTCATATAGCTGACAGCAAATAGCAATATTTCCCTATTTTTCAATTCGATTACATCGTGTTTTTGACACAGCTTTGTGTTTTCAGTTTTACGGGTTCCCCTGTCTGGTCAGTTTGCTCCTTGATAAAATAATTCTTATGACCATCAGCCACGAAGCAAAAAAATCCTTATAACGTTTACATACATGAATTTTTTTTAATAAGGACATTATTTAATGCATGCTCTATCAGAAACTTTCTTTCTTTCTTTGAATTTAGTAAATTTAAAAAAATCCATATTGTCAGGCCCTTTTATCTGATCTAGGGAAATGCAACCTAGGTGAAGTTACTGTAAGATGAGCGCAAAACTGGTTGGAAAATAGCTCCCAGAGGGTATCAGTGACTCACAGTCATGATGGAAGGGAATAACAAGTGGGGGCCTAGAAGGATCAGTTCTGGGTACAATTCTGATCAATATCTTCGTCAATGATTTAGATAATGGTATAGAGAGCACAACTATAAAGTTTGTGGATGATACCAAGTTGGTAGGGTTTGCAAGTGCTTTGGAGGATGGGCTTAATATTCAAAATGATCTGGACAAACTGGAGAAATGGTCTGAAGTAAATAGGATGAAATGCAGTAAGGACAGTATGTAAAGAACTCCATTTAGGAAGGAACAATCAATTGCACGTATACAAAATGGGATAGGACTGCCTAGGAAGGAGTACTACAGAAAGGGATCTAGGGGTCACAGTGGACCATAAACTAAATATGAATCAACAGTGTAACACTGTTGCAAAAAAAGTGAACATCATTCTGGGATGTATTAGCAGGAGTGTTTTAAGCAAGACATGAGAAGTAATTCTTCTGATTTACTCCATGCTGATTAAGCCTCAACTGGAGTTCTGAATGCCACATTTCAGTAAGGATGTGGACAAATTGGAGAAAGACCACAGAAAAGCAACACAAATGATTAAAGGTCTAGAAAACATGATTTATGAGGGAAGATTGAAAAAATTGTGTTTGTTTAGTCTGGAAAAGAAAAGACTGAGAGGGGACAGGATAACAGTTTTCAAGTACATAAAAGGTTGTTACATGAAGGAGGGATAAAAATTGTTCTTCTTAACCTCTGAGGATAGGACAAGAAGCAACGGGCTTAAATTAAAGCAAGGGAGGTTTAGGTTGGACAGTAGCAAAAGCTTCCTAACTGTCATGGTGGTTAAGCACTGGAATAAATTGCCTATGGAGGTTGTGGAGTTTTTTAAGAGCAGGTTAGACAAACACCTTCAGGAATGGTTTAGATAATACTTAGTCCTGCCATGAGTGCAGGGGACTGGACTAAATGACCGCTTCTGTGATTCTTGGAAGCAGTCCCACTGAAATCAATGGAACTTCTTACATGCTTAAAGGTAAGCCCATGTTTTGTGGCTTCCTGAATTGAGGTTTCAATATCCTCTGCTAGGAAGCACCCTGCAGCTGTGTGTGTCACCACGTCCTTTTGGCACTGCATGTGGCAGCTGCCAGAAGGGACTATGGACTGCTCAGAATCCCAGGGAACAGCAGATACATCAAAACTAGGGTGCTCCCAGATTCTGAACATCCCACAACAATTCACGATAGCTGGGACTAATAAGGAGGAGGGCTGCCTCAGGGGGGAAAGGGGGGTAGAAAGAGGGTCAGTAAGCGGGTTGGGTTTGGTAGCTTATACCAAGTCAGAAGGAAGTTCCTAAAACATTGTTCTAGTCACCCACATATGCTATTCAGTACCAGATTAGGAAAACTGTACTGATAGCACAGTTACAGGGCATGCCCCTCCTCCATCCCCCTTCTCTCTATAGCCCGACACAAAGCAGATTATAAAAGATGAAATTTCTACTTGTCCTAGACTTCACCGAAAACTCCTTGCCATCAACCTTGTTTCAACTTAAGCCTTTAAAATACCCAATTTTTTCCACCTATGTTAAAGTTTTGGCCTGTGATCTGCGAGTGACAAGCAATCGCTCTTGGACATTATCTTCAGGGGTTGTGTCTTAGCTTTCAACCAATCTTCTTTGTATTTAGACTTAAATGTGCAAGCCACACTATATTACTCTGCAAAACATCAATGAGAAGGCTTAATTAAGTAACACTGACAGATAAATCCATTTCTTTTGCAGTAATCAAATCAAAGCAGGTTGACATAACACAGGAACTTAATACAGTTATTCCCTGGTAATTGGAAAAAGGCCCTTTACTTCTCATTAAAGCAATCTTCTGGGTATTGGCATAATAAGAAGGCTCAGGGCTTTAATATTGCCCTATAAAAGCCTCAAGATACAGACCCCTTAAGCAAACATGCCTGATTATCTAATTCCTTGATCACAGCGGAACATGTAGTTCCCATTGTTTAAAACTACTAATTCTTTATCTCAGTTACAGTTTTAAAAAAGTAAATCAATATGAAGTACACATGATGGAGATCTCTACAAAAACAAACTCTAGGTGGGGGGGAAGGACGTATTCTTTAAACAACTTCAGTTCTTCATCTTGAAAAATGCACTCTGACGAAGGTGAAAAGGTTTTTATATACATATGAATGTATCAACATTATTCATAATAACAACTTTGATTATATCTATACATTTGTTTAAAAATAAATAATAACCTTGTAGAATATTTTTTTACCCCTACAGAGTGGAATAAAACTCTTTCAGTTTCTGGGTGAAGGCTTCCCAGTCTTAATATGCTGCCACCCTGGTGCCCTATTCCTAACCCTCACCTTTGACAATGTGGAAGGGCTACAAACCCCTTGCCTCTGTGCAACAGTTCTCCACATGCAAGGTAGAATCTTGAATGTCACAGGCACGGGTCTAGAGCTTGTTTGATGGGTTATTCTCAGCATGAATCCCTGAACAGTTCTATTTGCCTGTGGCCATGATGGGGTTATATGTGGCATACAACATCAAAGTGCTCCACGAACAGATGGAAGTCTGTCCCTTACATATTTGTCCATTGTTCTCTTTATTTTGTTTGCAGGATTTTTTGAGTGAGATGTGGTACACTATCAACAGTCAAAGGCTAACCCCGGGGGAGGCAACCTATGGCACGAGTGCCGAAGGGGGCACGCGAGCTGATTTTCAGTGGCACTCACACTGCTTGGGTCCTGGCCACCGGCCAGGGGCTCTCCATTTTAATTTAATTTTAAATGAACCTTCCTAAACATTTTAAAAATCTTATTTACTTTACATACAACAATAGTTTAGTCATATATTATAGACTTATAGAAAGAGACCTTCTAAAAATGTTAAAATGTATTACTGGCACGCAAAACCTTAAATTAGAGTGAATACAATGACTCAGCACAGCACTTCTGAAAGGTTGCTGACCCCTGGGCTAACCATTCCTTCATAAAATGGTACTCAAAACAATTATGCATTTTTCAATTTCTTGAAATGAAAAAAAATTATCAGCAATTACTATTCAGTAAGTTTACCTTAATTCACCACAAATTAGTACTACACGTATTCCAAAAAATAATTCTGTGAACTCCTAGGCCCTGATCCTGCAAAGATTTAAGCATATGTTTACACGTCATGAGTAATCTCATTAAAGTCAATGGAACTATTCACAGGGCATGTAAAGTTGAATATGTCTTTGCAGGATCAGGGTCTGAGGCCTGGTCTACTCAGAAAATTAAATTGACCCAGCTATGTCTCTTAGGGCTGTGAAAAATTTCACATCCTGAATGCCATAGTTAGCTAGGCCTAATCCCCAGAGTAGGCTCGTTAGGTCAACGGAATATTTCTACTGCCTCTTGGCGAGGTGGATTATTAACTACACTATGGAAAAACCCCTCCTGTCGATGTAAGAAGTATCTACACTACAGTGCTACAGCGACACAGCTGCAGCGCCATAGATGTGCCCCTTTAGCAGTCTAGTATAGACATGGCCTGAAAGGGCAACTTAACCATGAATAATAAACAACATGCATTTAATAAAAAACAAATAATCTTGGACAAACTCGGTAAATTTTAGTAAACAAAGAGAGTGCAGTGGATACAACATAGACTCTGCACAATGTCTCAATAAATCCAACTTGAAAATGTAGTTAAAATTGGCTTGGTTATAAGCAGGGACCTACCAAGTTCATGGTCCATTTTGGTCAATTTCACAGTCGTAGGATTTTAAAAATTGCAAATTTCATGATTTCAGCTATTTAAATCTGAAATTTCATGGTGTAGTAATTTAAAGGGTCCTGACCCAAAAAAGGAGTTGTGGGGGATCGCAAGGTTATTGTAGGGGGTTGCAATACTGCTATCCTTACTTCTGCACTGCCGCTGACAGCAGCGCTGCCTTCAGAGCTGGGCAGCTGGAGAGTGGCAGCTGCTGGTTGGGAGCCCAGCTCTGAAGGCAGAGCTGCCACCAGCTGTAGCGCAGAAGGATGGCATGGTGTGGTATTGCTACCCTTACTTCTGCGCTGCTGCCTGCAGAGCTGGGTCCTCGGTCAGCAGCCACCACTCTCCAGCCACCCAACTAGTAAGACAGCAGCGCAGAAGTAAGGGTGGTATGGTATGATATAGTATTGCCATCATTACTTCTCCACTGCTGCTGGCAGGGTACTGCCTTCAGAGCTGGGTACCCAGCCAACATCTGCCACTCTCCGGCGGCCCAGCTCTGAAGGAAGTGCAGAAGTAAGGGTGGCAATACCGTGACACCTTTAAAATAACCTTGTGACCCTTCTGCAACTCCCTTGTGGGTCAGGACCCCCAATTCAAAAAATGCTGGCCTCCCTATGAAATCTGTATAGTATAGGGTAAAAGCACATCAAAAAAACCAAACAGATTTCATGAGGAGGAGACCAAATTTTACACTCTGTGACGCGTTTTTCATGGCTGTGAATTTGGTAGGCCCTAGTTATGAGCACACACATGGATTCAACACCATAGTACTATAAACAAAGAGTAATGGGAAAAGGCAATGTACCAAGTTTGGGGGAGCTGCCTCAGTGCTGTAATACAGAGATCAGTATTAGGCACAGTTTCATTTAATGTCTTCATTAACGATTTGGGTGGGGGAACAAATGCAAATTACATGATTCCATTCATAGATGATACTAAGCTGGACGGTGTTGTATACTGTAGTGAGGACAATGAAGTAATGCTAAGGAACACAGTGTCCAATTCTGCAAGCCCTCTTTAGTGGAACTTCCATTGTCTGAATTCTCTGGGAGTTCACCATAGAGAGGGCTTGGAGTCAGAAATATGGTTAGAAAATAACAAAAGGACATTTTTCCTGGAAAAATGCAAACTACTAGCTGGAGAAATAGTCCAAAATACAGATTTTAAATGAAAGGAAAGTGCTTGGAAAGCATCGACATCCAAAAAAAACTAGGCCGATATGGGACAGTAACTTAGACAAGTTTGCAGCATTATAGGGTTTGGAAAAAAATATCACTGGGAAGTTTGGGATCCAGAGTCATCACATCATGAAGCAGGAGGTGATACTTCCTTTACATATAACACCTTGGTGATACTGCACCAAGGCTGTTGCATACAATTCTGGACACTTTGCTCCCAGAAAAAGGTCAACAAATTGGAGGAAATTCCAGGAGTAACAAGAATATGTGAGAGCTGGAAAACAAAACTGTGGATTAACTGCTTCAAGGAAGAGATAGCATGTGAACGGTGAGATGAAATGACATGGCGATATAGACCTGGCGATATAGTTGAGAACATAATAGTGACCAAAAAATGACATGAGTAAACAGAGAAAAAAGGGCACAGCAGATGATCTTGTCAGGTTTGGGAATGATGAACGATGACTGACATATTGCTCCTCCATACATATACATGCTGCCTAACCATGTGCCACACGCAGAGCAAGCATTCAGTGAAAGTGACAAGATTATGAGATTAAGATTTGCACCAAGAAAGGCGTTCTGAAAGCAACCATTGTTTTCAAAAACACGGGCTAGAGTGTCACGTTTTGAATGATGCTGTGGGAAAACAGCCATTAAGCTAACAAACTGTATTAGACTGATCTTATTTGATTGGTACTGCTGTTATTTATTAGAGTGCATGGATCACCGCCCCAACCTTTCTGTGTAGAAACAGATCAAATTCAAAATCTCACACATCAGTCACCTAACCTTATGTCATACCTTCTGCATTAGGAAAGGTGTGCCATGACTCTGTGCCAGGATGATTACAAACCTCAGCTTTCATCCAGCCTTCCCACAATAGCTCTCCCGCTCCACCACCATCACCTTCACAGAAATCAAATAAATTATTTACACTCCCTGCTGACTGGAGTGAAGAAAAAGAGAAAGAGAGAGAGAGACAGAGAAATACACCTAATTGTGTACACTTTAAAATGCTGAGTGGGGCTCAGATATCAAAATGATGGTACTGTATAAAAACAGATAGATTTAAGCTTCCTGCCACAAGATAAACCTTGCAGCTACTCTAAAATAGAGGCTGAAATCCCAGCTCTTTTTAAGTCAGTGCAAGTTTCATCATTGACTTCAGTTGGGCCAGGATTTCATCCAAAGTTCTTCATGTTTGCTTTAGATTCAGTGTAAAGAAAGGGAAGAATAACGTGAAATACAGAGACAACCAGCATGCTGGGAAATCATCACTATAAGACTAGTTGCCACTGCAAGGATGTAGTAATCAAGAGATTAATTAAGCATCCAGTATTTAAAAATCTGTTTCTGAAAAATCTCCACTCTCTCAATTTCAGAAAGACACAAATGCTTAACTGTGTGTTTTCTTAATTTTCCCCTGAACAGTTGCCAACCAATACTTTAAAAAAAATACTAAATACAGTGCTGAAAAAACTGAAATTCCAGACATAATAACTCTAGAGGAAGTAAAGTTGTGTATATATATATAATGTAATGTATTATTTATTATTACTGTTATTCATAATATTTTGGTTCCAGAAATTATCTAAGTAAAATAACAAAATGCTATGACAGAGCGGCATAGATACTGGAATACAACAATCTTCTAATGTATGGCTATATATCCACTCTTAATAATTAATAATATATATATTTTTGTTGCTGAGTTTTCTGCTTTGAAATTCACCTGGAAAGGAAATGGATAGGTGACATTCCAGAAGATCAAATTTAGGTGAAGTTTTGGATGATCAGCTGCTGAGCACAACAGTTAATATCAAAATATTAAACAAGCTAGTTTTCCAAACAAAACACAAAATGACATAGTCAAAATTAATATATATGTTTATTCCCTGAGAAGAGGATACACAGTATTTGTATTGGAAACACATGCATTCCAAACCTCTGGAACAAACTATCAAGAGAAGTGTTGGATTCTCCATTTCTTGATGTCTTCAAATCAAGACTGAATTCCTTTCTGGAAGAAATGCTTTAGTAAAACACGTTATGCTTCAGTCAGAAACAAGTTATTGGGCTCAGTACATGGGTAACTGTGTGACATTTAATGGCCTGTGTTATCCATGAGGTCAGACTAGATGATTTAATGGTCCCTTAAACTCTATGAATTGATGGATCTTAATGCACACTGGCATACACCTATCCCATATCTGCCTAGTTGCTGTGGTATAATCATAAGGGTGGATTGCAGAGAATGGCGACAAGATGAACCTCCTCACAAAAGTAATTGCTACCAGAGACTCAATCTTAAAACAAAGAGAGTTAAGGAAGACCTAATGATGTTCAAGTCTTGGTTTCTGCAATGAAAGGATTGCTAGGAGGGATCCAGGTCTTTTTGACATGGGACATCTACGATCAGGAGGAAAAGCTGGAGTAAGGTCTATAGTCACAATTCTGCCCATGAAAGTGGGTCCTGTCAGGAAACTACATGCCTGACAAACCATGCATTTCCAAACTGTTTGAGTTCTTTCAGCTGAATCAACTGGACCATGTGATTTTTATTATTTGAATAATTCTTTCCAATGGATATTCACTTTCTGACTGGATGTTCATCAAGATTACCAGCTGAGTAATCTCAGGTGTGAGAGTGTGTGAGCTTTGTTCCACCTGAAAGACAACAAAAGAGTCCTAGGTACCGGTCCCTTGGTCCCAGAAGAGCCATCCCTCCATCTGCAATGTCACCAAAACACTTTCCCTTCAGAGGGCTGCCACTGTTATTATCATCATGTGAAGGCCTTAGAGACAGATATCAGCCCCAAAGGCGAGAGTGGTGAACTGGAAATGCAGTAGGCCTACACTAGAATTCACCTTAGTAGAAATGATGTCTGGATGTAAAAGATATTTATGTATGCATCCTGAAGGAGATTTAACAGAAGAAAATCTCCTGGCTTTCAGGAGAGTTTCTATTCTGATTCTTTCGCCATTCTCAATCATTATAGATACAGAACTACTCTTTTGCTTCAATTCCAACTCACCCACTTTTGCCACCATTACGGCATACAGACAGGATTTCAAAGAAACACCGTTTGATCAAGGACTGGTACAGCAGAGTTAGTTTCCCATGAAAATGTGTTTGTTTTGGGAAAATCTTCTCTTTTCAGGTGACTGGGGAGAGAAAATAGGAAGTATCCTAAGAGCAACGAGTTCACTGTACTCACAAACGTACCCTTTTTAATAGAACCTGGAAGAAATTTGATTTGACACAACACTTTTTTAAAGAGGAAAGTCGGAAGGGGGCCCTGACCAGGTGGCATTGGGAACAAGTTTCTGGTGCAGACTCCAATTTCAGTTACATCAGTATAAAACCAGAATAACTTTATTACACTTTACTGAAGATTTTACATCTCTGTAATTGTGAAGAGTATGCTGACCTACATATTTTCTGTGAAGGTGCAGAGACAGTACCCTTTCCTGACTTCTCTTTAAATCTTCTTAGGAGGTGGTTATATGAGGGAATGGAATTAACGTCTAGCCTGTAGGCTAAGGCTAAGGCACCTTTATAAACCATAGTACCACCTCAGGGTTTCATGCCTATAATCTTCTAGATCGAGATGGTGAGGATCTAAGATTTTCCTCTTTTTCCTCCTCTTCTTCAAGATCAGTTTCTCTGTCTCCTTAATTGAGCAGTTGGCCAATGACCTGATTGTTGATCTGCCTTGGTCCAGCAGCTGACTCACTTGGAACGGGTGGTAAAATTCATTGTGGGAAAGGCACTCATGATGGAGGAGGAGCCTATAATGGAGGCCTGACGATGCCACTCAAAACAGTGAAGCTGTTGTCATTGTTGTCCCTAGAACAGATGTTCCTGAGCCATCACAGGATAAAAATAAGGCTTCAGATCAAAGATTTAATGGGGATGGAAGGGGCACACATCTGAAGGGCTGGAAAAGAAAAGGTGACAGAACAAAAAGAGTGCACAGGAACTGCCAGAAGTATAATTAATTGAACTAAAGGCAAAAGGAACGACTGAGGAGGACAGGAAGGGCAGCCCATATTCCCCAGGGTGGTCAATGGATTGGGTGTTACAGTACCTACAGAGAAGAAGAACAAAACCATGCAGCTCATGCTGGCAGCAGAAGAGAAAAAGAATGATTTGTTTAAAAAATAAACTAGATTCCGTTTTCTAGTACATTAGCTCAGAAAGCTTATTGCTTTTCTGCTCTTGGAAACATACCACCAGGTGTTCCTTCAGTGAGTTTAAAGCACTCTTGGGAAGGTGAGTTAGTGATATTAGTCAGCTGTTGAGTGGCTTTGAACATGGAGCTCTTTCTCAAAAGTTAATCACAAAAAAGGTTTTAATGAAAACCGTGTGGACTGTAAAGATCCGCTAGGGTACATATTTTCCTTATTACATTAACATACAATACTGCACAGTATAATTTTGAATATTATAGGAAAGTACAGTCTGTTATGACTGATTTTTTTTAGGTTGGGCCAAATGTATGAATTTACAATTAATAGGGATTAATAAGTACTGCTAAGTGCTTAGAATCTGTAGGTAATGTACGGTACTTACTGTATATACTTGATCATAAGCCGATTTATTTGTAAGCCGACCCCTTCAAGATGGATAAGTAAAAATGGAAATTTTTTATAAGCCGTTCATAAACTGACCCTATAACTCAGGGGATGGCAAACTTTGGCTCCCAGGCAATCAGGATAAGCCACTAGGGGGCCAAGATGGTTTGTTTACCTTGAGCGTCCGCAGCCTGCTCTGACGGGCCAGACCGGGCAGCGCGGCTGCAGTCTGTTCCAGTGGGCTGGGCCAGATGGCACGGCTGCAGCATGCTCCAGCGGGTTGGGCCGAGCGGCATGGCCGCAGCATGTTCCAGCAGGCTAGGCCGGGCGGCACGGCCGCAGCATGTTCCAACGGGCTGGGCTGGGCGGCACAGCCGCAGCATGTTCCAGTGGCCTGGGCCGGGTGGCACGGCCGCAGCATGTTCCAGGGGACTGGGCCAGGTGGCACGGCCGCAGCATGTTCCAGCGGGCTGGACCAGGTGGCACGGCCGCAGCATGTTCCAGCGGGCTGGGCCAGGTGGCACGCCCACAGCATGTTCCAGCGGGCTGGGCCAGGTGGCATGGCCGCAGCATGCTCTGGCGGGCCAGGAGGCACAGCCACAGCCTGCTCTGGGGGACAGGACCTAGCGGCACGGATGCAGTCTGCCAGCCTCAGAGCTGCAGCTGCTTCGGAGGCTGGAGGGAAAGCAGCATGGCCAGAAGCAGAGAGACTCTGGCCCCGCCTCTTCCCTTCTGGCTCTGCTGGCTCTGCTGCCTCTCCTTGCCCCCTCTGTTGGGGGGGGAGGGGCTGTGTCCCACCTCTCTCTCTCTATACCCGTTCATAAGCCAACCCCTTCTCTGGTGCTTCCCTTTTTTACTAAAAAAATTCGGCTTATGAACAAATATATACCGTATTTCCTCATGTAAATCTGCCAATATATTTTTATTCTGATCAGTTAAACTCTCTAGTAATCCAGCCCTCAGTGTCTTCTGAAAAGAGATTGTCAAATGTGTTCAAGTGTCTGACATGATCTAACGTCCACAGAAGACTAGATGGAAACTAAAAAACATCTTGCTCATGGCCAAATTCACATTTGATCTTTGCCTTCAGAGGGAAAATATTAGCACATCAGCCATGGAACGTAATTAAAGAAAAGGGGGTTAAAATTGGAAATGTCTTTAAATGAAAGAATGGCAACAGAGACTACCTTAGCTACATAAAAATGACAGAAAAAAAGCAAAAGATTCTTTTTGCATACAGGACATACTAATGTTTGAATACATCCTAGTCCCTGCTAATTCTTTCCTATTGTAGGAGTTATGGATACGTCAAAAGATGAAAAGGGTGGGAAAAAATACCAGAATTTAAATATAATTATTTATCACTTAGACTAGTTGAGGATAAAGACAACATGGTCATGTGGTCACTTGGGAAGTGAATGCATGTGTCCAAGGAGTCAAGAGCAGAGAGGTGGAAAGAAGTTAACATCGTGGAGGGCCATGAAAACAAGAACAAGGAACTTGAATATGATTTGAGAGACAACAGGGAGTCTGTGAAAAGGATTTAAGAACAACTGAATATGGGTACAGAATCAGGTGAAGTAAAGCATTTTGATTCACTGGTAGTTTGGGATATCAGGAATGTCAGAGAATAAGATAATTCAGACTTGGACAAGAGTTTTTGTGGTGGGGAAGGAAAGGAACATAAATATATATACAAATACAACATGCAGCAATTCACATATAATTATCCCTTACATTGCAGCAAATAGATTAAGAACAGATTTGAAGTGGCAAAATTCTACTACTTACTTGATAAACAATTTACTACTGGTTTGCTCAGGGGATTAGGTACAAAGCTTTCCTTTTTTTCAAAGAAGTAGAACCAGCTGCCAGATATATACAATACACTTCAATAGCGTCTGTTAAAGCCACAAATAATTGGAAATTTCATTTGAATCAGATGGGCAATTTATTTTATGCCTGAATTTGCAAAGTCTATACAAATATCCATGGACAGTTTGGGTCCTCACTTAACAGCATTTGCTGTAAAACTTCAACAGTGTAAACAAACGAAACTGTTCTCAATATTAATATCCATAAAAAAAGAACTAGATTGTCCTGCCTTCAAATGAGGTTATAAAACTTCACATGATTATTCAAATTGAGTTACATAAGCTATTTTCTAAAACACATATAACATAGGCTTCCCACATTATGGACAGCTGACTTTCACATATCCTTATATTTATGTTTACAGAAATCCAGCTATAAATCTGGTTTTTAGCAAATATACTGACACTAGAAAAAATGGTAAGAGAGAGATTAATGTACTTATATTCTTTAAAATTCACTGATACAATTTTTGCCTCATCAGGTTAGTGGGGGTGTGCATTGCTGTTGGTTTGTCTGGGTTTTTAGAGTAAAATGTCTTTTCTTCTTGATCTTCATTTTAATTTGATGTGGGGAGGCGCAGGGGGCGAGGTTACTGGCTAGAGTCAGACTTTACAATTATCCACTTTTCTGTTAAATGCTGTTATTCAGATGCTATTTTTATCTATTATTTCCTTGTTATAGGGTTTTTTACATAAATATATATTTAAAATACTAAAAAAAAAGGTTTTTGATCTATAACATATTATTTTAAAATACTTAATTCTTCGATTCACCCAATAAACTAACAGCACTCCAAAGCCATTACTGTTTATCAGATGAATTCAGATGATGTACATACATTCCAGAATCACATGCTAAAAATGTTTTAAGATGAGCAGATTTATTTTTTTAAGATAATTCATTTTAGTCTTTGGTGATGAATGTCCCAATAGGAAGTAAGGGGGACACTTAAGATCCAAAGTACACTTCATGTCTAAATCCAAAGGAAGTGGAGGAAGTTTCAAATCTGAGGGGACCAAGCTCATAAGAATATACTGTAGAAAACAAACATGGACTTTCCAAGAGGGTAGACTGTATAATCTCTCTCTTTTCCCTCTCTGACTCTGTGATTCTTTTTTCTTTCTCTCCTGATGTACAAAACTCCTGTGGACCACCAGTTTCCAATCTACAGGACGTCACTGTATGAAGCACCCTGCTGGCGACTTCACTCCTCTCCCGCCCCCTCTCTTCCCTTCCCCCCTTCCCCCTGAACCACTCTTCAATCATGGGCCAGCAGGTTAATTGTTTCATGGTATTATAAAAGTTTTTAAGTTCACTTTGATGCACTGAGGAGACATTTCCAAGGACTGAATGACTGTTCTGAAATAGCACAGGGGACCACAACCAAGTCCAAGGGGGAGTATGCTAGGAGGGACAGAATGGTTTTAGCAACTGAGAAGGGGTCTGCATATATTTGTCACTGGGATCATTCCTCCCCCTTCTACTCTGCTGAAACTGCCTAATATACTTATTAGAACCAATTATTTTTCCTACGAGTAGAGTAGGAAGGTTCTACTGTTGCTTTGCGATATCCGAGAAGCGTTGGTGGCACTAGCGGCCAGATTTTACTTCCTCATTTTAATGTTTGCTCTGTTCCTTCTCTGAGCGAATTCTGCTTTAAGCTCCTGAATAAAGCTATAATGTTTCCTGCCTTCTCTTATGTGATCTAAATACTAGAGCTTTATAATGGAAATATGAGCATTATTAGAACATGCCAAGTTATCGTAATATGCAGGCATGCACTAAATCAGGTTACAAACAATAACAACACATTCATCTTCTGAGCAAAAAAAAAAAACCATGATCAACCTTTTCAAACTTGGGCAAGTAAATTCATATTTAGTGACCTACACAAAAATGGCCAAATTTTTAAACATGCTTTACACCCACAAGTTCCATTTGCCAAATATACTACTAAATATCGGATCACTTATTTAGGTGCCTAATTTCAGGTTTCAGAGTATGAAAGTTTAGGCCTATATGAACAATAAGCTATACTCAAGGTATGGTAATGTTTTAAAGAAAAACAGAACTACAACAAAAGGCACTTGATTTCTGGAGGCGTTGTGAGACATATGGGTGCGTGGACAGATGAATAGAAAAGATTCCCAATTGTAAAGCCACACCTCCAGTACACACATCCAGTGGCCCCTATTCCACTCTAAGATCAAAATCAAGGTACCTTGAGAGTCCAGTCCCCTGCATGCATGGCAAGACTAAGTATTATCTAGACCATTATCTAGTTTTATCTAGAATCATTATCTAGAAACCATTTTCTAGTATTATCTAGAATCAGTCATGAAAGCCTATTCCAAAATAACTGTCACCTACAGTAGACAAAATGAAACATTTTTGCAACAACGCAGTTCCAGCAAAGTGAAGCAATGCAGCCTCTATGTGATTCAATCAGAGATCAGTCACAGCAGGTGGTCTGATCATTATTTCAGTTAAGTGTGCCAAATTTTTGCCAACACAGCAGTTATACCATGATATTTGGTTTAGCAGGCCATGAAATATTAGGAAAAACTGTACTCAAGTAATTAAAGATAGATAATTAATTCCTATGGACTGTATTTTTCATTTTCTTACAATTAGTAACCAGCACAATAGACCCAATATCCTTTTGACATAGAAAGATGTACATAAGCACATTGTTGGACCTACACATGTACTTTTAGAAAAATCTGTGCAGTGTTTCTTTGAAACTATTTTATTCTTTCAGAGTTAGAGTAAAATGTTAACATACTACCTGGTATATTACTTATTCAGGATCAGGTTAACATTCAGAGAATCAGGATCAAGATTCTGGTTTGCTGGCTGGGAAGTATGCTACAAAGGGTAACCAAATTTCTAAATGCCTATCCTCTTTTTGGCGCTTCTCTTGTGCAGCTACATGGTGTGAAAATTCTTCCATTACAAGGAAGAATTTCATTACATATTTCACTATATCACAATCCCACAGGAAGAGGAAATACACATTTCCAATAATGTGCAATACAAAGTCTAGCTGCTAACAATAAAAAAGAAATGAATTTGCCATTCTGTTTAAAACATATATCCTTTACTGGAGCAGTAAGTAAGCAGGTCAGGGGATCACTAGGAAGTCAGCATTTTGTCATAAGATTAAACTATTTAATATTTTCCTCCCCATCTAATCCTGGACACAACCACCATATGTGCAAGTATGTCCCATTTTCCCCACAACCCCTCCAACATAGTGCCCTCCCATAGCAAAAATTTGATGGATCTTAACAGGAGTCAAATTCCATTTTTATTTAAAAGACGTTCTTTATGAGCTACACAAATTGAAGATGTGTAAGAAATCAGAGATGGGAGAGATCTGTGAAATCATTTCGTCTTATCCCTGTAGATCAATGCAGTGTATTCTGAAGTGCTTTGTCCAGACTAGTTTTGACTGACTCAAAGTTTAAATATTAGATTTAATTTGCCTCTTAATTAACAAAAATAATCTAGGACGTAGTTTGATTTACAATGGGAAAAAATCTCAAATTGCTAAAATAAGCTGAATAATCACATGGAATAGCATTTAATAATTTGCTACACAGTTACGCCACATTAGTAATCTCATTAAACATTGGCAGCAGTGCTGCAATATATCACTATGATCCAGGGAGAGCACTAGGGTTCCCATAAGGCAAGGAAAAGGAACAACCAGGTTAATGTTCTTGTTCACATACATTATGTAGATTATTTCATAGAATAAGTCAGTACAATAATTTATAGCACTATGCTAACAATGCCATGCTAAGCACAGTATAAATATCCTCATAAAAACTGTATGCCAGGGGTTCAAAATAACAGGTGCCTCGAGTTAGGTTCCTAAATCCTAATTTAGGCACTTAAATAAGTGGCCTGACATTTAAAAGTGCTGAGCACCTAGCAGCTCTCACTGAAATCAATGATTTTCAAAAGTGGTGGGCGCTTAGTACTTTTTGAAAATCAGGCCACAAGTTTTGGTGCTGAAATATGGCATTAAAAGCCTTGTTTGTTAATGATTCATGATCTCCAGGAACTTATAAACCAGAGCATGATTTTCATAGGTGCCAAGAACCCTCATCTCTTATTGATTTTAAAAAGGTGCTGCACACTTCTGAGAAATGAAGCTCTTTGTGTCTTAAAAGGATGGGTTGACAAATGTGACATGTAAGATTTCAGCATGAGAATACTTTATGGAAATCTTAAATGAACTTAGATCCCTGATCCTGCACTCAGACTGCATAGGCAGCCCGATACTCCTGTGGGGAGATCCAAATGAAGGATTGAGACATATATTATCTATTTTTGAGTTACAAAGATGCAAAAGGATAAAAATAAGTCAAGGTTTTTAAGATTTGTTTTCACTCACAGAACCCAGTGGTGCCTTGTCCTAAACCACCATTTCCAGGCTACTGCCCTTTCAGATTGACTAGTTACTTTTGACACTTTGAGTTTAGAAAAGTAAATACTCGGCAATTCAAAATTACAAAAAACAACTCATGGGCTGAATTCTTCTCTCAGTTACGTCTCTGAAACCTCAGAGAACAATTTGGCTCTATGTTTTGCCAAAAGCTAGACAAAAATATGTTCCTCTGACATGGTTCTTTAGCATATACCCTACTACACTGTGATCTAATAGCACAGGGATTAAATTATGGGTTTGGGAGCCTCAGGCAACTTGAAGCAGGGTGTAAGAGTGAGAAAGTGTTGGCGAGTGGAAGCCAGTGCAGTGAAGCCAATCTGTATGATCAGTAGAGTAGTCAGTCGTAAAGCTAGGAGCACTCTCCAGCACTGTAAAACCTTAGGAACATCACCCCATTAGAAGACAATACTCCAGTGCCAAAAAAGTTGGAAGCTTCTGGGCCGTGTCTCACTGCTGACACTTTAAGGGATGTAGTCAGATGAAAGGCATTGTCAACAAGAAATTCCAGTGCTACCTTAATTCCTGGCTGTGTTTTCAGCCCCTTGGGGCTGTTAGCAACTGACATAATGCAGAACTGCAGCAGGATGCAGTGAATTCTATGATGAACTGTACGGGATCTTTACACACAAACCTACTGAAACCGTATTCTGGGCAAATTAGCAGATCCCATGATCTTGCCCTCTGTGTCTTTGATCTCCTGCTAACCCAGTCCTGTGGCTCCCCATTCCAGTATGAGTCATTACCTTTGCAATGCACCCCAAGTTGTTGTGGGTTTTTTTTATAAATCAAACCTAGTGAAATATTATAAATGATTGAAAACCCAGTTTTAAAAGCTTCTCTTTCATAGACAGAGAATGACTTTGGCAAGAACATAGTTCAAACTGAATTTTTTCCTCAATATTGTGTATGAACGTAGGTTTGAATTAAATTTCTGTATAAACTTCAGTACTACACTCTTATCTAAACAGATTTTTTTTTACGAGACCACATTAGCAGCTGGGTTATGTACCTCTTTGGTCAGTACATGACTGGTTAATTCCCAATATTTATGTTTCTTGGAAACAGAAAGATTAGTGAGGAATGTGCAACTGGAAAAAGTTGAGGTAAAAAAAATTAAAAACAAAAAAACAAAAACCACCAGACCAGTTCATTCTCCAACTGACTGTTGCAAGAGTCACAAATTGTGACCACCACTGCAGCTAATAAAAGATATCTTGAATGCATACTGTGGAAGTCTGATGAAAGGGAAGTCAAACACACACAGCAGAAAAATAACTAATGAGAATAAAGGACCTTTTCTGAGATTGGCACTATGATTTAAGTCCGCTTCAGAATGGTTTCAGCCTTACTAAAATTACATTATAACTAACCTTGAAATATTTGCATTTAAAGGGTATTCTAATACAACTTAGCAAACACCGAACTCACTCTCAGTCAATGTAACAGGACACTAGAATCAGAAGACAACCTTTACATTACTGGCCAAAGAAGTGGAAAGTTCCAGAAATATTAAGGTAGCAATACATTGTTCAGATACCCCAAAGAAGATCAATAGGAATCTAGGCTGCTATGACAGGGTATTATAAGCAAGGCAGGAGAATTTATTATATTATTAAACAAGGCCACACTGAGATTTCGCCTAAAAGTAACTCCATCCAATTTGGGGCAATCTATCTGGGTAGAGGTGCAAATATCAGAGGACTAGGAAGGAGCTACAAAAGTGCTTAAACATTTGGCATATCTTTCCTGAGACATTAAACAAGTTAATATCTAAGAAGGGAGCATACAAAATTGGGTATCTATTCAAATAGCAATAATAGAAAACTGTTTCTCCTCCTCTACCCTAAAGCTTAAATAAAAGCTGGAATTTTAAGAGCGATCAAAGGATGTAGACACCCAACTCCCCTTGGTGCAATGGGACAAGTGTTTGACTCCCTTCGGCTCCTTTGGCGGGTAATCAACAAATCAGCATTTTGAATTTTTGGAATCAATTTGACTAAATTCAAATGGAGAAAAAGAACAATTACTTGGGCATAATTGGATCTTGCGTGATTTATGGTGTTAGATACCTCACCATGGACATTCTTGTTCTTGTGCACAAAGGTAAACTGCTCATCAAAAATCAATGAGACTATTACTATATTTAAAGTTCTGCATAAGATTAAGGCCCATAAAATCCATAAAAGGACTTAGGCTCCTACGGTGGGACTTTGGCACCTAAATCCATAAGTTAGATCCTGAACACCACTGCTAAAGCTGGCACCTAACCCTGAAGGCATCTAAAATCCCTTAACATGTAGATTTTCTCTGTAAAAGCCCCCTGGGAACCTTAGTTTCTTCCTGTGGGATGAGTACAACACCTCAGTGTAGACACCAAGGCATCTATCTCACACCTAAGCACCAGCACTCTCCTTAAACCAGGGAAAATAGATATTTCGCCTCCTCATCTCACCTGTGCGGCTTGATCCAATAGCAGTTCTCAAACCCCACTCTAAACGGATGAAGATGGGGGGAGAAAGGGAAAGGAAAAGGATGTTCTAACCTTTGGCTCAGCAGTTAGGGAACACACGTTGGATATGGGAGACCTCAATTAAATTCCCCCCTCTACCCAGTGAGTAGAAAGGATTTAAATAGGGGTTTTCCCCCTCAATTATCTGCATATTTAATTGTTTAGACATAATTGGATAGCTTCAACTGGAGACGTTGAGAGCACCCACTGTCAGAATACCCCCATGTCCACTGGTGCGAGCACTCACCTAAAAAATGGGAAACCCAAGTTCAAATCCTTTCTCTCCCCTGGGGAGAGGGTGGGAATTGAAGGGAGGTCTCCCATGTTGCAGGTGGTACCCTAACCACTGGGCTAAAGATTATAAGGGAACCTGCCTCTTTCTCTGTGGCCACTGTGTGGAGTTAGGTGTGAACAGTTGCCTTTCTATTGAGAAAGAGTTTAGGCACCTGACGCCAGCACAGGCTTCCTGGCTGTGGATCCCAAGCACAGATAGGTGACTAGTTAGAAGGATGGGGCTTAGGATACATCAGTATCTGCTACCGGCTGCCTTACGTGGTTTTCCACCTTGCGTGCTGGCTTCTGTGGATGCCATTTTCAGGTGCCAATCTTTCCCTGTGTACTGTACAGGGAGCCCAGTGTTCGCTGATTCCACTAAGAGTTAGCCAGGAAAAACATTTGTGGGTTTAGCCCTAAGTGCTTTGCTAAATTGGGCTCCAAATCTGGGTCTTACAGGAATTTTCCCCTCTGGCATAACTGCAGTTACCTCAAGAGTGCTGTGCCTGCCTCTGGAGTACTGAACAGGAATCATCCATTAGGTTTAGAAAGGTGTATCTCAAGCTCTCAATATCCTGTGTTTATAGGGGAAACAGGCATGGACAGTCCAAGCTGCTTCCTGTCTTTTTTCTACTCTGTTTCTGTGTTTACATCTACAAACCTAAAGCACTGTACTGTGTACTTTAACACAAGTAAAATACAGGAGAAGTGGTGAATGGAAATGGAACCCCTCCACAATGCTATGAGCCTTTAAATACACAGAAATAAATGAAAATAAATTTCTGACATTCGATACAGCCAGCTGTGTTTAAAGCTGCCAAATAAAGAATTGAAATTCAAGTGTTGTATAAATGTGCCAAAATACAATGTGCCCAAACTCACCCTTTCCCTGTGGTTTGGCAGAATGTGTAACTTTATAAGACTAGCAAAAACATAAATCTTCATCTAAGCTTTCTCCTCAAACTTGAATAATCTCGAGATTCCCTGCAAGACTTCTGTTTCCTTTTGCCTCTGAGGGGAGATACTCTAATCCTTTTATATATCTAGACTGGTGCTTGTTGAATGCACCTTATCTAACATCAGAAAGATTCAGCAAAAATACCTCTGTATTTCTAGAGAGAGACAAGGTGGGGGAGGTAATATCTTTTATTGGAACCAACTGTTGATGAGAGAGACAAGCTTTCAAGCTCCAGAGAACTCTTCTATAGTCCAGATCTCATATCCACATGGCTATAACAACTCTATATTTCTATGCAGGGTTCAAACGCTTTACGCCAAAATGACTAACAAAAGCATTCTGCCTTCTCCATGCTATCCTGCTTTATTAGCATATTCAAATACAATGGACTAGAATAGATCCTCTGCTGTACTAAGCAAAGCTTTCTTTCTAAAAGATAGGCATCAGGTTCAACCTGAAGTTATGGGTTTGATGAAGGAATTACTGCATAAAATTCCACATTATGCAGGTTATATTCAGTCTTGCTGAATTCAAATGGTCACAATTCATGAGTCAGCCCCTAAATATCATGATATTGGCTTAAAAATCATGAGTCTAAAAAACTATTCTTTTTGTTTGTCTTCTCTTCTTGGGAGCCTTTGGGGGGTGTATTCAGATCATGTTTTCATGCTTTTCTCTGCAAATATAAGGTTAAAAACTTTCTTTTCCTTCAAAATTGAAAGATGAGATTCTCACTTAATCATATCACTTGTCTCCAAGACTTAGGGCTTCAAGTGAAACATAAGATATAGCGAGACATGATAAAATTGCAAGAGTTGGAAACACTGCAGAATTTCTTTTCTGGCCTTAAAATCTATCATTCTCTTGTCTCTCTTTAGGCCCAGACCCTGAAAACACTTATGCACACAAGTAACTTTACATACAAGAATTCAGTGGAACTGCTTGTGTCTGTAAAACTACTCATTGTGAGGTGTTTGGAGCAGGAATCACATATTTTCTCTATAAACAAACATTCTGTAAACTAAATACACTAAAGATAATAAATATTTACAAAATTAACAAATATATGTTTAAGATTAAGTCTCTTAAAAGGTTTTCCATGATATGAAAGTCCCTGTTTAAGTACATTCCCACAACAATACATCATCTCTAGGTTTATTCAGCTTTAACCACCAGTACTACTTTCAGTTACCAGCATGTCTCCCAATTTAACATTTATTTTATAAATAAAAAAGAAAATGGGTTTGAGCAAGATATATTTATATAATTACCATATTTAATAGGCAATTATGTGTCTCCTTTAGAAGAATAGATAAATAATATATGCACATATATTTATCAACTGTGCACGTACCAGGGAATAAAAAAGAAATAATAAAGAGTAAAGCATTATATGTTTCATGCAGTTTTCATTGTTTAATATTTGCGCAAGGGAAAGCAATATTTGTCTTCAAAGAGGCTACAAATTACTTGCAACACATTTTGACTTGGGCATAACAGAGCAGAAATAAATGCATTATTCTTATCCCAAGCTATGTACAATGTGCCTATTGCACCAGTGGGGTTTGTTCCAGCCATTACAAAATACGAAAACAAAAGGCAAATGGGAACTTTTAAACAGAACATTGTTACTGCATCATCATCACTGAAAGTAACTTGCTGCCATGCATCAGGTCTACCTTGAGGAATTCAAAAAATGAATACAACATGCTTGCAACACCCAGACCCAGGAACAGTATAAACACATTATGATGACAACTAAATCAGATGTGTAACACTTTAAGTGTCCATTAACTAATTCTACACTGTAATGGAATAGCAAAAAAAAAAAAAGGAGCATGTCATTCACATGAATACCAAATTAATTCATTATGATCAGTGCTACTACAATGAACACCAAATTAATTCATCACTGCAGAACACACAAAGCACTACCCACTTGTTATACCTACTGATGAAAAATAATAGGATGATTATTCTCCACCAATATACATGGTCACAGGCACTGCCAGCTTAATCACTCACAGAGAGAAGTTTACCCCTTTACAGAACCTTCATCCATCTGCGTCTGTTACTTCTGTAGGGATTTTTTGAGTGTGTGGGGGAGAGGGGATTACTAGTGATTATTTATTAATCCTAGTCAACGCAAGTCAGCTAAGAAATGGCCTATCTTCACACCCCAATATGCACTAGTTTGCCTAATATAAATGTAACTGATTGCATGGCTTCCTTTCTTTTCCCATTCATGTGGGACTTGTATCATTTCATGAACTAGTTCAAATCTTTTTCCAAGTCTTTCCATTCTTTTCTTTTAGGATGACAAAGAATATCAAAGACACTTCCAAGAATTCCTCTTCCTTGAAACCTGTTCTATGTCCCCTTTCTGTATGTGCCACAGCTGGTAACCCCGTCCAACTTCTTCATTGGGTTCTAAACATTTTGTGATTTGATTAACCCCTTTGGGATGATGTGAGACAGCTCTAGATAATATCCCCTCACCAAGCTTCAGAACCCAGTTGTCAGTGGTATGACATTTCCATTCCTCCAGGAACAGCTAAAGCCTGCCTGCAGTCCTGGTAAAAATTTACTAGTGATAGTGTAGATAATGACAGTGTTAGATTTTGAATCGAAGGATCATTGAATGATGGTATCTTGATGCCTTCCTCATTTTCTACCAGTGGTCCGGTATCTACTCCATCAGGTATTCTTTGTCTCTGACTACATGCTTGTAAGGAAGTTCTAGGATGGTAGAACCTTTTCTTGTGCCTCCTTCGCTATGTCTGAGCAGGCAGTACTTTTGTCATGAAACTGGCTTCCTCAAAAACCTGTCACCAATAAACTGGGAGGACAGGAACTTTTGAGGACTCCAGTCCATCTTTTATGTTTTGAGGCACTGTCTGCCCAAGTTACGTGAAACAGCATGCAGTGCCTCAGATTCCTGAGAACTTTATGGAAAGCAGATGCTTTGACAATAAATGAGGATGGAGGGGAAATTTTTCAAAGCATTATCTGAAATCCGTTGCATCTTTGGATTATATTTCTAAGTCAACTTTCAATGGCCATGAAGGAGGTGGTTGAGAATGATGCCTGTAAAGAGACTGCAGATGTTTGTTTCTTAGTGAGCCCTCTCTGTATGGTCTTTCAGGAAGAAATTCTCCTGTATCATTTGTAAATGATGCTACAGTAGCCACTATTGTAGAGGACTGGACCTCAAATATCTTACTCCTCTGCATCACATAAAAGCATAATGCCTATTTAACCAATCTCCTACTCTTGGGTATATGATTCCACTCCCATAAAATGTTTCATTTTCCTATGATTTGTGCAGGTTTCCTTGACAAAGAACAAGCTAATGGGATGAAAAACAAGCTGAGCCAGTTCACCCACTGCTTTTGGATGTCATTTTCTCCTAGTTATCCCTCCATCTCTGTTAAATATTGGATTTCTCTTTAGCAGGGGTTGTTTCAGCAGAATATGGGGCAAACCAGCCCTCCTCCCCCTCTCAAGCTCCCAATACCTCCCCTTCAGGGCACTCTGCTAACCTGGAGAACAGGAATCAAGATGTCACTTCCAAACCAAACCTGGATGTCTTTAACAGTAGCACTGCCAGCTAGTGCTTGTCTTCCAGAAACCTATTTAAAAACAAGAGCATTATGTCCTTTAGAGGATCCAAAGTGTATTTTCAGATGCGCTGATAACAAGCAGACATTCATTGACAAAACCAGTGCAATGGAACTGTGCACTCGTTCATTTCAGCACATCCTGTTTACAGCCCTTGTGCTACTTACTAAGTCATCCAAGTGTGACAATTGTTGCCCTTCCGAATGTTAATTGTGATTTTTTTTAGAGCTACAGAAACATGTTAACAGACATCAGCAGACTTTTACCAACAATAAAACTGGTAAGAAGTAAATATGGGACAGTCATCCAAAAACATCCAGCGATCCTTCAACACATCCTGGTGTGTGGTGGCATTTGGGACACCATTTCCATTTAAAACATATGTTAGAGATAGCTTTAAAGCGCAAATGAAATGAAGTGGTACTCACCCATATGCTATTGGATTCACTACATTTCAGAGACTTCTTACACTACAGTATCACAGTAAAACTGTTTGTGCCCATACTAGATAACTCCTGTTAACTTCCCTAAAGACCAATGAAAGGTACATGTATTAAAAGACTGAGGTAAATCCTGTAGCAGTGTTTCAGCATGAGCAAAACTACAACCTACCACTACCCATTTTTTTATCACAGTAGAGATGAACCATGCAGGAGAGGAAGAGAGCACACACAATCCCAGTATTGTGCACCTAGAAGACAAATGCCAGGGGACTCCAGCACCCATAATGATATTAAAAACTTCAGAGCTGTCCCCACAGCTAAGTCAGCACTAGAGTAGTATACAATGCCCTCTATACTGTACATGGGTGTACCAAGCCTGTCCCGCTACTCCAGAAAACAATACACTTAGGCACAATCGCTTCAGGAACTGTTGCTGAGAGTTGTCAAGACCTCCTTCACAACCTTTTCCCTAATGTGGGCAGTTGCTTAAAGTCACAGTCTAGCCCCCAATGTTTAAGTACTTAATTATATTAAGAAAGCACAACATTTCCAGTGCAACTCCTTAAACGTGCCTGCCACATTTTAGAGAATCTCCATTTGTGCATATGAGCAAGGAAGGTGGTAGGAGTATGGGACAGAGATGCAATGTATCTTGACATTACATATTTGTTTTTGATGATAATAAACGGCAGATGTATGGATCCAAAAATATATCATAACTCGTCAAGTTCATCGGAAACTGCAAACGGAGGTCAAAAATGATCAATACAATCAAAAAGAGATATAGATCACTTGCAATCCATAGGAGACCAGTTGTGAAATCCTGCACCCATTGAAATCAATGGGATTTTTTCCCATTGACTTCAGTGGAGCCAAGATTTCACCCCAAAAATGTTCAAATATCTAACAAGTCAGAATCTGCACCCAAATTACTATTTCTAAAATGCCTGCAGTTTTTTTATGTCCCTATATGAAGCAATTTTCAGAAGGCAAATAAACAAACCAA
Organism: Chelonoidis abingdonii; assembly: GCF_003597395.2. Taxonomy (NCBI): domain Eukaryota; kingdom Metazoa; phylum Chordata; order Testudines; family Testudinidae; genus Chelonoidis; species Chelonoidis abingdonii. The sequence continues at coordinate 20,304,904 of NC_133774.1, forward strand.
ATTTTTGTGCAATATGTAAGAGGGAAAAATATGTCAACTCTTGGAGATAAAATGTCAGATTTTATATACAGCATAAGCACTTTATTACTCTTAAGTGTTATACAGAAATTATATTATTGCCACCTCATTTATAAAAGTTTTCTCAAATTAAAAAAAATCATCACTATAAATTTTCAGCTCTAGTGGCAAAAGGTTTATTGGTCTTTGTACTTCATGAAAGGTTCTTCATAAAGTCATGTTTGTTCTTTTGAGTAGCAAATAAAAACTACTGAAAAGGGCAGGTTGGTTTTTAAACGAGACAGATATGACCTAAAGGGAACACATTTTACTGTAGTGAAATAAACGGAGGAAACAGTTTGCAGATTAAAAACCCCTTGAAAGGAAGCATCATCTTTGGGAAAAAAATCTGAGCTGAGGAAAACAGCTGGAAACAGGAAGCTTTTGTGCTTTCATCCTGCCTGCTTTGATACCACCGCATCCCCATATCATAAAAAGGCAAAGAGACTGATGTCAGCTGCATCTCATTTCAACAGAGGAGGGGAGAAAGGCTTTGTGGATTGTAAGCAAGACCATCCACAATTTCTGTGTGGTGTGTTGTTGTTTGTAAGGCCTGTTGGGTGTGCTGGGTTGTATGTGGCGTTGTGGTGTGGTGTGTGTTGTGTGTTGGTGGTGTGATGTGGTGTGTATATTATCTGCAACTTATGATAAAAATAGAAGGGAAAATAGCACCCATCTGTTCCTCAAAATACTAAGAAAAGTATCTTGTAATTTACTCCACCTGATCAAGATATGGACTATTAATTGTTTGTAGTTTTCAGAGGCACAGTGGCTAGAAACTCCTCAGATAGCTGCGGTGGCAAGAGTCAACTTATGCCAAAGATTCAGACTAATGTGTTGGTTTACATACCAGCACAAGATAAAAACTGTTGCTGCGATGAAGTATACATTGGCTCTAATCTTAGCATTCCGGTTAGAATATGCTCCAACAAAAGAAGTGCCTAGCACTGAAAACCACTATTCTACAGTGCCAGCAAGTTCATCTCTAGATCCTTGAACCAGTTTAACACCTCAGAAAATACAGCATGGAAAGAAAAGATAACGAAGCTCAACTGAATTACTTAATATAGGTAGTGCAGAATTCTCTCACCCAATCAATTAAATTACATCACAAATACCTATTTCATATTTCATACTCTTTTAAAGTCAAACTTACACAGCGTTATAGGAACAAAACAACGAAAATAACAAGCACACGTGACACTAATGAAAGTCATCTAAGGAATTGATGAAATTACTGATGAAATTTATTCCTACCCACATCTTCCCAACCATTCCCATACAAGAGAAAACAAAAACCTCTCCAGACGTGGGTCTAGATAGAAATACCTGTCTCTTGTAGCATATGCAGATCTTTCCACTGTCAGAGCAGGTTTCTGTAACTCACTAACACGTATCTCCAACCGTATGTTCTTCCACCATTCAGAGCTGCGCTGACGAGTGGTATTTCACCACAAAACTCAGCCAAAACGCTGTTAGTCATAAGGTGCCACAGGATCGCCGCTTCACCATCAAGACCACGTGACCTCACTGAACTGTTCTGCACATGTTTACCAAGTAGCAGCAAAGTGAATTGACATAATTTGTCTTTCACATGGGTAGAATAGGAGCTTGAAACTGACCAATAGCCGTGTCATTACTCTGAGGCTTCGGGAAACATAACACAGAAAACCAAATAGGATTGTCTTTAGCAGAAGAGCATTGCATAGGTACTCAGGAAGGTTATCTCACCATTTGACATAAGAAAAAAACTACGTTCGCGAGATGTGTTGCACAAGCATTTCCATCTAGAGTCAACACACCCACAGCACTGTTTCGGACAATTTTTGCTCAAGTGGAGCCGAGGGTTGGCAGGGCCCTTAGTGCTGCAGCTCATGCCTCGTATATATTGCAAGCGTGGAGCCTATCCCTATTCTTGCAGCACTCGACAAGTGGCAGAGGGCAGTAGGGAATGGGACATGAGCAATACACTCGAAGCACAACATCAACGACAAAGGTGAGTATCATTTTGCTCTTGAGTGTGCTCATGTATCCATCTAATATAACAACAGTTCAACGCGGATCAGAGTAGAGTCACAGCAGCGAGACTGCCCAAAGCCAGCCATCTGCATCCTGGTAAGGCATAATGTAGCAAAATGTACGGACAGATGACAGGTAAGAACTTACAGATCTCTGATTCGCAACTGAGCCAGGAAGGCCAGCTAGATGTATTCTACGAGATGCCCTGACTACCCAGGGAGCACTTTGTCAGCTCATAGCAAAAATGATGTGGGCCATGTCCAGGAAAAATCCTTGAGCAGACACTGGGCGACCTTCATCCTTCTCCACAGCAGACACTGTGTGACTTGTGCAACACTTTGCTGTCAAAGTAAAGACCACCCCGCTAATTTGAGGATCAATCGCACTTCTGATTAGGAGCTTGGAAGAACCATAATAAGTCTGCCAGTAGACAAACTGGAAACTACTTTCGCAACGAACTTGGCAGCATATCTGGACCATATCTCAAGAATACATTATAGAGTTCTGAGTAAAGTCAAACTCAACGGCCCTTCGTGTAGGTCTTACGCAACTCAGGAAGAAACCTTCCAGAGAGAAGGAGAAGCAAAGAACATAGAAATCAGAGGGAAGCGACTCAGTGGTCATCCTAGTCAACCCACTGCCAAAGCAGGACAATCCCCAACTAATCCATGCCAGCCAGGTTTGTCAGCCTGACCTTAAACCTTCTAAGGAAGAGATTCCACACCCATCCCTAGGTACCCACCCATGCTCACACCCGTAGCGAAAAAGTTTTTCCTAATATACAACTGAAACCTCCCACTGCAACTTGAGACCATTATTCCTTGTTTTGTCATCTGCTACCACAGAGAACAGTCTAGATCCATCCTCTTTGGAATTCCCTTTCAGGTAGTTAAAAGCAGCTATCAAACCCCCCTCATTCTTCTCTTTGGCAGACTAAACAATCTCAGTTCCCTAAGCTCTCCTCATAAGCATGTGCTCCAGCCCCCTAATCATTTTTGTTGCCCTCCACTGGACTTGTTCGAATTTTTCCACACTCTTCTTGTAGAAGAGAGCAGGAAGCCAGAGGTTCAAAGGGATGCCCCATGATAGATTCAAATCCCAGGGAGGGACAGGGTCCTGGACATGAGGGTAGAGATGCTCCAGACCTTTCAAAAACCGGGCCATCATGTCATGAGCGAAGACTGACCTGCCTTAGAATGGAGGATGGAATGCCGAAATAGCAGCCAAGGTGGACCCTGACTGATGACAGGGACAAGCCCTGGAGCATGAGGTGCAGAAAATAATCCAGGGTCACCTGCAGTGAGGACTACTCAGCCCAGGTACGTCATTCCAAAGCCCAGCACGTGAACCTTTTCCATTTGGCCAGGTAAGTTGCTCTGATGGAGGGCTTTCTGCTACCCAACAAGACCTGTTGAATCCGTGCTCAGCATTCGAGCTCTTCCGCATTCAGCCATGCAGTACTCACGTTGTCCAGTGCAAAAGACTGGCAAAGGTCTGGGACAGCAGGTCCGGCCAGAGACGTAGCCGCAGCGGGGCAGCTACTGAAAAGTACAGCAGCATGCCAAATCAGTGTTGGTGAGGTCACTCGGGGGCTATCAGGATAACCTTTGCCCTGTCCTGTTTGATCTTCATGAGGGAGGGCTCTGTGGATCAATGGCACTGGTGGAAGGAATACATCAGGAGAGCCCGCAAATGAATATTCCATTCCTTCTGGGTCCTGGGCCGAACGTTTTTACAGATATGTTTTTACAGATACGGCACTTGAGGCAGCTGCTATGGAGTCACTTACAGGCAAAGGCCCGTTACAGTCCGCACAGGGCTTAAACCCAGAAGACAGGGGCATGTCCTGCCTGGGGTGATATACCCTGATATACCGACACATGAGCACAGAACTCAAGGGGGCGCCGCTGCCAACCCTACAGATATCACTAAGGGAAAAATCTGCGACAACCACACACATGGGAGCATCCACACCTAGAATGGAATTGACATGAGCAAGCACTCAAAGAAGAATTATCCCAATCACATACCTAAAAAATCTTTAGCACTGTCATGCCATGTAGTATAGCAGAGATGGGAGAGGATGGCAATATTTAGATGTGAATTTTGTTTAGAGTAAGGTGAGGATTGGTTTAAGGTCTCTTCCAAAATTGAAAGCGATTAGGATCTTTAGTCCAAGTTCTGGCACATCCGACACGTACCAGTATTTACACAAATAGTGACAGAATATACACATTTGTTTATAAAATTATACAAAAGCACATACAAAAGATCAAAATAAATCCAAGAGGTAATAAAATATGATTCTACATATATTGTGTAACAAGCGTACTTTATATGCTTTGAGTTTCCAGTATTCTCCCCTAAGAACTAGCAATGATGAAGGTGCAGAAAAGTAATGGCTTTAAAACAACACGCTAATCCCAATATTAGTGCCTTGCAAAAAGAAAATGTCAGGAATTTGGAATAATGCCCAGTTATCTGTCTTACCTTCAGTAATAAAGCTGTCCTATAACCATAAACAACAGGGAGCTATCGTACATTTTAACCTTGCAGAGGATTTTTCAGTTTGGTCTGGTTTGGGTTTTTGTTGTTGGATTTTTTTTTATTGCTCTTTGTAACTAAACACGATAATCTACTGATTTAAAAAAATTGCAGATATTCATCAAAATGCCAGCATAAAGTCTGTTATTTAGTATTCATTCTTAACTGTCTAGTTCCTTTCGTTCTTGCAAATGTCCTTTGTTAAATACTTGGAATTATTTTAGCTGCTGAAATTTAAGGAAGCTAGAACCAAAGTTATGATGTCAGTTGTACCTTCCTGAATTTGAGATTTTTCAGTTTACTAATCCTGACCCATCTCAGATGAGAGTTTAAGAAGTGTCTATACATCTTAGGTACTTCTACAAACTCCAATACCTTAGTATCTAAGCACCTCACAATCCCTAGTGCAATTATCTTCAGAACACCACTGTGAGGTTGGTAAGTGCTATTATCTCAATTGTATACATGTAGAACTGAGGCCCAGAGAGAGAGATTAAGGGGTATGGTTGTACTCAAAAACAGATGCATTCTTAACTCAGGCTGGCTAATCTGCATTAGCTTACTCAGATTAAAATAGCAGTGCAGACAAGTCAACTTGGCTTTTAGCTTGGGCTAGCACTTCGAGTTAAAGTCTATAGGAGAGTCTGGGGTTGAACTCAAGCTGCCGCATTCTCACTGCTATTTTAACCTGAGTTAGATACCTCAAGTTAAGAGCCATCCCCCATTTTTTTCCCCTCAGTGTAGACACACCCTTTGTGACACCCAAGAAACCTGAAGCAGGAAGTTGAATTCAGGTCTCCTGAGTCCCAGACTAGCACCCTAGCCACTGGATCAGCCTCTCCTAGTTTCCTGTGAAGAGTTCATTCCAGTCACTTTTAGGCAGAATTAGGGTCCCATTCCCTCTCCCTGTTCTGATACGCATGTTCCCCCCTCCCTAGCAGCCATGACACGAGAAGAATTCTTTGCAGTTTGTCTCTCATTTTCTTAGCAAATAAATGAATTTTAAAGTAACCACACAGTCCAAACATACTTTACACTGCCCTAGAGATTCACATGATTCAAGAGACTAGTACCTGTTCTTCATTTACATCATACTAAAGAAGGGAAGGAATCAAACAGACAAAGGCTATAAAATGGGGAAAGGAGGAGATATAAGAAAATAAGATAAAGCTAAGGACAAAAATGAAAGTAGGCAACTGCTAAAACAACACATACACAAATCCAAAAGGAACATTTTTAGTCTATACATTTTGTTGTATTTCTCCTTCCGCTCCTTTCTCTGTCCTTTGTCTTTATATTGTTTACCTTGGCCCTGATCCAAAGCCTATTGAACGCCTTTTGTTGATTCTGAAAGGCTTTGAATGAGATCTTTAAGACTGTAAATGATTTGTACCTGTCCTCTTACCTGTCTCTGAAGCACCTATCTTATTCTGTAGCACTCGAAAATTTGCTAAGAAGTCAGTTGAGAAGTCTTGTATGTGTCAGTACAGTCAAGGTATGTCTACACTACCCGCCGGATCAGCAGGCAGCGATCAATCCAGTGGGGATCAATTTATCACATCTACTCTAGATGCAATAAATCAATCCCCAAGTGCTCTCCCGTCGCCTTCTGTACTCCACCACCACGAGAGGTGCAGGCAGAGTCGATGGGGGAATGGCAACAGTCGACTCATTGCAGTCAAGACATGCGATAAGTAGGTCTAAGTACGTCGACTTCAGCTACGTTATTCACGTCGCTGAAGTTGCATAGTTTAGATTGATCTCTCCCCCTCAGTGTAGAGCAGGCCTTAGCCAGGCAAATGTAACCCATAAAGTGAAGAGTCATTATGGCAGGAATTTAGCCAGAATATTCTTGAACACAGTAATATAAGCAAAAGGTGTGGCTAAACTCTGAGACAACCATAAAAAATTCAGAGTAAAAAATAAAATTAATTCCATTGCGGTGAGCTGCTGCAGGTGATATAGTCATATTCAAGGGGCAACAGAACAGCAGGTCTTCTGCAATGTGCGCTGCAATGTCTAAGAATGTTTTTGCTTTAATTTTAGAAACATTATGCATCCAGCAACCTAGAGAAAAATGGGGATGCACCCAGTTTCTGATCCTGTTACTCCCAATTTCCCATGTTTTTTTTTTATTTTGGGATGGGTGGGGAGGAAGGGAGCACACCATCTTTGAGATTCATTTGGATTTATGACAACTGACAAATCATTGTACTAATCCAATAAACAGCTCAAATAAAACTAGACATCAGTTCAAATCTGGATCTGGTTTGTAGTGATTCAAAGTTTTACCACTACGGTGGCCTTTGTGCAAAAAGCCGGAGGTCTCAGTCCAGTAGCTTGAGAACCAGGAACCACTTAGGAAAAAATAGCCATCACCATAATTCTCACCCTTCATGGCAGTATCAGCCCAGAGATTAACTTACTCTCTTATCCTTAGTCCCCGGGGAGGCTGTATCCCTGGTGCTTGTGCTATCCCTATTCAGTGTGGCTAAGGGATTTCAGCTTCCGGCTCTGCCAATCCTGAGCCTTTCTCAAGCATTAATTTCACTAAAATTGCTTTATTTTATAGCAACCTTGGTGCCACATTCTTGCTCTTCAGCTTCAGTCAACCCCTAAAGCTAATGGAAAATGAAACTTGGTAGTAGAGTTAGGCCTGACCTTATGGAAGTGGGCTTCCCTCACTCCCACTGACTTCACTGAAAGCTGAAGGTGCTGAATGTCAGTCAGAAGGCATTAAGCAACCCACAGTATTGCACCTTTTGCACTTAATTCTCCTCTCTAGTTTATTTCAGTGCTCGCTCCATGTCAGACACAATCAGACACGCTCACAGTTACAAAGTATTTTACCTATTCTGATTACGGAGAGGCTGAAACTCCCATTCTGGAACATTACAGATAAAAAAAAAAATGGCTAGCTCTAGGTGCTTGTTTTAATTCGTCTGTGCCCAATCCATCAATCAGTAGCTGGGGAAAAGAGTATAACAGCAGCTTATTTATACGCAACAGCACAATTGGAACAATAATGGACTAGCAACAAAAATAACAAAAATAAAATATGAGTCAACTAACTCTTTGCCAGACTGAGGTCTCAAGATGGGCTTGTTCGGTCCCCTGGGAATCCCACTGCTATAAGCACAATAACAGCAGGACATGCCTCATTTCCTTCAACTGCTCAACATGGCTCTCTCTGCTATGTTTGTAAACTTCCTTCCTCTCCGCATCAGGCTGTCAAACTGTCGTCAGTTCTGGGGACTAATAATATCCTGTTGATGTCTAGCCTGGCCAACTTTTTTTTACATATATATATATAAATCCTTTTTGTACACATTTACCAGTTCAAAACAATGACTGAGCATCATGCAGACATATCTACACAGATGGTGCAAACCGGCTAACCACCTGACAGGATCAAGCTCACAGTGAATATCTATAAGGGAGCCCAAAATGATGCTGATGTAACAATTTCATGATGGGAAATGTATCAAGTTCTCAAAGCAATTCATTCAGTACTAAAGCCATTTTTTCTCTTTGAAGAGAAACAATATTGTCCAAAAGTATCTCAAAGATAAGCCTAGAAGCAACTTCTGGTTTCCTGTGTCAGGAACCCTCAGCATTTCAAGATAATCATTACCAGAGAAATGCATCTGGGATGGAAAAATGGACTTAATATCCCTTAAAGCAATGTTAATGTTTCCGTCTTCACTAGTTTTTAAGATTACAACTCAGTTCTCTTATTGCTTGGAAGGAAGTTCACACAAACCATAATCCAAAGCCAAACAAAAGACACTGTAGAAAGAGAAACATTTGCTAGAATGAATATATTTTAGATTAACTGTTAAAACAGTAGAGACAGAGCCTGCATTCCTGGGAACTGATGGAAGTATTAACTGAGCAAGGACTGCAGGATTTGGCTCTGAGAAAAAAAAACAACATATTTACCAGAAGTAGGGGTAGAGAAAGAAGAAATTTAGATTTCCCATAAATCTGGATGATGCCCCCCAGAACATTCTCTTTCTTTTCTTCTCATGAAGTGATAGGTGGGATCCTGATCTCAGTTACCCTAGTTAAACCAGGAGCAACTCCACTGAAGGCAATGTGAGCTGTGAGTGATCAGCACCTCTGAAAATCAAGTCACTTATCTAGGTGCCTAAACGTGGAGCTAGGTGCCTATATTTATCTAACTATCTAGGTTTGACATTTGTATACGAAATGTCTTGTCTAAAGTCATACAATGACTGAGAGAGCTGCAATGAGAGCTCAAGAGTTCCTAGGCTCCAAGGCCCATACTTGACCACTACACCATGCTGCCTCTACAGCTGATGGTGCCAATCAGCGAACAACATCAAACCTGCAGAGAACAGGGAATGAAAACTGGCCACAGGTTCAGAAGCTGGCTCTCACTAACTCCCCTCAAAATCCAGAGAGAGGCAGCTCTGCAAACATCTAGGACAGAAATCATGGAAGGGCTCTATAAACACAGACTTGCCAGAACTGCACCCCGGAACACAGCATCACACACAGTATATTTCACAGAGAAGATCACTCACATCCATGATGGCTACAGGGGGCAATAGGCTCCATCCTGATACTGAAATTCACCCAGGGCACTAACCTTTAGCTTTTTGAGAGATCCCCTCTCCCTTAGAAACCCAGAGCTGGCACCAGAGTTATCTTCCACCAGACCAAAAGCAGGAGGCTCACGAGTGCAGGAGACAGAACTTTCCCAAGAACCGGGCCTAAATCATAGAACTCCGTCCGGCAAGAGATACGAATGGAGTAAATGCAAAACTCACTTTGACTCTCCTTTCCTTCAGTAATCTTTCACACCCAGACACACAATATCACCAATCACTCATATGCACAAACAAGAAAGCCTATAACTTAATCAAACTGTTTCTCCTACAAGTTTGAAAGCAAGGAAGGAAGAAAGAATATTCTTTTTTCTATTTTTAAATACTTGGGATGTATAAAGGTACTGTCTACAATGATGGTGGGATAGACAGACTGACAGGCATATAGATAAATTCCAGGGAGCAACAAAAGAGTCTGGGCTACAATTATCCACATGTTTATGCACATATTCCTCCTAGCTCCCCGTGTAGATTATTCATATTCCAGGCATGACTAATTTGTAACCAGAGAGTCATACTGAGCCAGGGAGATACCCAGGATCACATAATGAACCAGAGGCTGAGATAGAAAAAGAAGCCAGGAGTCTGGATAGGATACACTAATCCAGGTATCGGTAACCTTTGGCATGCGGCCTGCCAGGGTACGCCCCTTGGCAGGCCGGAACGGTTTGTTTACCTGCCACATCCACAGGTTCGGCCAATCGCAGCTCCCACTGGCCGTAGTTCGCCGCTCCAGGCCAATGGGGGCTGCGGGAAGCGGTGGCCAGCACATCCCTTGGCCTGCACTGCTTCCATAGCCTCCATTGGCCTGGAGTGGCCACTACATCATACAACCTGTCCCTATTGGGCAGATGTGAATTCACCCCTAGGATGATAATTCATAGAAAAAAATGCCTTTTCATTTGATTTAATTTTAAAAGGATACTGACAACTCAATTTACATCCAAATAATAGTATTTGTTTTTGTTTTTTTAAAGAAAACAACTACAAAACATAAGTGAAACGGACTAGTCATCATACAAGCTGAGTGGAACGTGAAATATAAATACATGATGAAAAATAAATTAGATATTTTAAAGTACTTCATTTTGATCATTTAAAGTGGTATTAGTTACAAAGATCAAGAATTTTTTCTTTAATACAAATTTTACATTGACAACATCCCATTAAACACCTCTTTTGCTATAAATTATACAATATTCACATAGAAAATCTGAGCATTCAAAACATTTTTGATGCACAATAAAATCTCACATGGGCCTAAGAGGTTTTGCAGCAATAATCAGAAGCTATAATCATTAGACTGCTGTGACAACATTTATTTATTTTTTATAGGAAATCTGTATAATGGAAAACACACACGAGCCCTTGGAATTTTCCTATAAATATCTAAGTACTCCCAAATCCCCGAAGAGAATGCAAATACACCCTTCTTTTACTACTTTCAGGAAATTCTCAATGACTTCCCTGTCATATAGTCCAATAATCACTGTCTCTTCTGTGACATTTTGTAATTGCCTTATTGCTAATGTGTATCTCCACATTCATCCTAGGATTAAGTAGAAAGTCCTTTTATTCACATATTACTAGCCTACGCCTTTTAGCATAAACACTGCCTATGTCACAAGAGTTATATTTGGTATTTTCCCTTATGACATCATATTGTTTTATTTCACCATATAGAAAATATACTGCAGTTTCATCTCATACAAGGAGATTTAGATAGGTATTGTATCTTCCATTATTTATGAAAGTAAATCCATAGATTTGTGGATAAAAATGTATCCCCTTTTCAGTGTTCATGAGTCACTCCTAAAAACAACAGATATCTCTGCATAGATATGCTAGAGATACTGAATACTTTTGCAGTTATGGTACATTGTGTGCAAACCCCCTTGTCTAGATAAGAATATGGCCCTTTCTTGACGTCCACATTTGTCACACTTAAAATCACAGGATGTTTTTCCAATACAAAACTTTGTACTCCCGCCCCGCTCCCTCCCTCCCCCCGCCCTCTAGTATGCAATACATCTTACTCTCACATCGTTATCACAGATTTTGACTTTGGCAATCTAGCTCCCAGAATATCCAAACTGACCCTATAAGGAGGGGGAGGGGCATTGCAATGTTTTTGCCATGCCATCATGAACACATATATTACAGAGATGGGTCCTACAGAAATCTTTAACTTTGATCAATCATTGTGTTCTAACAAGATGGCACAACATCAAGATATTGCACCTTCCCTCCTTCATTGTCCTTCCATCTGCAGCATCCTTCATAGCTCTCTACTGGATTCTATGAATATCTTCAAACCATATTTCAAGAACTATCTTTTACCACTTTTTGAATCCTAAATGTATGACTCCATATGTGGAACACGCATTACAAAAATGAATTCTACTGTGATAAATATACATAACATATTACTACACACAAACACATATATGTATATTGCCTGCTTTCAAATAAATACCATTTGCTGCCATTCACATACACCAGAAACCAAAAGTGTAACTGAGCAGGAGGTAAAACGACAGTAAATCCCTTTTTCTCAAGTGCCTTTTTGAATATGGAAATACCTGTTTACTGTTTATTGATTTTTTTTTTAAGTCACCCCACAGATTGTCTCATTTACAGGAAGTTTTAAAATAAACAATATAACATTTGCTGATAACTGTCAACTAGATAAAAACAGGTCTTTTTCTTTTTTGCCATCACTTGGGATCCACTGTACAGGACCTCTCCTTCTAGTGCTCTGCCACACCCTCTATCACACACGTGCTAACATGTCTTTCTTTATCACATTGCACGACTTTCTTGGTCAGCCTCTTTTTCCTTCAGTCTTGATCTATTGGAGTCTCTTACCCACATAGTTGTCAGGATCATACCATCTAAGCCTGCACTCCCTTATTTTTTTGTTTATGAGTGTGTCATAAACAGATTGTTAAGGGTTAATGTCTCTTTTACCTGTAAAGGGTTAAGAAGCTTAGCGACCCTGGCTGACACCTGACCAGAGGACCAACGGGGGGACAAAATACTTTCAAATCTTGGTAGAGGGAAGTCTTTGTTTGTTCTGTTTGTTTTGTTCATTGTTTGCTCTTGAGGCTAAGAGGGACCAGACGTACACCCAGGTTTTCTCCAATCTTTCTGTATCAGTCTTTCATGTTTCAAAATTGTAAGTAATAGCTAGGCAAGGCGGATTAGTCTTATGTTTGTTTTCTTTCAACTTGTGAATGTTTTTCCTTTTGCTGGAAGAATTTTTACCTCTGTTTGCTGTAACTTTGAATCTAAGGCGGGGGCGGGGGCGGAAGGTCCCTCTAGTCTATATGAATCTGAATACCCTGTAAGCATTTTCCATCCTGATTTTACAGAGATAATTTTTACTTTTTCTTTAATTAAAAGCTTTCTTTTTTAAGACCCGATTGATTTTTTCCTTGTTTTAAAATTCAAGGGATTGAGTCTAAACTCACCAGGGGATTGGTGGAGGGAAAGGAGGTGGAGGGGAAAGTTAATCCCTCTTTGTTTTAAGACCCAAGGAGTTTGGATCTGTGTGAAGCTTCCCAAGGCAACCCAGGGAGGGGAAAGTCTGGGGGGAAAAGGAGGGGATGGTTAATTTCTCCTTGTTATGAGATCCAAGGGGTTTGGATTTGTGTTCCCCAGGGAAGGTTTTGGGGGAACAGGAAGTGTGCCAAACACTATATTTTTGGTTGCTGGCAGCGTGCCAAATTTAAGCTAGTAATTAAGCTTAAAAGTGATTGTGCAGGTCCCCACTTCTTGAACCCTAAAGTTCAGAGTGGGGAAAAAACCTTGACACGGTGAGCAGCATTGGGATTTCTAGGACCCAAAAGCCAGTAGGATTTTTTTTTCTCTCCTTTCTAGCTGCTTGGAAAGCAGCCTGAGGGCAGAGGTGTTAAGTTTTTTTTAACAAGAGTCTTTGTTAAGAGGAGGCTTCAAGCTGTGAGCCAGCAGGCAGCCAGCAAAAGGCATTTACAAGTGAATTGTTTTCTTTCTTTCTATCTCTCAGGTATAGCTAGTTAGAAAATCTCTGTTAACCAAGCAGCCTGAGCTGCAGCATCCCAGTCAGTAAGCTGCAGGGTAGTGTGGCCAGCACAAGAAAGCAGAAAAATGAGTGCCAAGAAAGCAGTTAAACAGGAAATGGCTAGGCTGGATGCAGAAGAGAAAGCCAAAGAGGCTGACCACAGGAGAAAGCTATGAGATAAAAAAAAGAGCTGGAGAAAAGAAAAAAGAAAGAGAAGCCCAAAGAGATAGAAAGGAAACAAAAAGAGCTGACACCGGCGGGAAATGGAGCTCCAGAGGGAGGCCCAAGCAGCCCTGGAATTAGAAAGGCTAAGCAGGATGGAACAGCCAACCCTAACAACCCTTCTCCAGGTACTGTTCCCATCCCAGAAATTCCCCACCTACAAGGCAGGTGATGATACTGAGGCCTTCTTAGAAAATTTTGAAAGGACCTGCCATGGGTACAACATCTCTACAGACCAGTACATGATAGAGCTGAGGCCACAGCTCAGTGGACCCTTAGCAGAGGTGGCGGCTGAAATGCCTAAGGAACACATGAACGATTATGAACTTTTTCAAACCAAGGCCAGAATCAGAATGGGGCTAACACCTGAGCATGCCCGTCGGCGGTTCAGAGCCCTAAGGTGGAAACCAGATGTGTCATTTACCCGACACGCCTACCACATTGGAAAGAATTGGGAATGCCTGGATATCAGGAGCAAATGTTAACTCTCTGGAGAGCTGTCCCTCCTAATGCAAATGGAGCAGTTCTTAGAGGGTGTTCCTGAGGAAATAGAAAGGTACATCCTAGATGGGAAGCCAAAACTGTAACCGAGGCGGGGAGATTGGAGCCAGATGGGTGGAAGTGGCAGAAAAGAAAAAAGCTACTAGCAAGGGAGCGAATATCACAGGGGGGGCAAACCGAAAATAAACCCTATCACCGAGGGCAACCCAAGACCCCACCTACAACCCAAGGAAAGCCCCAGACACCCTATTGTCCCACCTCACCAGTCTCCAGCAACCCACCTCGGCCCAGTGACCAGTCAGCTGGGCGATGTTTTAATGTAATGAACTGGGACATAAAAGGCCAACTGCCCCAAGAACCCCAACCGAGTGCAGTTCATTACACCACCATCACACCAAAGATCCCCAGGCCCAGATGCCTCTCAAATACCTCAGAGCGAAGGGAAACCTTGAGAGTGGGCGAAAGAAGGTTATCACGCATGGAGAGACATGGGGGCACAAGTGTCAGCTATCCACCAATCCTTAGTGGACCCCAAATTCATCAACCCAGAGGCCCAAGTGACAATTTACCCATTCATGTCAAAATCTGTAAACTTGCCTACAGCTGAACTGCCTGTCCAGTACAAGGCTGGTCAGGAATGTGGACTTTTGCAGTCTATGACAATTATCCCATCCCCATGCTACTGGGGGAAGACTTGGCCAACCAGGTGAAGCGGGCCAAGAGGGTGGGAATGGTTACACGCAGCCAAGCCAGGCAAGCTTCCAGACCCATCCCTGTTCCTGAGCCGTCCACAAGGGCCCCGTCTGTGTTACCAGAGACCCAGACAGAGGTGGTGGACCCAGATCCCCTGCCAACGACTGCAACAGCCATAGTGCATCCAGTCCCAGAACCGGAACTGGAAAAGCAACCAGCACCAGAACCGTTGCCAGCACTGATGCCAGCGCTTGCAAACCCATCTCCAACTCCAACGCCAGAGGGCACCAGCGGGCCTGAACTGGCAGAAGCAGCAGACAACCCTACCCAAGAGGCTCAGCCAGAGCCTGAAATATCGCATAGTGCACCAGCGGAAAGCGGTTCACCATCAACGAAAAAACAACCCATCACCTACATCGCTTCCAGAGGGACCAAGCCCAAGTCCACAGTCTAAGGAGGAACTGGTGTCTCCAGCCTCAAGGGAACAGTTCCAGACTGAGCAGGAAGCAGATGACAGCCTTCAGAAAGCTTGGGCGGCGGCACGGAGCACCCCACCGCTCTCAGCTCTTCTAACCGATCCCGGTTTGTTGTAGAACAAGGACTTTTATACAAGGAGACTCTTTCTGGTGGACACCAGGAAGACTGGCATCCTCAAAAACAGTTGGTAGTTCCAACTAAGTACCGGGGAAAGCTCTTAAGCTTAGCCCATGATCATCCCAGTGGCCATTCTGGGGTGAACAGAACCAAAGACAGGTTGGGGAAGTCCTTCCACTGGGAGGGATGGGCAAGGACGTTGCTAATTATGTCCGGTCTTGTGAGGTGTGCCAAAGAGTGGGAAAGCCCCAAGACCAGGTCAAAGCCCCTCCAGCCACTCCCCATAATTGAGGTCCCATTTCAGCGAGTAGCTGTGGATATTCTGGGTCCTTTCCCAAAAAAGACCCCCAGAGGAAAGCAGTACATACTGACTTTCGTTGGACTTTGCTACTCGATGGCTGGAAGCAGTAGCTCTAAGCAACACCAGGGCTAAAACTGTGTGCCATGCCTTAACAGACATTTTTGCCAGGGTAGGTTGGCCCTCCGACATCCTTACAGATTCAGGAACTAATTTCCTGGCAGGGACCATGAAAGATCTGTGGGAAGCTCATGGGGTGAATCACTTGGCTGCCACCCCTTACCACAATCAAACCAATGGCCTGATGGAGAGGTTTAATGGAACTTTGGGGGCCATGATACGTAAATTCGTAAATGAACACTCCAATAATTGGGACCTAGTGTTGCAGCAGTTGCTTTTTGCCTACCATTCAAACTTGTGTATGGCCACGAGGTTAAAGTGATCATGCAGGTCCCCACTTCTTGAACCCTAAAGTTCAAAGTGGGGAAAAAACCTTGACAGGGTGTTACTTTCAGCTTGTCTCTAACATACACACTCCTCATGTGGCCTTTCTTGCTTACTCCATTCATCCATCTCAACACATGCTTTTCTGTGGAACAGATCATTTGCTAGCTTCTTCTTTGTTGCCCAACCCCAAGCACCATAGAGAAAACTGAAGGGACCACAGTTTTATAGACTTTCCCTTTTAGTGTCTAACTGGTATCTTCCTGTCACATGCTATACCACTTATCTCTCTCTATTTGAGCCAGGCATTGATTATTTTTAAAGCTGCGCGTCTGTCACGGAGCTCACAGAGGTCATGGATTCCGTAACTTCCCGTGACTTCTGCAGTGGATGGTGCTGGCTCAGGGACTGCTCGCACCTGCAGGCCCTGCCCCCATTGGCTGCAGGTCCTGGCCAATGGGAACTGCGCAGCTGGCACTTGTGGCAGGAGCAGCATGCAGAGCCCCCTGGCCCCTCCACCGCCTAGGAGCTTCAGGGGCATGTGGAGCTGGGTTGGGAGCCCCTGACAGCCCCGCCAACCCTCCCCACTCCAGCACCAGGAGGTGTCCCAGGCTGTGCGCCACTGCTCGCCTCTCCCCAGCACCTGCGGCGCCCCCGGAATGCCCCCGCGAGCACTCGCAGCCCCCCGCTCAAGTTTTAGTTAGGGGTATATAGTAGAAGTCACGGACAGGTTATGGGCCATAAATTTTTGTTTACTGCCAGTGACCTGTCCATGACTTTTACATGACTAAAACATAGCCTTATTTATCTTAGTTCTAATTTCATCTGCTAGTTCCCCAGATTCTGGAACCCAGATACCTGAAACTTTGTGTTTTCGGTATTGTCTTCCCATCTAGTTTCAAGGATAATTCTTCAGTCTTCACATTATTGAAACCACATACCTCTGTTTACTTTGAGCCCAGGTCTCTTTAACACCTCTCTCCCTTTATCCTCATGGCATAGAATTATACCTCCTGCAAACAACAGGCAACATGCATGTTCCTGTGAGGGTATCCAGCACGAGGATAAACAGGAAAGAATTCAGTGCTGATCCCTGACGCCCTCCTGCCTTCACCAATAGTTTGTCTGTTTCACCACTACATAACTAGATGAAAAGACAGACACTTCAAAAGCTAGCTGTAATCTTAAAATAAATATACCCCTTTCCCATTACCTTGTCAGGAAAAACCCTGAGTGAACAGATGGGCTTTACATTGTGCCCCAAAATTCAACAATCTTGGGCTCTCTCTGATTTACAGAGGAAGCAAAATTCAAGATGGATGGATCATCATCAAAACTGTTCTGACCACAGCCCCCCAGTAGCATACCCAAGACCGGGAGAGACATAATTTAATCTCTAGTTTCACAATGATACAAGGGAACAGAGGTGGTTTCTTTGGAAGCTAGGCCTTAAACCAGATACTGTCGGACTTCAAAGTTGTATCCAGTGTCACTTGTGTAACACACTTCCCACAGAAACTGGGCTGCTGCATTCTGGTCCCACACTAACCTCTGAGTGCAGCAGTGAGAGGCTCCAGCAACGGGGAAAGGCTCTGGCAGGGAGAAGGTTGCCAGAGCTTTCCTCTTCCACATGAAGCTACACACCACAGTGTAGATGCAGCCTGCTTTTCACTACCAAGAGTAACTACACATACTCCATATGCTGGCATCAGTGTAGAGAAGGCCATAGTATAAAACACAATTGAGGTGTATTATCCATCTCACTTTATATAATTAGCAATCAGCTTCTCCAGGGGCTACAAATAAGAACTCTGTAAGTAGCCAGGATAAGTTAATTTTACCTGTTGTAAAGGGGAGCAGGCAGGGCCGGCGCTACCATTTAGGCAGCCTAGGCAATCGCCTAGGGCGCCAGGATTATTGAGGGGGTGGCATTTTGCCGCGGGGGTGGCAGGCAGCTCCGGCTGACCTGCCGCAGGCATGTCTGCAGAGGGTCGGCTGCTCCCACGGCTCCAGTGGACCTCCCATAAGCATGCCTGCGGCAGCTCCACTGGAGCCACGGACCAACAGACCCTCCGCAGGAATGCCTGCGGCAGCGAGCCACAGGATCAGCGCGGGGGGCGGCAAAATGGCAGTGCGCCTAGGACGCGAGAAACCCTGGCGCTGGTCCTGGGAGCGGGTAATGCTAAATGGGAATAAGAAATTTGAAGGGAAAACATAACAAAAATGCTTCTAAAAATGCAGGAAAATTAATACCTCAACGTCTGATTTAGATCTTATAAAGTGAAATTTCAACAGAAAATTTCTCTTGACTAGGAGCACTTCTATCCATTGTAAAAACAATATTTCTTGACAGATTAAAAACTTCTCATATCTGTCATAATGCGCTAACTTCATTTTACCCATTCAGGGGCATAAATGCCATATGGTCTCACTATTTGGAGATACTGATATTACTGGGATTAACCTGCAGATCAATTTAATGTCTAAACAACTGTGATTTAGAGACTACACTTGAATGGCAATGAGATCTCCCTATTTTACTAATGATATGCTTCTGTGGTGCATTTACTGAAAAAAACCACCAATTTAAGGAAGAGAATGCTTCATTGTATTGATATGCATGTGCAGAGCAATGACTGCCTCTGAAGCTGCCTTGATTTTCCTAATCTTTAAAATGTGAAAATAACTTGCATGTGAGATTTAATTAATAAACGTTTGCAAAGCACTTGGAAGATCAAATGCATTCAGTAATTGTGTAACATTATTATAATTATTATTATATGTGAGCCTGTTAGCGTTGTCTATTACTAAAGTTGCCCAATACATCCCATAAGATCCCATTTTCAGTTGCTTAAAACTTTGCCAAACTTTAACCATTTAGTCTGAAATTTTCCATGCTTGGTGTCTATTTCAGGCCAAAACTGTTTGGAAATAGGGTTCAGCCATTTCCAAGATCAAGGGTTGGCAAAGACACATTGTTTTGCCCCCATTAAAAAGTTCTGGCAACCTTTTTTTCACTACTGTAGCATCTCCAAGATCTGGAGCAATGACATTAACATTTGTCAGAGATGTGTCTTTTGCCAGTCCTGTGAAAATCCACCCAGATTTGGCCACTTTGGGCAACTGGGGCAAAGCCGGTCTTTCTCTGCTTTCCTTGGAGTACTGACTGCTCCCAGCTGCTTCAGGACAGGGTAGGGTCAGGTAATGGAACTGGGAGCCAGACGCCTGTCTCTCCAGGGAGCGTGGAGGAGAAGCAGTCTGATCTGAGTGCAGAGGGAACAAAAGCCAGACCAGGGTGGAGGGAAAGGAGTAAATTCATAAAAGGTATTTGATGATACTGGGCCTCCAAAGGGAGTAAAGGAGAAACTAGGACTAATTGGGCAAGTATGTGATCATGTCATTAAAGTCTGTATCCTAAGGCATACACACAAGAGGGCAAAATTGAAGTTGCAACCTTAATTCTAGAATTTCCTCATTTCTCAGTGCTTAACTTTGCAACGTGAATAATGTTCTTGTAACACAGTTTTTGCGTTTTATTTTTATATATACTGAAGATGGAATTTGGCAGGTTCTCTTCACTGTTCTTAGCTTTACTACAGTAATATTTATATGTAATTCATTGTTAAATTCCACAAACTGTTCCCATGTAAAATTAACTGGTTCAAGTGTCTAGTCTTCCTTGTAAATCTCTCCTATAAATTACATTATTTACACACACATATAATGTATTTTTCTTAAAAGCTGTGCAATAGTATTACAATCTGAAATATATATAATATAATATATATATAAAAATACATACACACACGTATTTACATCTAACATGCACAAACTGCTTAAAGGGAGCTCAGCTTAGCCGTTAGTTGCTCATGTATAATAACTGGGTAACAAATCTGGGCACACTACTCATATTGGCAGATCATTACAGATCTCTCCAGATAGTTTAATAAGGCACTTTTGCAAATTGATCACAGTGCAAACATAATTTCTCTTATCTTTCCTATTGCTCCACATATTCCCTTAATGTTCACTAATTAACAAATCTGTCTGTTCTAAAAGGGGACTCAGTTCCATCCGTCTTCTGATCCTGCACTGAAATCAGAATCCTGATTTAGTAACATCACAACAGTTTCCCTGTCAAGGAGATGCTACCGCTTGCTGGATTCTGACTTCACTGCAGGAAAAGATGGAAAGAGAAGCTGAGCTCTGATAAGGGAATGTTATTAAAAAATACATAAAAATCTATAATAAAAGTAAAGACAATTAATATGTTTGACTTTGTCCAAATTTGCTTCAGTGGGAGGAAGTGTCGTCTAGTATCTAGAGAGGAGCCCTGAGATCCAAAGCTCCTAAGCAGAGCTGGGTGGGAAACGGTTTTCCTGTCCAGCAAAAAAGTCAAGATTTAAGAAATTCCTCCCATCCCAAATCGGGACAAAAAGTGGAAATTTTTAAAATGTTCATACACTGAAAGTATTTTTTAAAAAATTGGTTTGATCAATCAAAATGTTTCATTTTGATTTTAGCCCTTTTCAAATTTTTTTTAGATACTATAATTAGTTTAAATTTCAAAATAAATTTTTCATTTAAAAAATGTCAGATCCAAACTTTTTTCCAAAAAGTTTTCCAGTCAAGAAATTCATCCAACCCAACTTTTCTCCTCAGACATGGCATGTTTTGGCATGTTTTGATCAAAAAACATTTTGTTGAAAAATTCCCCTCCAGCTCTACTCCAAAGCCCTCTGGAGCAGAAACTATCCCTATCTGCTTCATGGGAAGGATGTATTAATCAGTTAATGTCTGTAAAGTGTTTTCAGATCCTGTGATTAAAGAAACAGAAGCATTGGCTGTCGAAGGCTAGAGTCCAGCAGTGAACTGGCTGATTATGGCTCTGCCCTCAGACTAGAGAACTGACTGTCCCAACTGCACAGTTCTCACTTGTTTTCTATAATCCATGACAGCATTTAGATACTCCAGTGACGGGAACTTTAAAAACGCTGATAAATACCTAACTGTTAATATCTAGTCTGTATTTTGCTAGATGAAACTCAGACTGGTGAGGTACGATCTAAATAGAAGAGACGCACAAGCACAATGCTACGCGCAGAGAGGATCATAACACTTCTTTTCTCTCTCCTTCGGTTTCCCAACCCCACAATGCTGAATTAATGAGTCACTCCCTTCTGCTTATGTCAGCATTACACTTTGGTTGAAGCACTCATTCCTCATAACGTTAGTAACAAGAGTCTGCCCTACAGACTGAACCACAGATTTCTGAACCTTCACTCTTCTGCACAGAAATTTGTTTTCAATTTTTTTTAAATCCAGGTATTACAAGGATTGACCCCAATGTAGTCTTTTAAGCTTGCTCTAGAGATTTAGATATGGTTTATGGGCTGCAACATGATCAGTTAGATTAACCCTTTAATAATCTCCTCTTCATAGTTCTAATACATTCTGCTCTTTCTGATTTAGAATTTAGGTTGACGTGTTTTTTAGTTCCTTCTGATGTAATCTTTTCACCATATTCTCTTCTCTATTTGGGGAGACAGGAAAATAGAAGCACCCTCACTCTAATCTTCCTTGTACGGCCAACCAGCAATCTTTCCATTCTGTGGTTAACATTTCTGTCACCCAAATTCTCCACTGTAAGCCTTTTACACTGTGCTCCTGCCATCCTGGACTTCAAGTGGGTGAGATGGGGAAGTTACACTAGAAAAAGAATGGTGTAAAACAATGGTGAATTGGGGCTATTGGTCCAAAATTGGAGCTGTGTAAATCAGCTGCTGTAAAGCTACACTGAAATCAGTGGTGCTATATTGATCTGCAGCCGCTAAGGATCTGGCCCATCGCCTTTGACTACATACTCATAAGAAACTTGTTATCCAAAGCAATCTATTTACACCATGCAATTAAAATGTGCTTTTTATGAAAAAACTACACCACTGATCTCACCCTGGCACAGTAAGTGCAAAACATATAGTTCACTTCTCTTCTTTTCAAGGTGAGCTGTAAAGCTTTGGCTGGATTTTTATAAATCTGTTTGTAAGATCTCAAAAGAGGAAAATAAAAATGTAATAGCAGTAACTTTTATCAACATTAGGGCAATTGTTAACTCCCACAGAGGCTATGAAATCCAAGCTACAGACTTTCTACTGTCTTTTGCCAGCATTAGCAACATCGCCGTTACTATGTGTTGAAAGAGCCATTCTATTTCACTTAAAATGACGCTTCTCACTGCCTTCTCATTTCCTCAAAACGTGCTCTTTTGAGCTGAAACTTCTTACACGAGGTTCAGCACAAACATGACTATTTGAACAAGCTTTAACACAACTGGCCAAAATCAAATCAAACCAAACTGATCTAATTTACAGATGACACAAAGTTGGGAGTCAGGAAAAGGTTCACAACCTCAAAGTCTGAAAGTTTGAAGGGGGAACCACAACCTGAGACGACAATGCGATGCTGTTGCAAAAAAAGCAAATGCACTTTTGGGTTGCATTAACAAAGGCACAGCATGCAAGTCACAGGAGGTGATAGTACCACTCTATTCAGTGCTGATTAAGCCTCCGTTGGCATATAGTGTCCAGTTTTGGTCACTGCTGTAGAGAAATGATGTAGAGAAATTGGAGAGGATCCAGAGAAAAGCAATAAAGATCTTGATTTTAAAATTGTTAGGGAGAGGGAATCCACCACGATCGTTGGTAATTTGTTACAATGGTTAATTACTCTCACTGTTAAAAATGTACACCTTATTTCTAGTCTGAATTTGTCTAGCTTCAACTTTCACCCACTGAATTGTTGTTATACCTTTTTATGCTAGACTGAAGTGCCCATTATTAAATATTTGTTCCCCATGTGAGTACTTACAGACTATAATCAAGTTACCCCTTAATCTTCGTTAAGATAGATTGAGATCCTTGAGTCTATCACTATAAAATATGTTTTTCTAATTCTTTAACCATTCTTGTGTCTCTTCTCTGAACCCTCTCCAAGTTATCAATATCCTCCGTGCATTGCGGACACTAGAACAGGACACGGTATTCCAGCAGCACCAATGCTAAATAAACAGGTAAAATAACCTCCCCATTAGCACTGTGGATCCGCTGCTGGCTAGATTCCTGCTCATCAGCCACCCACCCACCAGTGGTGAGTGGGGGGAGGGTCCAGTGGTTGACAACGGGAGTGGGTGTACAAGGCTGTCCTCTCCCTGCTTCTCTGCTTTGCTCCCCCAAGCCCCGCTGCTCCTCCCTACCCGCCCTAATGCTGTGCAGAGAACCAGCCCCTGGTCGAAGCACTCAGCTCACCACAGCTTGGCCAGAGTTTCCTTCCTTCCCCCACTGCTTCTGGCTGCGCTGGCACCCCAGGAAAGCCCAAGACCCTCCAGCCCAGGTGCTGGCTAGGATGAGCCAAGCTCTGCATGTGCCCCTGCAGTCAGGTTCCCTGGGTCCTGGTGCAAATGCATCCTTAGGGCTTAACCTCTTCCTGCCCACACTGTGGCCAGAGGCGCCAGGGTTATGTTAATGGCCAGCAGCAGCCTGGAGATGTTAGCTGCCTTTTGACACTGTGCGAGTGCGAATGGACAAGCTGCAACCAGCCACATGGCAGGGGGAAGGGGGTAGAAGAGATGACCTCTGCAAGACACGGGCCAGGTCATCCCTTCCCCACCTCCTCCTCCCCTGTGGCTAGAAGCAGCTCCTGTCCCTTCCCTCCTGCACAGCGCCAAAAGGCTGCTGCTGCTGGCCACATTCTGGTGTGAATTTGGCAGAAAGCTGGAGGCTCATGTGACCCTCTGTGCCCCGCTATGCGTTGCCTCAGGAAGATGCGGTGCTAGGTACCAGGAGAGGCGGGTCAGTCTCGGGAGCCCAGCCAGACATGGAGGGCGGAGTGCACCAGGTAGTGGGGGTCAGGTAGGTTGGTCACCCCAGCCATCCACCCCCCATGCAAGGGGAGTGTGTGCAGGGGGAGGAGGGTGTGTCTGTGTCACTCCTTCCCACATGAACCAGAAAGCCTTAAAGATAAGAAGGTAAATAAAAAGAATCCAACTACACAGTATTTCTTTTTAACAGGGGCTCGGTCAACTTGATGTTAATTTGAATGTTTGTACTGCATAATTCTCATTGATTACCATTGAGCTCACTTGAATACAATTACATTTACCAGGTGTCCCGTATTCAGTGCAGGGAAATAAGGTCACTCTTCCCATCCTGTAAGTATGGCCTACATTCTTTGTTCCTAGATGGATATATGTACACTTAGCTATATTGAAACACTATATTGTTTGCTTGTGCCCAGTTTACCAAGCGATTCAGATCTTTCTGAATCAGTGATCTGAGCTCTTCATTATTTACCACTTCCCCAATTTTTGTATCATCTACAAACTTTGTAAGTGATGTTTTTATGTTTTCTTCCAGGTCAGTGATAAAAATGTTAAATAGCATAAGGCGAAGAACCAACCCATGCAGGACCTCTCTGGAAAGAAACTCACTCAGTGACAATTCCGTTTTCAGTTACATTCTGAGACCTATCAGTCAGACAGCTTTTAATCCATTTAATGTGTGCCAGGTTAATTTTATATTGTTTTAGTTTTTAAATCAAAATGTTGCATAATACCAAGTCAAACATCTTACAGAAGTCTAAGTATATTACATCAACACTATTACCTTAATCAATCAAACCTGTAATCTCACCCAAGTTTGACAGGATCTATATTCCATAAACCATGTAGATTTTTATTAATTACATTACCCTCCTTTAGTTTTTTACTAATCTAGTTCCATATCAGCTGCTGCATTATCCTGTCCACGATCTCTGTCAGGCTGACAGGCCTAAAATTACCCAGGTCATTCCGTTTACCCTTGTCAAAAATTGGCACAACTTTAGTTTTCTTCCAGTCTTCTGGAACTTCCCCAGTGCTTCAAGAGTTATTGAAAATCAACATTAATGGTCCAGCAAGCTCTTCAGCCAACTCATTTAAAACTCTGGATGCAAGTTATCTGGGCTGATTTTAAAATGTCTAACTTTAGTAGCTTCTGTTTAACATTCTCTGGAACAGAACAGAAATATTTATGGAACACTCTACAGAGTTTTTTCTGCATTATTATTGATAATTCTACCATTTCCATCTAGTAATGGACACCATTGTCAGGTAGGGTTGCCAACTTTCTAATTGCAAAAATTGCAGGAGTCCCTGAGCCCCCTCCTGCACTCCGAACACCCTTGTCCCACCCCCTGCCCTGTTCCTTCCCTGAGGCCCTGCCTCCATTCACTCCATCCCCTCTCCCTCCAGCACTCGCTCTCCCCCAGCCTTGCTCTCTCGCTCATTATCACTGAGCTAGGACAGGGGGTTGGGGTGTGGGAGGGAGCTCTGGGTTGAGGCACGGGGTTGGGGTGTGGGAGGGGGTACAGGCTCTGGGCTGGGAGTAAGGGCTCCAGGGTGGGGCCAGAAATGAGGAGTTCAGGGTACAGGAGGGGGCCCCAGTTGGGTGTAGGAGAGGTGAGGGCTCCAGCTGGGGGTGTGGGCTCTGGGGTGGGGCCAGGGATGAGGTGTTTGGGGTGCAGACGGGGGCTCTGGGCTAGGGCCAAGAGGTTTGGAGTGCAGGAGAGGGTTCGGAGCTGGGGCAGGAGATTGGGGTGCATGAGAAGGTGAGGGCTCCGGCTGGGAAGTGTGGGCTCTGGGGTGGGGCCAGAAATGAGGGGTTCAGGGCATGGGAGGGGGTCTGGGCTGAGGTAGGGGGTTGAGGTGCATGAGGGGGGTAGGTGTGTGGGCTGAGGGGTTTGGAGTGTGAAAGCCGGCTCTGGGCTGAGGCAGGCGTATGGGAGGGGGTATGGGCTCTGGACTGGAGATGCGTGCTCCAGGGTGGGGCCAGAAATGAGGGGTTCAGGGTGCAGGAGGTGGGTCTGGCTGGGGTAGGGGATTAGGGTGCAGGAGGGGGTTAGGGTGCAGGCTCCAAGCGGCACTGACCTCAGGTGGCTCCCAGGATGTGACAACATGTCCCTTCAGCTCCTAGGCGGAGAACCAGCCAGGGAGGTCTGCGTGCTGTACCCACCCACAAGCACCGCTCCCATTGGCTGCGGTTCCCAGCCAAAGGGAGCTGCAGAACCAGCGCTTGGGGTGGTGCTGTAGGTGGGAGCAGTGCACAGAGCCTCCCTGGCTGCCCCTCCACCTAGAAGCCAGACACGCTGGATGCTTCCCGGGAACCGTGCAGAGCCTGCCTGCCCCATTGCACTGACAACTAGACTTTTAATGGCACAGTCCACAGTGCTGACCGGAGCCGCCAGGGTCCCTTATTGCCCAGATGTTCCAGTCAAAAACTGGTCACCTGGCAACTATATTGTCAGGATTATTTCTGTTACTAATGTAATTAAAAAATTCTTATTGTCCTTAACTGTGCTGGCCATATATCTCTGCTTGTGTCCCTTGGCTTCTCTAATCAATTTTCTACATTTCCTAACTTCTGATTTATATTCATTACTATCAACTTCCCCTTTCTTTTGCTTATATCTATCTATCTAACTATATATTTATATGCATTATGTTTACAGTTGCCTTTGCTTCCGCTCTAAACCATTTTTTTTTTTATTATTATTATTTTTTATTTTTGAACCAGCACAGCCTCCTTCCTCAATTATGGGATTGTGGCTTTTGGGGGTATTTATCTGACTATGGAAAAAATGTCTCATTAAAAATTATGATACTTTTCTGTGCTAAAACAAAGGGCAGCTCTTAAGTGGCAACTGTCCATTTAAAAAATGTGGGTTAGAAGCAATGTCAGGGTAATAAACCTCATCATTAGTCTCCCTGCCAAATTTTGTTGTTTTAAAAATTGCATTTTCCTGTTTTTGAAACATTTTTTTCTCCCTGTTGCTTTTATTGTGAAAGACACATACAAAGAAAAGGGGAAACTGACAAACTACCCAGGGGAAACAGTGAAACTGACTACACAAAATGTACTGCCAAATGTACAAAGTAAAATAACTGGAAAAGATAGAAAACAATGCATTTTTTCTCTAATCTCAGTCAGTTGTAGTAATATTATGTGTTGCTAGTAACAAGAATTGGTTAAAACTTTTCAGACAGAAATATGATTTTTAAACTGCTGGTGTTCCTCACCATTAGTTAGAAACTCACTCTGGGTTTAATCCTAATAGATACAAGTGCCATTAACATATTTAAATAAATTTGATTCGCAAATAAAATGATAAGTGATTGAAAATGATGTACTGGTCATGCCTAGTACTTCAATTTCATTAGTGTTTTAGAATACACACTCAGTGCTGCTCTCCAGAGAGTTCTGTATTTAAATTTGTGTCTCTCCAATGATAATATAATTGCAATAGAAATTTCAACCAAAAGGAAAACTTTGAGAAAGTGATGAGGGGTGAAAATAGGAGGCTTGAAGTGAGTAGCTCTTCCACCCGATTTCTAGGACGGTTATGTTGTCATTCATTCAGGCACTGGAAAAAGGAAATCTACTGGTTACATTTCCCTAGATATCTGAGAAAAATGAAAGATTAACTTAACTTTTTAAATACCAATTACATTTTTAAAGTACAGAATTCTTCCTCTTTGGGTATTTTACATTTTTTTTAAAACTTTTACGTTTTATTTTTAAGAGTTCTGCAAAGGTCTCTTCATGTATCAGTGAAGTAAACAGGAGCTTTACCATTGACTTCATGGATGCAGGATCAAGCCCTATATTCAATTTGGGGCTTGATCCTGCTAACACTTGCTCATGTATGTAGTCCCAGTGAGAGAGACGTGTCCCAGTCTAGGAATTCACATGAGTTCCTCTCAGTGGCCTGTCCCTCTGACCTTTTGGCTCACAAATAGATTGCAAACACTGTGGACCTGTAAAGCAAATATGTGCTACATATAAAAATTAGGTATATTTTTAGCATTTTTGCAGCTAAGAGCTGTTTCTCAATTTCAAGATCAGACTGACCACCATATATGTTACGTTAGAATTGTGATTTCAGGTTCTACTTCCAGACGAGTCCACATACTGCTGAGACTAAGTGAGAGTGGAGTACATTTGACAGTTGAGCAGAGATTAAAATGTTCTGGAGGAAAGGCGGAGCAGTCTAAGAGAAACTTTCATGAGGTGAGAGTTCAAGAACACAGTAAGATCCAAATGAACTGTTGATTTACAACCTGTGCAAACCCATTTAATTCAATGGCATTATATTGGGTGTGGCTAGCAGAAAAATTGGCCCAAAATATCAACTTTGACTTGGAATATAGCCATTAAGTACAAAAGGTCCAGTACAGAACATTGATCAATTTGGTGTATGTTTTTAAAAAAAAAAAAAAAAAAAAGCTCTCAACATTAAAATCCTAAGGGCTTTTTCTCTCCCCTACAAATAAGAGACAGAAAAATCAGTGCCTTAACAGGGAAACGAATACTTTGTATTTCTCTTCCGCCCCTTTCCCACTCCCAAAATATGATGCTTCCAGGAAGAAGCCATCAAAGAGAAGTAATGGCAATAGACTGTTAAGTGGCTAAGAGAAAGATGGTCTTGATATTTGAGAGAATGACTGGTTCAGAAGTGCCAACAGTAAGAACAGGAAGATCTGTCATACATAGTGTAGAAAAATGTTTCAGAGAGAAGCTCTGTAATGATGCAAAAATGACTTTAAAAATTATATGACCAAGCAGGAGAAACAGTCAATCAGACACTGGAAATTAGTGAGCAAAGAACCACAAAACATTTTGAGGCTCAGTTCAAGTAATCTCCCAAAGTTCAGATGTTTATCCAATATCTCAGATCTCTTAGGTCTGGAAAAGTAAGTGGGAAATCTCACATGAACAGCCTGTCTCATGATATTTCAGCACTTCCACTTCTGGTCCTGGCCAGAACCAGGAAGTGCAGAGGCGTGCTCAAGTGAAAAATACTGGAAAAAATGTTATAAGAACACTTCACAACTTGCAAAAACATTTGGTTACATTTGAATTTTAGGCACAATTATGTGTTGGTTCTTATAATGTCTGAACTCATTTATTCATCCCTACTGAAAAAGTCACATGTTCATAACTTTGCAAAACCCTTATCCACAAGGAAGGTTTAGAAAAACAATGTTCTACCATCAAGGTAACAAATTTGGCACAGAAGAAAGATAGGTAGTTGCTAGTGGAAATGAAGATATAAAACAATGAAATATAGTAGTCATGAGAGCAACACAAACTTAAGCACAGGAGGATTCAATTTCCAGGGCATTTAGTATTTTTTGGAAGATGTAGGTTTTGAAAGATCCATAGTATTTGGGTAAACTAAGTGTGAACAGAAGGGCCCTGCCAATGTACTGGTGCAAGGTTTCTGAGCCGCAAGTGACTGTCTGGGTTGATGGCCAAAGGAAGGCGCAGACGTAGAAGTCTATACTGAAACCAGCATAAAGGAAAAAGATGTGCCTAACCAGGCAGATGGCTGAATTGAAAGGAAATAATATGATGCAGTGAAACATGTACCATGAAGCCAGAAAGAGGCTGGGGGGAAGGGAGAGAGAAGAAAATAAAATCAAGAGAAATCAGCAAAAAAGGAAGCAGCCTGGGGGGACGTTTTTTAAGTTGTGGGCACAAAACATCAGGTGAAGAGAACAGCTAAAGATTTTGATAGAAAGAAAGAAAGAAAGAAAGAAAGAAAGAAAGAAAAGAAAGAAAGAAAGAAAGAAAGAAAGAAAGAGAAAACAGGAATTTAAGATACTTGCTAAAAAAGATGAACACTAAAAGGTCAGTGAGGTTGGGCTTCTAAGAGACAACAATAATTTATTGACAGAAAAGGTAGAATTTGCTATAATATTCAATTAATCACTTGGTTCTTTGTTTACAAAAGAGGCTTGGAGATACATTCTAGAAAAAAAACAAGAAGCTTCTTGAGGCATAAAATATGCCAAAGGAAACCAGGACCCAGCCAAAATAGGTGAGTAAGAAATTAAACTGTCTGAATTCATACACAACCTATAGATCAGATGGAATCATTCCCACAGTTCTGAATATTCACAGAATCACAGAAATGTACAGCAGAGCAGGGCCTCAAGGGGTCATCTAGTCCAGCCCCCTGTGCTGAAGCAGGACCAAGTATACCTTGGCCATCCCTGACACGTGTTTGTCTAGCTTGTTCTTAAAAACCTCCAATGACGGAGAGTCCACAACCTCTCTTGGAAAGCCATTCCGGCACTTAAGTACTCTGATCATTAGAAAGTTTCTCCTAATATATAATCTAAATCTCCCTTGCTGCAGATTAAGCCTATCACTTCTTGTCCTACCTTCAGAGGGGATGGGGAACAATTCATCGTCATCATTTTTATAACCACCCTTAACTTATTTGAAGGTT
Source organism: Chelonoidis abingdonii (assembly GCF_003597395.2). Lineage (NCBI taxonomy): Eukaryota > Metazoa > Chordata > Testudines > Testudinidae > Chelonoidis > Chelonoidis abingdonii. Next base: position 20,335,280 of record NC_133774.1, read on the forward strand.
GTTATCAGACCTCCCTCAGTCTTCTTTTCTCAAGGCTAAACATGACAGGGTTTTTTTAATCTTTCCCTCTATACCAATATTCCAGTCACAAGATTTATTCCAAGTCTCTGTGATGCCAATTAACTCATAGTTTAGCTTACGCAGTAATACTTCATTTTTCCTGTTTATTTTCCTGACACCACGCATTTGTCTACAGACCTCTAAGATATTGAGCAGACTCGCCCACTGTTATCCCTCTTGTTGCTCCTACGATCCTATTGTAATTTCCCATCCTCCACCCCCACCCCTCCTGCAACATGTAGCCCTCCGATAAGGTCACCTTTTTTTGTACCTACCTGTGAGCTTTTGTCACCTGCACCATTTGAACCTAGTTGGTGCAGAAAAGGTTTGGGAAAAATCTATATGGACAATTGATATTTACTAAGCAGGGTAAATTGGAATTGACTGAACAGAGTAAAATGTAACTTATCTGTATTTAAAAAGAATCTCTTGGGAGCATGTACCAAACAATTTGCTTGCACATCTGATGTTAGTTCTGGGAAAGTGATGTTACAAAAGGACTTCAGCACTGGAAAAATGACATTCATGGATTCTAGTGACACGAAGAAGGAACTTGACAAAGAAAAATGTTGTGAAACTAGTGGTAATCAAGAGAATCACAAATAGAAACTCTCTCAAACAAATCAGAACAAATGTTTTGAGAAAGTCACATTTCTTTGTATTTGTAAGGAATACATATTTATATTTATAAATGGGGAATAACAGATTTCTGGTGCCATAGCTATTTATTTCCTTAATTTTAAATGCTTGTGTTTGTGAAGACTTGTAAAGATTTTACAGGTAAGTACACTGTCGCCATCTATAAAAGCAGCAGAGAATCCTGTGGCACCTTATAGACTAACAGACATTTTGGATCATGAGCTTTCGTGGATGAATACCCACTTCGTCAGATGAATGTAGTGTAAATGTTCCTACTAAGCTGGTGGCATCGTTTCATAGTATAGCTCCGCAGCAGGCTAGAGGTAAACAGAGGTATAGTTACGATAGGGGGATGAGGCCCTGTTCTAGCCAGTTGATGGTGTGAAACCAAGGGCAGGAGAAACTGTTTTGTAGTTGGCAACCATTACCAGTCTTTGCTTCAACCCTGAGTTGATCGGTGTCAAAAAAAATTGCAGAGAATTGAAGCTCAGCAGTTTCTCTTTGAAGTCTCGTCCCTGAAGTTTTTTTTGCTTGCCAGGATGGCGTCTGCCTATAATAGTAGGGCCAGACTTTCAAGAGAAACTGCGGTGGAGCTTCCAATTCATCTGCAAATTTTGAGCCCTATCACATCAGCGGCGGTTGAAAAAGACTTGTGAATGGCTGCCAACTACAAAACTAGCTTTCTCCTTCCTGTTTGTCACACTTCTCAACTGCTAGAACAGGGCCTCATCCCTCCTCTTATGATTGAACTAACCCTCGATTATCCTAGCTGCTTGCTAGCATTATATGTATACCTGCCCCTGGAATTTCCACTACAGTTCACCTGATGAGGGGTATTCACCCACGAAAGCTCATGATCCAAAACGTCTGTTAGTCTATAAAGTGCCACAGGATTCTCTGCTGCTTTTACAGATTCAGACTAACACGGCTACCCCTTTGATACTTGTCCCCATCTAGTAATTTTATGTGGTTTTTTAAAGAAAATTTTGGGTTACGTAATTTCCCAAGGGTTTTTTGTGTTTTGTTTCTAACCTCTCTCAGTTTTACTTTCATTTAGGTAATTGATTTAAAAAAAAAAATTAAATAAATGGACGGCTGGTTTACCAGATCATTAAATTAAGGGAATCAGTGATAGCTAAATGAACAGAGCCTGATGATCAACTTCCATATTTCCCTAGCAACTTAGGAACTGTTGTGGAAAGAAACTGTCAAGACGAACACACTGCCTACAAGAATTACATCACTCCAATACTTTTGCTCTGATCATTAAAAAGAGTCATTGATGACAGGCACCACTGCAGAATATGTTATCCATGAGCTATTTATTTTCTCCATCACCTTCAATTTGCTGTCACCATTGCTGTATGTGAATGGAGAATTCTGATTTGGAAATATTTAAGGTCTCTGCGGTAGGAACCATCGTTTTGTTCTGTGTTTGTGCAGTGCCTAGCACAATGGGGCCCTGTCCATGATTTTGGCTCCTCGGCACTACCATAACACAAAAAATATAATATACAAGTATAACTAAAAATAACAATATCCACTTTTTACAGGTGCAAATGACCACACGAAGGGCAAGACAGTGGAGAACCAGGCTCAATACTCTCAACATGATACAGTGCTCAGTGGCTTCATATTACAGTCTGACTCAGAAGTAAGTTTCCTGGACCAATAGTGAATTTTCACTTCATGACTTGCCTAACAGTGATAGATGCCAGTGCTCACCGGCAGGAAGTAGAGTGCCATCACTGAGTGGGATTACCAAGATCAAGCTTCCAGAGATATTACTATATTATGAGCACTTCTGTCAAACTGTTCTGTATTACTCTACCCTTATCCATGCTTATTCTTTTCCACTTTAAAATATGACACAAGACAGAAATTAAAACTTTCTTTTTTTTTTTATTAAACTCAAAAATGTCAACACAGGTAAATCTCCTCCCTGGCTCTAATAATAGGGAAACAGCATTGCACAGTGAGGCCAGACCTGAGGCAAATTAGCTTCTTGTTCTTTTCATTGATTGTAAAGGGGAGAATGCTACTTGCACATCTGAGAAGACAAGCAATAAAATGTATTTCTCTTGCAGGCAAATCTTAGAACAGATAGCAAAACAATCTCAGTCTCTTGCTAAAGGCATACTCACTAATTGAAACAGAAATAAAATGAGGAATGGGAAAGAGATAAAGCTACAAAGTTATGTCTCACTCCAATTAGTAGGTAGAGAGTTAAAAAAATATATCAGTTGAAGACGTTCTACAAGTTTCAGCAGTGAAAATTGGAAGGGAAAAACATGCTGTAAAATTGCAGGCACCTGGTCTTGAAAGCATTTTCATTAAAGTAATATTTTACAACTGCATACAGACCAGTGACAAATCAAAGTAAAACAGCAAGATCCGCTGACAAACGTATCCCTTGTCACAATTAAGCATAAATATCAGAGATTATAAAAGGCCAAGTAGGGATTCCTTCCCCTTTGCCAGTACAGGATTGTTCCAGATAGGTCACAAGATCCTCAGCTGGGGCCATGATCCACTCAGTGCAGCTGAGGAAGGAGTGGGCAAAGGTGACTTCAAGTCAATTTCAAACAGCCTCAGGTTGTCCTAAATTATGCCCAATTGCAACAGCTACACATTACTCAAGCAAAACAATGTTCTGATGACAAACCCTTTCACCAATGACTGCAAGAGAGGATGGTGGAGTAGTGGTAGAATAGATTGATGCCATTCCCACAATGCTGGGGAAATCTCCAAGAGGCTGGAGCCACTGAGCTTCCAGCTGATTTATGCTGTTGAGTGGCACAAAGCAAGGGAAGGGGGAAGGTCTGGCCAATACATTTGCTGGTGCCTTATCTAGTCGAGTTTTAAATGTCTCCAGATATTGGGCTTCCACTGCTTCCATTAGCATGTTCGACAGTCACCATTTGGAAGTGTTTCCTGTACATTTAGCTTCATTTGCCTTCCATCACCCAATACAAAGGCTAATCATCCATGTGATTTACACTCCTCATATTTTTAAGGACAGACATAGCCTACTCCCACTCCCTTATGTCCTGTTCAGTCAAACTATAACTATTAGTTTCTTTTGACCTTTCCTAACAAATCACTCCCTTTTTCCCCTTCATAACTTTTGTTGCTGTTCTCTGAATAACTTCCAGTTTATATATTTCTAGCATTCTGGGGCCCAGAACTGCATGCAGTATTCCAGGTGCTTTCTCAACAGAGCCAAGCAGAGAGGAACTATTACCTTCCTGCTCTGTGTTGCAAAGCCTCTGGGTACACAGCTCAAAATTGCATTGACTTTTTTTGCTATTATACTGCACTGCAATCTGATTTCTAAGACTGCTGTCTCTCCTAGTTTCCCATTCTAATAACATATTAAAATTGATACAGAAAGCCATGCCTCATTTTTATGTAATTTTTTGTATTACTATTTGATTTTTGTATTAAACCACCAAAACTGCAAGGCTGATATTTTAAATAAGATTGTTCTGATGTTCCCTAATGGCCAGATGTATGTATACTCACCATTTAGAAATAAAATAGTAACAACCAATTCATACAATACTTTGCACTTCATTAATACCTTTCATCTAAGGATCTCAAAGCTCTTAATTAATAAAGCTTAATTAATAAAGCTCTTAATTAATAAAGCTTTAGAACAGGCCTACATGGTAAGTAGATATTCCAAAGTTCTAAACTAGAAATTGAGTTTTTTCACCCTCATGGATAATCAGGGACTATTACTGATATTAAATTGTATTACAGTAATGTCCAGAGGCCTCACATGTGATCAGGGCCTCATTGTATCTGCCAGCATTCAAAGATAAAATAAAAAAGTCCCAGTCCCAAAGGGCTTCTAGCCTAAACAGTGAAAAAACATGGCTAGTGGGTGCAACAAAGCAGAGTGAGGATCGGAGAAGACAAGGGTGATGGTAATAGGAATACAAGGTTGCATAACCTTTAAATGGCCAAAACTATCTTACTGATTCATGGTAGAGCAAGCCCACTCTTGTGAAATCATCTGCTTGCTAGAGCTAAGACTGCCTCATAGGCCCTTGGTGACTTAGTCCCTGCAGTTTCAGATGGAAATCTCTTAACCAAATGAAAGAAAATTTTGAAAATTGCAACGGCTTTCCCTCCCACCACCCACCTTTCCACTTATGGACACACCTAACACAAACTCTCACACTGTGGCAGAGTCAGATTTGCTCCGGGGGAAAAAGTATGTCATACCATTGTATTACAGGTATAAGATTAACCAACCTAATTTGTATGAAAAGGTCATTCATGTAATGTCACTGAATATTCGTAATAGGAGTTTCTATTGTTCACTTCCTTTTGTTAAGTGATACATTACTCCTTCATTGTCACAGAACTCAGATGACAGAGGCACGTTCATGGAGTCAGTACCACACTTTAAATTATAATGAGGTTGCTGGAAAAGCTTTGCCCCGGCTAGCCACTGAATATCAGGAAAGACATTAGTGTAGTGTGTAATAAATTAGAACTATAGAGCATGCAATAAAATCTCAGCTACATATTATCTTACAGTCTTCACTTATCTAGATGTACTTTCATGGTTGACACAGATTAAAAGCATCATCACCATCATCATCATTTACTGGCTACAACTACAGTGGGCCAAATCTAGTCCTGATACACCTGGGAGATGCACAATGGCATTTCCCTCCACCAGCACAGGGTTTCCTCTGGAGAAAGGCAAATAATACCACCAGGGTTTTAGTAAGAATCTAGTTGGCAGAAGGTGAAGTGAATCAGCCAAACCCCACCCCCTTTTTTGTGGATTTTATGCCACAGGGGCTCCAAACTCTGAATCTACCCCTGAGAATAAGTGCATTTAGGTATAGCCTGAGTAAAAGATTCCCTGAAAATCTGGAAACTTGCATTCTTTCCATTGCAAGGCATGTGAACTGACAAACACAGCACTAGTGCATTTTTGATTTCCAGCATCAGTTATCTACCTTTCAGCCTGTGTCAGGCTTATAATAAATGCTTTATACCTATGGAAAGAATTGCACTTTCTCCACAACGGTGTATCACCACTGTCACAAGCAATGATTGCCTAAGCAATATACAGCAATCCCATTAACTATATTCAGCCCAGGTGTTACTGTTCTAGAAAACAAACCTGCACCGTACATGATACAATGCAGAAACTAGCTGCTTTTATTTTCATGCTGAATAGCTGCTTGAAAGCAAAAGGAAATACATTCTCTTGGTACAGCAAAAATATGCAAGCGTGTGAGTCAACAGTTCCAAAAATATATTTCATAAGCTGCAAAACAGATATGTATGTTGCCATGGCACTTCAGCAAAATTAACAAATCTTAAAACTTGTTTCACATATGAAGAAAAAAATCTAAGTGCTTTCTGGTTCCCATATAGCCTCTACTTTACTGTTTTATGCTAAGTGTCAAATCCTGCTCCCATTAAACTCAATGGGAATTTCGTCACTGACTCCAGCTGGGCCAGGATTTGGTTCTTGGGGCCAGATTTTCTAAAATATATAGGTGCTTAAAGATGCAGATAGGCACCTACTGAGATTTCAAAAGCACATAGGTGCCTCATTCTCGATGGGAGTTCAGTGCCTCGGTACTTCTCAAAATTCCAGAAGGCACCTATTTGCATGTCTAGGTGCCTAAATAGCTTTAAAACTCTGCCCATTAGGGCTTGATCCTATCCTATTAAAAGTTAATGGGAGCTTTTCCATTTATTGAATGGGAGCAGGATCAAGCCTTAAGTGAATTCTGAGATTAAATTACCTCTTCTTACAAGGAGCAGAGCTCTTTTAAGTAGGTATTAGCATGAATGTACTAAACTCTGCTCTCATTCACACCTGTGCAAACCTGGAGCAACTCCAATGAATCCTTGAATGCTTTCAGTTTACACCCATGTGAATGAAAACAGAATACGGGTAATTGTATTAAAGTACGATATACATCTCATTCAGCCACTGGAATGGGGAGGGGGGGCATGCAGAGGGGCTACGCAGTGATGGATGACCCAGAAGGAATGAAAAGAACAAGGAGTTCGGTGGCACCTTAAAGACTAACATATTTATTTGGGCATAACCTTTCATGGGTAAAAAACATGCCACTGGACTCTTTGTTGTTTTTGTGGATACTGACTAACACGGCTATGTCCTGATACTTGACACCAGAAGGAATGCTGCATGATTCAAACAACCACTACCACCACACATAACCCTCGATCCCCAGGCTACTAGGGAGCACACAGTGCAGTAGCAGCTTCATCAGCCTCTAATATGTGGTATGAACTCATCCTTGTGCTCCACAGCCTACTGTGATGAAGGGGGCTGTGCAATTACCCCATCCTAACCCTGTCCCAATCCTCCCTTTCTTGATGGCAGAGGCATTAACAGGGAGCAGTGTCTGCACTCCACACAGGACTACCTATGGCCCTCACAATGGGAAGCTCTTTCTCCCCTCTTTGCATCTGTAATCTCTTTGTGAATATATACAGTACATCCAACAGTTATGTTAGCAAAGAAAATTCCATGATATTTCAGAAAGTTACACACCATTCTTCCGATGGTAACTTATCACTATTCAATACCTTAACGGCCACATTTTCAAGTGTATATATCTAACTGTACCCATAAAATATCTGCAGGTATGTGCAATCAAGATAAATGTGCACCTTAAACTGATAATTTTACATGGCATAAACAGTTTTCTATTTGTGCCCGAACACACAGCTCCCACAACTATGTTTACAAATTTGTCTACATTCCTCCTTTGGATACAAGCAGGTAACTCCTACTGTTTGTAATGGGAGCTATGCTTGCATGCCAAAGGGAGAATTTGGCCTTAAGATCCTATTTGTATTCTCCCTTTGAAAAGACAAAAGATGCTCAGTCCTTTGAAGGCTCAAATCCTGCAAACCCTTACACTGGGTCTCTACTTATGTGAGTAATCTTGTTAAAATAAACAGAGCTCATATGAGTAAGGATTTACAGGATTGGGTACAAAGTTTGTTCCAAACTGTTGAAACAACTGTGTGGCAAAACTGAATCCATTTTTTGGAATTCAAGTTAAAAATCACAAATAAAATATGGTCAGAATTCTGTGTTCTTAAGCTTGCTATTCCACTGTATACATCATTCAATAATATGAACCCAAATATGATTCTCATGGGAACAAAATTAACAGCTATATCAGGTAATAATCCTTACTATGCATAAAATAAGATCACCTTTTGCTTGTATGGAAAAATCTATGAAAATTAAACTCTTCTAAATCTTGTCTTAGCTCAGAGGCTTACAAATGAAAGTGGAGAGCAAGAGGGTTAGGGGGCTTTTTATGGTAAATGTTAAATATAAAGTCTAATCAAACTTTTTTGCAATATGCAAATAATATCTCAACATTTCACTAGTTTTCTAAGATGTGTGTCCCTATAATCACTATAAACCAAAATCAGGTGAGAAAAATAAATTAGCAATTTGCAGAGACTTAATAATCTTGCTTTTATAATTCATTTGAGCCTATCAGCACCATTAACAGCCTTACTTTCAAAAATAGACATAACACCATCATAACATTTCATGTTTCCTGTTTTTTGAAAGAATGTCAGTAACAGCTCCCAGCAAGTGTTTCCATCAATCAAAGTTAGTAAAAAGAAAAGAAAAGAAAAGAAAAGAAAAGAAAGATCCTGGCTTTTATGGGTGGGGGAGGGGTAGATTGTGTTCCAACTCTTGAAGAGAAACATTTACCAAAGTTCAGTATTGACTCTAGACAGATTCCAAACAGCTGTTAGTCTCTGGCACATTTAAATATACCAAACTTTACTACAGTACAGTTGAGTTTACAAATGATCAATTACTTTTAATATGGCTTAGAATCTTCACTCATAGTTACCTAAGGGAGACAGGGGGGAAATGAAGCTATCAACAATTCTAAAAACCACTGAATATTTTTTTAAAACCAGCTAAACTACCATTTGTTTTTATTTTTTTAAACTTTGTTTTGGTGCTCCTTTAAATGTTATTTATATTGGTTTTCACACATCAGTTCATTACGATGAGACACAGATGTCACAAATCGTTATTGAACTATATATGCCCTTGTTTGTTTAAAACAGGAAACTCTACAGTAAGGAATTTTTTCCAACATTTCAATGCGGATTATTATGCTGTGGTCACAGATCTAATAATTCTCAATAGCACGACTTTCAGTGGTGAAACTGTGCTTAATAAGCACTATAGAAAAGAGTGCGATTTTATATTTGAGGTGTCCTAACATGATTTACAAAGCAAGGAGTACACCTGCAGCTATTATGTGTCCACTGAGGATTCACTCAGCATCTCCTATACGGTGCCAAGCACCCTCAAATCTCATTGAACTCAGCACTTCACAGCATCCTGGTGGAGCTACTGAGTGCTGGACAGAATGAGTTAGAGTTTGGAAATTTTGTCTGTCTTCTTATTCTGACTAGAGAGAGAGAGGGGTTGGCTAACAGTACAGAGAATTACAAGATTAGGGAGTAAAGATGTTTGATGACTTCACAGTATATTTTGATGATGTTGTATAGACTGCCTTTTTATAATGTATCTTTGTTTTCTTTATTTATGGGTTTGTGCATTTGGTTTTGCATGGTTCTGGTTTTGCATCCCTGCCCATACTGGCTGATAGCCATTGACAGACCTGTCCTCCATGAGTTTATCTAGTTCTTTTTTTGAACCTTGTTATTTAATTTGTTTGGTCTTTGATGTGATAAAAAAACAAAAATCAGTTTATCATGGACGGGTAATAGAAATTATCTCTAACCCAGATAAGTGATTGATGTTGACAAATACATTCCACAATAGGCTTTCAACTATATTCAAAATTCAGCTTCTACATAATAAAGGCCTAAATAACGACGTTAATTTTTTCTCCCAACTTTTCTTCAACTGTCCCTCTTTTATCACCTCACCACCCCACAAACCAATGGCCTGATTTCTTTAGTCAATGTAATAACTTTCTCTACTACTTTATACCCTTATGCCAGTTAACTTGTATGCCTGTAAAACTTTTAGCACACATATGGTACTATCCAAACAAAATAAATAAATAATAACCAGTAAGCCACTACAGTTCTCAAAAAATGGTGAGTCCATTCTGCAATCTGAGACATAGGGGGCACATTTCCACTTATCTTGTGAACACAGCTCTGCTTCAGCATCAGGATTTGCTGCAAATGATGTACTGTCATGTGACCAATACTTTCCTGCATAAAGACATCCTTGTTGAATGAAGTTTGTTCATGTTGCAATCTTAACACCACATCTGGTGTTCCCAGTGACCAAAAGATTCCTCGTTGACTTCCAGTAAATAAATTATTTTCTACAGAGACACTCTAGTGACTAAGTTGAAAATATTGAGGAAAAAGAAATGTACCGGACCATTTATACTGTTTTTATATGTAGCTCAATGGGCACAATGCTGCTGAATACAAGGCAGCAGTTCAATTGAAGTTTTCCACTGTCATCACAAACAGCTGCAGAACCCCTGAAACTGAAATACAGCCTTCCCATTCAAGCTCATTTCATCCATTGTTACTTATAATATGATCTAAAGGAACATTTGCAGGATTTCATAGAAAGTTTAAATGTTGTTTGATGAGCGCCATTAGATATTTAAATCTGAAATGAATGACATACAGTAGCAAGAGAAGCAATCACAGCACACCTAACGTAGAGCAGAAAACTTCACAGCTATTATCTCTACTTGTTCATGGCTAATATTTGTAATGGTGCATGTAACAACACCATAATGGCAATACAAATCCCTGCAGAATAAAACCCCGAAAGACATCAGTCCTTGTTTCAGGTATTCCTCTTTGAATGAAGATCTACTTCAGATAAGCTGAGCGTACGATGAATAGGAAAATGCCAAACAGAGGCATTTCTCATTCTTTTCAGAGCCATTCCATTGAAACCCACTGGAAGATTTCTAGGCAATGAAAAAGGTATTTAATAAAACAGAATTACACAGAATAGCTACTCAAAGATTTGAGTGCCTAGCCAACAATTGGTGGTGATTTTGCTAGCTGTACCACTAGTGTGCTACAAGTGTAATGCTAAATGGCCCGTTCTTGCTAACATTCTCAGTGCTACTGTTTTGGGGGAACAGTACTATACAGTATTCCTGATATCCCTTACTTTGGACTCCTCCCTGAGCAGAGACTGAAAACTGTACTACAATGCGTGGTAGTTTTATGGAGAAAGCATATAAAACTCATTTCACAAAAACCATCTCTGTATCATATTAACATCTCTCATTTGGCACAGGTCTGTTAGTTTTTCAAAATCCTTTTATTTTATGGATATAGAGTAATGATCTATACTTTCCATAATTAAACAGCTCTTTAAAAAAAATCTATTAAATGTTTTTGGGAAAAACAAATACAGAATACTGTGAACACAATATTTTGCAAAGCCTAAACCATTCTAAAGGAAAGGACTTAATTTATACCAGGGATGGAAGCATCAGAAGACTTTTGGGAGCTGTTTCGCAAACCTCTTTAGGTTTTCTTTAACAAAAGAATTTTCATTTAAAATGAAAAAGTTGATCTCCAACATCTTAATGGATGCAGCTTTGTGTCTTGGCAAAGCAAGATAGCTGCCTCTAACATCCTTACTATGACAGAAGGTTTCTTTTACTCTAAGTACATGCAAGGTGACACTCTGTATTAGCCAACAGACACCAGAGTCTGTCCATTGATACATAAGTTAAATGACTGACATTCAGCAAGATTTTTTTTTGCCAGCTATGCAATGCAAAAACACTGAGTTGATGCCTTAACTGCTTATGGTTTTCTTTCATGGAAACACACTCACCCTACTATTTTACTTAAATAATTCATGGAAAAAGCAATTTGAAAAGTATTATTCCTACAGTGCATTTCCTGTCCTGCTTTTCTTGGTCTTCTTCTAAAGTCAACTGATTGACTGAATCTATTCAAATAAGTCAGGTCTCCTTTCATAAAGTGCATGATGGGTTTTCAACTTCCCAAAATCAAACCAGACAAAGGATACAACATATGATACAATTAGTAAAATATGGGATAGATTGTAAATGGAAATTTCTGTTTTAAAAGGACAGATGTTTTGCTATTTTTCTTAAAAAGAAATGTAAGCTACTTGCATATATCAAAGCAGATGTATTCAGAAGTGTCCATGCAGGGCACCTTTCTGTAGTTCATATCTGTGGTTTAGTTCATAGAGCAAAAGGTGAACAAATAATTCAATGGAGATTCTTATTATTGGCACCCCAAATCCCCCAAAACGGGGCACTTGAGACTTATTGCTGCCACTAGCTCAAAGTGCCACCACTTTTCTCGAAGAATCCCACAGATTAATATCAACATATCCAATACAGACTCTGAGGTGTGTCTTGACAACTGGCAGAGATTCCTCCCCTTTTAGATTTCACTAAGGACAAATTCACGAGATGGGATGAAGGAAGCTGATTTTCATAACATGGAAGGCACAGGTGCTGAGATTTCAGCTCTTCCGTGATGCTGAAGCAGGATGTGTTTTACCTTGGGGATCAATCATATAATTTCAAATAATATATATCCTAGCAAACAACATTTCCCATATGAACTTTTTAAAAACAATTATAATCAAGAAAATCTCTGAAGAGTCAGGGTTCTATGACACACTGATAAAGTTTCTGCTCCTCAGCTGGTGTAAACTGAGATAACTGCATGGGGCTGCATTGACTTCAATGGGGCTATGCCAGTTTACACTAGCTAAGGATCTAACCCACACTGATGTCAATAAGACTGCCACCCGTGGAGGGTTTGCAGGATCAGCACCAGCGTCTCGCAAAATAATGTGAAGGGGTTAGTGAGACCTAGGACAACAGTACAACCCCCTACCCCCTTTTAGGTTGTTATTTTTTCTTTTTATTTTTTCAAATAAAAATGCCACAAGTTTAAATTTACAAATATTTGCACATTCACCACAATAAAGCTTGCCTTTCCCACAATTTATAAATAAACCAGACTGTGTTTTTAATCCATGACTCACACTGGGCGGAAACACACTAAAAGAAGTGCCTCCTGGAACAGGCAAATGTGGCAACTTTTCTAACACTGCTAAGGATGCACTTGGCCTGTGCCATCTCCCACATCATCCCAGCTGTCTTCAACAATTTTCAGGTACCTAAGGTGAAATCCTGGCCTCATGGAAGTCAATGGCAAAACTCCCATTGATTTCAATGGGGCCCAGGATTTCACCTTTAGTGCTTACAAGTGCAGTAGCACAGCACAGAACTAGCAGGGAGTATTAGCTCTCCTCTACAAGTGGACTATGTCTTGCCCCTGCATAATCAGAACCATAAAGACTCCTCACACCCTTCCTTTCTTGCACATCCGTGCAGGACTGGCCACTGTTGAACTCAAAATGTTTGCCAATCTGGAGCAGATTCTGCTTAGTTACATCTGTGTAAATCCAATGAGTTTAATAAGGTACCACATTGTTAAATGAAAGTGGAATTTGATGCTGTCTTTATATGGAAAAGGGGAAAGTGGAAAACAAAAATCATGGTGCTTTTAGTCCCTTTTCAGTAAGTTATATCAAATGATGTCTTTTACTAACTGCATTAGAGAGCAATTATGACTTAATGGCTGTCTAAATCCATTATCAGTGTACATTTAACCTTTCCATACTTAAAGATAATATTTAATTTGAGCAAATTAATGCACTGCCTGTGAGACCAAATATATCTATTTAGCCTTTCTGGTTTTCCATCAATGATAATTCTCTTTAGATCCCAACTCCTGTGACAAGAAAACTAGTAAAGATGGTCTTTTTTGTATTTGTACTTCAACCAGAGGTTAATAAAACAGAAGCTACAATAACCTAAGTGAAAAGAACACTCCTTATTAATGACTGCACTTCATAGCTCCCATCACTATTAACATGATTTTAAATCCACTCCAGATTAATTTTTGATCATGTACAGAGGAAATTTTTATACAGTTCTCTACTTTCCTCTTACAGTTTTTCAAAACTAATTACTGTTACCCAAAAGATCACCAATATTTCTGAAATGATTCCCACCTTTCAATCTTGTTGCCAGAATAAGCACTGTGTTACAGACTTTTCTGGAACAGCATTTTCAGCAGAATGCACAATATTTCACATTCTCATTAAACAGTGGCAATGATATTTATGAAGTTTGAAGACTGCTTTGGTTTCACAGCTATATTTTAAAAGATTATATCAATTGGGGAAGATATCATTGCATTTAAGTTTGCAGTCCAGCCACGCATTCTCTAAATTTAAAAACAAGAAATTATAAGACACTATAAAGGAAATTATTCCATTCATACTACAGGTACCATAAAAAAGCCTTGATTAACCAAATTAAAATGCACACAACAATGTTAATTACTCTAATATTTCTCAATGGCCAAAGGGCCAGATTTTCAAAAACAGATGCCTAAAGCCTGTCTCCTAAATCCTTATTTGGGCACTTAAATAAATTGACTTATTTTCAAAACTCCTGGAAATAGGATAATGAACTCCAAATAATTTATTCAGATGTCTAAATATATACTGAGGAAGCCAACTTTAAGGAACCATTTTGGAAATTATATTGAAAGCATAACTAGGAACTTCAAAGTACAAATAAAAATGTACAGTCTCTGCCTTCAAGATCTTCCAAACTAATTTCATACATGACTCTGTGAAGAGGGATTCATGACAGGAAAACTGTGGGTACAGGAATAAGATTATGAGATTACCCAATAAAAAAAATATAAGTCTCTACTAAATTTAATTGTCTAAATGTGATGCTTCCTTGGTGCCATCTACATATTCTCTTTTCTCTTAAATAAAAAGGCGACACCATAAAGCTTTTATCTATTAGATAAAAATGGCAGAATGATCTCACTTCTCTGTTGCAAGCATATTAATATTCCAAGTGACTGCAAGTGTATTATCATATCAAAATCTGGCGGGGTTACAGAACTACCTTGACATCTTATTCAAATACTGAACAGTTAAAGGAGTTCCTCTGTGAATAGGGCACTTTAAGAATAGCTTGACTTTCCACATTATGCGCACCTTTGATTCCCTGGCACCAGTTGTCATGTTCCATGACAAAAAGCAAAAAAATTTCAGTTTACCATCGTAGATCTGGCATAACTCCATTCAATTCAGTGAAATTACACCTGATTTGTGATACGTCTAAGCAGCATTCGGTCTAATATTAGTTAGCCAATGCTGTAATTCCTTATTCAAACAAAATTCACACCAAACTTCAAGATTTGGTCCAAAGTTTGAAATAATAATAATTAAAAATACTGAGGGTTTATATTCTGTCTCCTGAACAATTCAGAAGGTTAAATGATAAGGGAGCTGCTTACGTTATCTTTCACACATACTCAGCAGACATAAAAACCATGCTAAAGTCAATATTCAAGAGAACTTTCAAAGTGGAAGGAAGCCCAGAAGAAGATATTGGACCTCCTGCCTTGAAGAGATTCTGATGAGAAGCATCCCTGTAGAAAGGGATGGTGTAGCCTGGTGAATCTGCTCCCATTAAAAATGTCATCCATGGTCCTCTACTAAATTAAATTGTCTGTAACCAATCTACAGGCTGAAAACTGAAACTGAAAACTTATGTTTGGTTTATTGCATCCTTAGCATTAACAATTTAGTATTAATTGGGAACAATTAAAATTTGAGGTTACAGCCTTCATTTAGAAGTTAGCATCCTCTCTAGCACTATTCTCTCTCTCTCATTTTACAGGTTTAGCACAGGCATTAATACTCCTTATTGGGCCAGACTTGATTCTCTTTAACATCATATATTTAGTTTGAGAGTTACTAATTCTTATTACACCAGCATGGACAATTCTGGTATGATGTAGATGTCTTTCAAGTGTAATTAACCGCCCACACTGAGATGATGCATTCTGAGATCTAAGACTTTTATTTCTCCTCCTTTCAGCTTCCGCACATATGTTTTTGTCTGAAACGCCAAAGACTGGTTGCAAAAGTGTGTGTGTGTGTGTGTGTGTGTGCGTGCATGCGTGTGTGTAAACAGAATTCTTCTTTCTGGCCTGCATTATGGATCATATTTGCATAGATGTGGAGATGCCACTGATGTCAACATGACTTCAGGTCACAGGGATCCAAATTGTAGATCTGTTGCAGATTATTTGAAGAATTGTTGTTTCCTTTGTTTGTTTACTTGCCCCCTGACAGCTCTCTTGTTTCAGACAGTGTAGACAAGGAACTATGATTTGAAACTTGTTTGATATGTGATTCTGCCATATGACATATTAAGAAAAAATTTATGAGGAGGTATGTTATGGGATGAAGACCAAAAGAAAGCATAACTAGGAACACAGGATGCAAGGAGACTCAGGGCATATCTACACTGAAATTAAAAATGCGTGGCTGCCCTAAGCCAGCTGACTAGGGTTTGGGCTCCCAGGGCTGTTTAATTGCAGTATAGGCTTCTGGGCTTGAGTCCTAACCCGGAAATCTATACTGCAATTAAACAGCTCCTTAGCCTGAACCCCTTAGCCTGAGTCAGCTGGCATGGGCCAGTCGCAGGGGTCTAACTGCAGTGTAGACCTAACCACATAAGCTTGGGCTCCTGGATGGAATCTCCACCCAGATTGCTCATTTGGAACTTCAGAGGTTTGAATTTAACAGACTGTCAGATGGCTCTGAGCAGGGGAACGAGAAGGTTCATGGGTTGACTCCTGTGAGGAGAGGAAGCACAGTTGGCCCCTTATAGATGTAGACTGGTCCGACAGGAGTAAGAATAAGAAAAGTTATTGAATGCTCTTGTTAAGTAAACATAACACAACCCTGAGTTACATAAAAGTTTAGTGGTTTTTCAAACCCAGAAGCCAGAGATGAAATCAATCAGTGATTTTGAAGAGATCTGCAGGGCCCTTGAAATAAGAAAAGCAGCCAAGATAGCGTAACCAGCTGTCCCAATTTTATAGGGACAGTCCCGATGTTCAGGGCTTTTTCTTATGTGGGTGCCTATTACCCGCCATCCACTGTCCTGATTTTTCACACTTTCTATCTGGTCACCCTAAGCCAAGATCATCAGATATTTACAGTTAAGTGTATGGAGTAGATGATTAGAAGGGTAAAAAAGCTGTACTGGTGACCCAGTACCACCGGTGAATAAGATGTGTGCACAGGAAGCGGGCAAGTGGTCATACAGAATAAAGCAGTTTAGAAAAATCATTGTAGTAGATGATAAAAAATCCTGGCAGAAATCGTGTCAGCCTTCACTGTGGCTTCTAAGCAATGATCAAAATAAATACTTCTGTTTAATTCAGTTTCCAGAGCTTGGTGACATAAACCACTTTTTGCATAGTTTGTTTTTTAACTAGCAGAACAGCTTTTTCTTCCTTACCATGGCAACCTTCCTTCCAATACATTTTTACCAATACAATGGGTTCCTGCAAAAAACTCTTCATTAGATGTAATCATAACATGGTTTATGTTTCAGATAGCAAGTTGTGCCATAAATAAAATTTGTAGAAGATATATCTGCTTGATGTAATGAGTTCTCAGGAAAATAGGAAATGGGAGAGACAATCTACGTATGGTTGGTGGAGGAAAGGATGGTGTAGCATAGGAGCCATACAATGGGGTGATTTGTGACCTTTGACCAAAAGGTCACTAACTGGGGGACAGAAGACATTCCCTTCTTGTGGAACCTGGATGTCTTCTTCTTTGGTGGTTCAGTTGGCCTTTGTGAGGTAAATACTGCACTGGGTGAGACCGTCGGGCTGTCTGCGACTTCCTAAATTTTCTGTTTCTTGCAGAAATGTAAATGCCCAAGGATCACAGGATTATCCTAGAGTCCTTGAGAGAGTGCTGGGACTCGTCTGTTGCACCACTCTCACAGATCTAAGGAGTGCCCTTTCCTGGCCACCCACTAGAACATCTGTGAGAGGAATCCAAGCCCCTGTGTTCTGGATCTCCAGGGTGTTTCAAGTTCCTGGATCCTGAATGGAGTCCAGCCACTGCTCTCAATTTGGGGTCTCTGGGCACACACTCGCTCACAGACCTTGTACTGGCACCTCCTCCTCCCAGCACAAGTGTTGGAACTCTCTGTCCGGCAGCTTCGCCTCTCTGAGTACAGTAAATGAACCTTCAGACTCTCTGGTTCTTAAACAGACCCATCACCCAAAACTCCATTCAAAAGGAGTGAAGCTTCTGGCTTACAGTTTAACTCTCTCAGGGATATGCAGCAATTCTGAAGTAGTGAGAACACACACACATATACACACACAGTTTGTACAGTCTAAAACCTTTATGCTATTTATTTAACAGATAAAGCACCAAAGAGTACAGATCAGACAAAATAATAAAATATCCTAAATGCACTGTCCCTCACTAGGCCACTCTTCCCTTAGGAATCCTTTGGGATCATCTGTGTTCCAACAGGTAGGCAGGCAGGGTCCTCTCCCACTTGGCGTACCCTACCCCTGCAACAGCCTCCTTCATCTTAATCTGGTACAAAATGGCTCCCTCTCCAGGTCCCAACATGAGTTCTTTTCTAGACTCCAGCTGGGTTCCTGCTTTTTTTGATCTGTCTTTTGGTAATTTTCCATTACTCCCAGTCAGGAATCAGGGCCTGCAGACCTACCAAGTACAGCTGGCCTGCAGCATGCTACCTGATTGGCTATACCACCTGATTGGCTGGAAGGCTCAGCAGACCAATCCTAAGCCAGTAGCAGCAAGCTGGTTGATCAACGCTCATGCCTAGCACTGTGACTATTCCTGTGTTGCCTTATTCTCACTACCGCTGCCATGCTCCCAACCTTGCCTCAGACCTGCCCTGTCCTGGGACTCCACCTTGCCTGTTACTCTGCTTGTTCCATGTGATTCTCAGCTCTAGTCTCCAGTTCCTGCCTCCAGCTTGACTCTTGGGTTTGGTACACAGCTCCTGACCTCTGGCTTGACCCTTAGCTCTGGGTTCTGACTCAGGAGGAAGTGTCTACTTCCAGGTAGAGCAAACCTATTTTCCCAAGGTGTTTTAGTTTGAATAGGTGATTCACTCACCATTGTCTGTGGCCTGGCAGAGACATGATTCAACCCTGCTAACTCATGGGGGATCCACATATATATAGACTTTTCATAACACGTAATTCCATGATACAATTTTATAAAATCATCCACAGTTCAGAAGTGATATAGCAGAACCCCTAAATCATGACAGGGTCTTGAAGAGATGATTTTCTATGGTATTTTGCACTTCTCTAGAGAGACCAGCGAACTGCAGCCATGAAACTCAATGCCTAACCATGGCTAGAGTGAGAGACTGTCAGTCGCATCAAGAGAAGCATGTAAAGATGCTTTGGTCATCATCTGAAATGAGGACTTTAAATTAGCTCCTCTGGTCCTGTGGCAAATGGTCAATAAATTAGGAGAACTTCTTGTACTTGGTGTAGTCATCCTTTGCCAACAATGCATGATGGTAGGCAACCATGAATTGTAACGCAGCTGAAGTATAGCTCTTGCGGCTGAGAAGGGCCAGCTGCTTAAGTTCCTTATGATGAGGAATGGACTTTGACCAGACTTGTCAGTTTCTTTTGTTAGCCATAGGGATTTAAGGGTGGAATGGGGAAAAAAAAAATTTGGCGACCATACAATACTTTTTGTTAGCTCTCTTGCATATGGGTAGTACCAAGTGTCTGCTATATAGTACAGGCTGATGACAAGAGGGTATCATTAATAGGCAGGGCTATCTTGCTTTGAGACGATCTATGCAGGATATCCACCAGGGAGTGATGAAGCTCCTGCGTCTCTTCTAGGGGAATTTGTTAATTATCTGCCACCGTCTTTATCAGTTATTGAAAAACTTTGAAATCATCCATGTAGGATGGGAAAGGGGGCATAACAGCCTCATTTGCAGAGGAAGAAGATTTACTGGAAGGAGGTGCCTCCTCCTGGGATCTTGGCTCTTGATCCGCTGAAAGGTCTCCTTGGCACAGAGGGGCTTCCTGGGGAAGAGGTGTCCTAGCTACTGGTGGCTACTGCTCCTCCTCCTCTTACATGAGGGCACTCTATAAAATTGGTCACTGTAGGAGACTTGCTGGAAGCCTTTTCCATCATTACCAGGCCCTGAGCACCAGTTGAGGTAAGACCCTCAGCAGTACCCATAACAGGACGAGAGGTATCCTTAGAATTTGGTCTTCAGAGTGACTTCTCCCGACATTTACAGTCTCTGTCAGGGGACTGAAGTGTTATTTCACTGAATGTTTTGGGACCTCTGAAGCTACCCGTGTCTTTGCTCACTGGAGCCAGAGCCAAAGAAATTGCCAGAGCACTCAAAGATTGAAGCCAATGTCCTGGAGGGCCAGGAAGGAGGGAGTCCGATATCACAAGTCTCAGTGAAGGCTCCATAAGGAGCATTAGTTTCAGTCTTTCCTCTCTCAGCTTCCTAGATCTGCTCTTGAAGCCAAAGCAAACCTTACCTTCAAATGGACATGGGACTCTCCGAGAGAGCAGAGGCAGCTGGAATGCCCACTGCTGAGGTGTGGCAGGGTTTGAAGCGCAGAGTTTGGGGCATAACCCACAGAAAAAATGCTGCAGGCAAGGTGACCATGGGATAGAAGAGGACACTTGTCAGGGTCTCTTTCCCACTTTGAACTTTAGCGTCCAAAAAGTGGGGACCTGCATGTACCCCTCTAAACTTAATTCCTAGCTTAGATCTTATAGCGCTGCCACCAACCAGAGCTTTAGTGTCTGGTGCACTCCTTGTCCCCCCAAAACCTTCCATGGGGAGACCAAGACCCAAACCCCCTGGGTCTTAAAACAAGGGGAAATAAACCATCCCCCCTACCTTTCCCCTCTCAGACTTTCCCCTCCCTGGGTTACCCTGAGAGATACTGTGATTCAAACTCCTTGAACCTTAAAACAGAGAGGAAATTCACCTTCCCCGCCTTCTCTCCCCCTCCCAGACTCTCCCTGAGAGAGAGACACTGATCCCAACTCCTTGGATCCTAACACAGAGAGAAATTAACCTTTCCCTCCTCCTTCCCCCCCCAGACTCTTCCTGAGAAGTACACAGATCCAAACTCCTTGGATCCTAAAACAGAGAGGATTCAAGCTTTTCCTCCCACTTCTCTCCTTTCCCCCACCAATCCCTGGTGGGTTCAGACCCAGTCCCCTTGGGTCTTAACACAAGGACAAAATCAATCAGGATCTTAAAAAGAAAAGCTTTTAATTAACAAAAGAAAACAGTAAAAATTATCTCTGTAAAATCAAGATGGAAAAATGTTTACAGGGTCTCAGCTTCACCTAGACCAGAGGGACTCTCCCTCCCAGTCTAAGTATAAGTTACAGCACACAGAGGTGAAATATCCTTCCAGCAAAATACACATTTGCAAATAAAGAAAACAAACATAAATCTAATCCGCTTTTTATCTATTACTTACTATCTTGAATCTGAGAGACTGTTTTAGTAAGATTGGAGAAATCTGGTTACATGTCTGGCTTCTCTTAATCCCAAGAGAGAACAAAGAACAAAATAAACCAGCACAAAACAAAGACTTCCCTCCACCAAAATTTGAAAGTATCTTGTCTCCCGATTGGTCCTCTGGTCAGGTGTCAGCCAGGTTGACTGAGCTTGTTAACCCTTTACAGATAAAAGAGACATTAACCCTTAACTATCTGTTTATGACAACACTGATGATGAAAATCTCTGATCCTAGGCACTTAGACTTGTGCACACCTAGAGTGGAGCACCTATAGAAGAATAACTCAAAGAAGTCTGATTTACATCCTCTCTCTCTCTCTCTCTCACACTCACTCACACACACACACACACACACACACACACAAAGCACTGAAAAAGCAGGCTTTAAAGAAAGGGATGACTTGTTCTTTCTGTGAGGGAGTGATATCAGCCCCAAAACTTATTTATTCACAAACACTCATCCGTACCACCCAGTAAACTGCTAAATACCAACCTTTTAAAGTATCAGAGGGGTAGCCATGTTAGTCTGGATCTGTAAAAAGCAACAATGAGTCCTGTGGCACCTTAAAGACTAACAGATACCCACAAAACCTTATGCTTCAATACATCTGTTAGTCTTTAAGGTGCCACAGGACTCACTGTAACCTTATTAAGAAAGAAAGAATGAATGGATGGAGAAGAAAAAACACTGGGAAGACGGGAATTTTCTACCTTGGAATATTATTGAAATGGGTAGGATAAAGCAAAATCTTCAGGTAGAAAGGTTTCTATTAAATCAATTAAATCCTGCCTAAATATTAATATGTGTTCAATTAAAATGTCGAGTAACCGATGTAACAGAAACTGCGCAAAACTTTCACTGTACTTCAAATACATTTTCTAGGAAAAAAGGAACAGAAAAAATCAGGGCATTGGAGCGGAGCCCGGATCTGGAGCATGGAGCAGCTCCAGAGCAGTGGAGCTGCAGGTTTTTGCCTGGAACTGGAGCGGAGCCGGAGCACAGCTCCAAAGCCCTGGAAAAAATATTCTATGCCAATACACAGGATTATTCAGTCAGTAAAAGTATCTTGGGGTTAAATCCTGGTACTTAGATTCTGCTCACTCCTTATTCCCACTAACTTCAATGGAAGTTTTCCAGAGTAAAATCCAAGCAGCAGAACATGATTTCCCATGGGGAATCTTCCAGGAGAGGCGCAGGGAGGGAGAAAAATTTTGTTGGGTTCCCCCTTGCAGTTCCTTTCAATCTATTCCCTGGGGGAAGACTGCTGTTTCCTTCCTCTTCCCTTATGGAAGAAGAAGAGGGTCTTTCAATATCCATTTGGATTTCTGGGATCTGCTGGAAGCACAGGACCATGAAAATCCTAGGACTCTGCATAGACTCATGGACATTTTGCACGTCTTCTGGGCTCTTTGGTAGCAGTTCTAATGGTGCTATGTTCTTAGGGCTTCCCCCACCTATGACAGCCCTGGAACATCCCCTTTAAAAAAAAATTCTCCAGTGGAGAAGGGGCTCCACTGGAAGGCTTCAGCAGTATTAACTGTCCTATGGAATCTCTGCATGTTACTAGAGGATCCTCTTGGCTCCATCTCCACTCACACAGCTCCCTTCCTAAGAACAGGTCAAGGGATAAAGGAAACCAGATCCCTGAGGAAGCTGCCCTCCTCTGATTTGGACAGATCTGCAGGTGGCGGGACCTTCTCTGCCTGAAACTGTGCGGCATGATGTGGATGTATTTTCCCTTTAAAGCAGAATATTTCAAATATTCCATTTAATTATACCAATTCATACCCCCATTTTAATAATGGCCATAACAATACTTTGCACTCTTACAGCATCTTTCTTTGGATCTCAAAGTATTAATCAGTAATGGATGAAAATTTCAAATGAGAAAGCAGTGTAAAGAATCAAGGCCCTATTATTATGAAGCCCAGTTACAGGCAACTAAAGAGATACAAGTCAGTGCGAACGATATAAGCTATGGATGGACAATAGGTTGCCAATGGAAGCAAACTGCCAGGCACACAGCATTCCCAGTTTTCAAACAAATCCAAGCGCTCACTAGATCACAAATTGTACTTGTTTTATGTTTTAACTGACACATTCAACAAATAGTCCAATTTATGATTCCTGGTGTCATTCCCTGTGCAAGTCATAATGACACAGCAGTCACTAATGACACTAATGCACTGCACCCTGCAAAGGTGCAAGGACCCGTACTCAAGCACCATTTGTACCACTTCAGTGGAACAGCATTTCTAATATGACAATTTATGATAACGAGTGTGATGATATCTGTGTTTAGATTATATGTATATGTCACCTTCGCCTGATGAGAATACTGAAATTCTATTGTCCATGAGGCCAAAAGAGAAACAGGAAGCTACTACTGACACCACAGACTGCAATAGTTTCTAGCTCATGTTACTGAAAAGGTCTGGTTACGATGCAGGAGGCCCTTATGGTTTAGGACTCGTGTATCTTAGAGACCAACATTTTCTTCATGTTTTACTTCAGTAGCTGAGAACATTTTGGATACCTGAGCGAAGTCTCTATTTCTGCACACATTCATAGATTTTTAAGGCCAGGAGGGACCATTGCGATCATCCAATCTGACACTCTGCACAGCACAGGCCAAAGAACCTCATACAAGAGCTGGGGGAGTGTACTTAGCAGAGGGCCCTTGACCTGCAAGTCAGTCCTCCCTTCATCAAATGAGCCTAGTACATACATTGACCTTCAAGAAATGATGCAAATTCTAGCTGTTTATCCAGACACTTTCCAAGGAGTTACTTCAGTGCAACTGGGGTTCTTTTGTTTGCGAGGGAGTTATTTTATTTGCATTTGCTAACATTTGTGGGCATGACAGAGAGTTTTTGTTTTAATGTTTTTATTGTAAATGCACCTAGAGATTGCAAAACAGGTGCAGCTTATAGATGACAAATGGCCTGATTTAACAACTTTGGTATGCCAGGACAGAGTGCACTGAAGAAATGGTATGGTGGTCTCTCAATGGACGGAGATAGCGTGTTTGCTCAGAGCTTAGCTCCTTCCTGCAGTTTCAGAGCACCATCACCATTCATTAATAAGAGCACTGACGTTAACTTTCACAGACACGGACTAAGCACCAAGTTTAATGCTCATGCAAGCAGGCTCTGCTTTACTGGCTTTGGTGCAGTTATGCCCATGTCCTCTCTGACACTAGTAAATCTGATCCTTGATATTAAATGATAGGTAGCATCAGAGAAAAATTAAAACCAAACAAAGCATTTTGGAGAGAAGGGGAGAGGAAGGAGTCAGTGAAGAACTCCCAGTTGGATGGATCCTGTACTGTGTGCGAAAGCTGAAAAGCTAGAATGATAGGATTGGATACAGACTCTTTGGCAAATACCAGAACCAGTATGAGAAAAACAGAAACAAATATTGTATATGTAAGTAATCTTTATTACTCTCAGAAATTATAGTTACCTAGTCCAATGCCAACAATTAGAAACTGAAAAAACTATACTTAAGTTGTCATCTTAAACATCCAAAGAGGATTGTATCTACAGGACTGAAAAAAAAAAAAGTTGGTTAGACTTCTATTTGTGACCATCAGAATTGTTACTGTAATTTGGCTTTAATGACCTATAATCTCCTTTTGCATATGGCTTTTAAAACGGTTATTATTCAGCTTGCTCTATGACTATAATGGAGCAGAACAGAACTGTGAGTATAATTAAAATAAGTTCCTGTAAAAGTGGAATATGTACTACGTTGCTAATGTGTAAATGACTAAATAACTTAATTAGGTGAAATGAAGTGCACTTGTAACTACAGATGCTTAAGCCGAATCATGATAATGTTGTGTATATGAATATATATTTTTTTAAATATGTTTGTTAACTAAACAGTAGGGCAAAGAAATACAAAGCATACACCAACTATAAAAATAACAGGAGACGTTTTTAAAAGGTTTTCATTATAAATTATCATGAAGCTAGAAAAAGTCAATATTTTTAATCACTTTAAAATACTGAAACATGTTTTCACTATGCTCTTCTACTCCCTAAAAATCTGCACTGACATCAGCAAGGTCTTACCCCAGCAAGGTCTGTATCAGCACGTAAGATAAAAATTAATCTTCTGGTAACCCTAAAGAAAAAAATAAACATGACCACAAGTGCAAACTATGCATTTTCCCCACTGTCTCCTTCACTTCCATTCGCATAAGCTTGCAAGATATTGAAATTTATAAGTCTGCAGACAAATGGGGTAGACAAAGGGCCCGATCCTGCTCCTGCTGAAATCAGTGCCAAAACTGCCTCTGACTTCAGTAAGATCAAAAGCAGACCCCAACACAGAGGGGAAACTGCATGAAGTGCACTTGATGATTCAAAAAATAGAACAGGTCTTAACAGTGTCCCATTTGAGAGCATCAAGCTCAATACGAGGAGCGGTAAAAATCACTTACAGCACTTGTATTCCTCATTTCATCCATATTCATTCTTCCTCTCTCTATCACTGCACCCTAAGTGAATGTAACATAACCATGTGCATGATGAGGAGATGAATAAGACAAATTATTGAATGTGTGCTTGAAGGAGGCTTCAGCCAAATCAGAAATCCTGAAATGTGCACTTTTAATTTTACGATTAAAGATAAAATAGAAAAAGTCCTCTAAGTGGAAGCTTCACAAATGCTTGAAAGAGCTGCAGCATCTCTTCATCCCAGGAAGCAATGATCCTGCCTGCTGTCTTCTTCAAAGCAAAGATGTTATGGACTTTATCCCATCAGCTTCTCCCCAACATAAGAGCAGATCCTTAGCTGATGTAAATCAACATAGCTCCATTGACTTCTATGGCACAATGCATGCCACTTTATACCAGCTGAGGATGTGATCCACTATAAATCCACTATCACTTTCTTTAATATTTTTAATGCTTAAGAGAAAGCCATGACTATCAACTCTTCATTTGTGGATAATATTTCCCCACTAGTGTTTTTTGTTTTTTAAACTTTCTCACACTTATGAACCTGCTGCCTCCAAACAGGAACAGAAGTGTTAGTGCTGAAATACCATAAGAAATGCCATTCTTGCAGTATTATAAGCAAAAAATATCACTATCCCACCAGAAAGCCTGTTCCCACTAGATTTTCAACCCAGTTTTGCAGATCCAAGGTAACTGGGTAAGCATCTAAGCTTTTGGGTACTTATCAACACAAAATCTTTTGTCAGGTTCGCCCATCAATAGATGAGATGTTCTTCTGCATCAAATAAATTCTGTCATGAAACCCTAATGAAATTAATAAGAAAAATAAACCTTTCCAGTACAGATGTTGGAGACAGCTCTCAAATGTTTCAAAGAATGTCGGCATGCTAAATGGCATTTATCTATTTCTAAGCAAACCCATGTCAGTACAAAATTCTGACTGCAACAACACGTTATTAGCCATTGGGCTGGGTAAAACAAAATGGCACTAATCATGGAGATGCACAATCATGCACATAAAGACTCTCCGCCAATCAGATGAAGGACATGGAACTAACAATGGGTTAAGATGACAGTTCAAAGAAACTCTCTCTTTGAAGCACCAACAAGAAACTTGGCCTCTTAGAGTGAGGTAGCTTCCTGACTGTGGGAAGCTCACATACTCTGAAGAGATTGTATCTTCAAGTTTCCTCCTTATGAACAAATTAAGATTAAGAAACTAGATAGCGTATCTGAAACCTCTTATACACTTCTACCTCAATATAACGCCACCCAATATAACATGAATTTGGCTATAACATGGTAAAGCAGTGCTCTGGGGAGTGGGGCTGTGCATTCCGGCAGATCAAAGCAAGTTAAATATAATGCAGTTTCACCTATAACACAGTAAGATTTTTTGACACCCAAAGACAGCGTTATATCAAGGTAGAGGTGTACTTTTGGAAATGTGGTAGCTTAAAAAAGACACTCTCTCCTCTCTTCCTGAGAGAACAGATACTGGACCAGATACAGGGCTATAAACTAATTGGTCAGCTTAGGATTCCCTTGCTAATAACAATAACTTGCTATGCACAGGCATGAGAACCTTGCTTTGGCATGATAATGATGTTATCATGGAGTACTGAATATACGCTGTTAATGATGGAGGGCTGGCTTCACCTCTGACTGAAAGAAGCTGGAAATAGCTCACTGTATAGTTATGCACAACCTGGTCTCCTATAATAGTTTCCCCAACACGGTAACCATATTTTTGGCTGTATTCAAGGAGCATCTCCAGCCACAACTAGAGGGTATGTTTTGAATAAATAGCACAGCTCATTCTTGCAGTACATTTCTGTGGATCTTTATTCTTTGTGCACATTTTCAGTACAAAGGGAACATATGGTCCATTATAACTGCTTCAAAATGTTTTTGAGCCATTTGAAAAGTTTTTAGCCTCTGGCACCATGGGATTTACAAATATCCCTCTCTACAAGGGTTCTCAGGGGAGGGTGTGATATTTAAAACAGACAGTACCTTTGGGATACAATTCATTTAGATACCGTGAGGTCTCAGTAACTCCCATTCACCTTCAGCTATTTCTTTTGATGGATTCATGTACTTGGAGAAATGTATTAAGCTTCATCCTTCCCAATAAATAATAAGAATTTTTGCTGTGGGATGCACTGGGCTGCTAAGTTAAATCGAGACATATTCTAGAAAGTAATGAGGTAACACTTTGATTTTTAGCATGGGTTGAAAAAATCAACAGACAAAATTGTTTGTTATTTCTTCTAGCTTCGTAATGTTTCAGATAAGTCTTTCCTTGATATTAGATTATGTATTTTCGGTAAAAAATGTTTACTGTGAATATTGTACATGTTGAGAGATTAAGCATTTAATAGATCATTAAACTCTTTGTGAGACAGAACCAAGCCATACTCTAAATGTTGTGGCACCCCAAACACAGTGACAGTCTTCCATGAATATAAATCAATAATGTGAAAAACACTAGAACAAGAGAATGGATTTGCTGTTCATCTAATGATCCAACAGAGTCATGAGAGTGGAGAAAGGTCACTGTATTCTGGGGAAAAGGAAAGGAGATAATACAGACCTTGACAACACTTAAAGAGACCCCATCAACTAAAAAAACCTTAGTGCAAATAAAAAAGATTAAAAAGAGTAAGTTCTTTCTCACTATTATTTTCAGTGTGTTTACTGGTGCATTTCACACTACTTTGTATATTAGACATTTTCACTGCTTCCCCTACATACTTAATTTCCTGTTTGTCTGGGTTTCTCAGACAGAGACAGATGGAGATTTAAAAACAAAAAAATAGGAAAATGTGGTTGTAAAACCACAAAAATTTGCAGGGGAATTCCAAAGTAAATGTCATACCTTGAAATTGATTAATTGATCAAGTTGATTGTCCCTCTTGCAGGAAATGGGTCTCATCCGGCTCCACTACTGGGTAGGATTGGGTAAGCATAGAAAGAATATGTCTGCCTCTTATTTATTTATTTATTTATTGGTAATCTCAGTGGATTTTCAGTCTAAATGACTGGATTAAGGAAATCAACAAAGAAGGAACAAATATAAAATCTCCATGAGACTTAGCAAAGTGTGTCTGTGTCTCTCCCTCTGTAAAATTCCCATTTTGAAAATGCATCCCAGCCCTACCCCGTGGCAGACTGGCTTCTACATGTAAAGGTACAATACATCACACATTCCAGTTTCCACATTCAAGGAAGGAAGAACAGTCTTCCTGATATAGGCCTGGTCTACACTACGCGTTTAAACCGAATTTAGCAGTATTAAACCAATTTAACCCTGCACCTGTCCACACAACGAGGCCCTTTATATCGAAATAAAGGTTCTTTAAACCGATTTCCGTACTCCTCCCCGACGAGAGGAGTAGCGCTGAAATCGGTATTGCCATGTCGGATTAGGGTTAGTGTGGCCGCAAATTGACGGTATTGGCCTCCGGGCGGTATCCCACAGTGCATCATTGTCACCACTCTGGAAAGCCCTCTGAACTTGGATGCACTGGCCAGGGAGACAGGAAAAGCCCCGCGAACTTTTGAATTTCATTTCCTGTTTGGCCAGCACAGAGAGCTCACCAGCACAGGTGACCACGCAGAGCTCATCTCAGGTAACAATGCAGTCTCCTGAGTATCGAAAAAAAGCTCCAGCTTGGACCGCACGGGAGGTACTGGATCTGATCGCTATGTGGGGAGAGGATTCCGTGCTAACAGAACTCCGTTCCAAAAGACGAAATGAAAAGACATTTGAAAAAATTTCCAAGGCCATGATGCACACAGACCACACCAGGGACTCAGTACAGTGCTGTGTGAAAGTTAAGGAGCTCAGACAAACCTACCAGAAAAACCAAAGAAGTGAATGGAAGGTCCGGGGCAGGGCTGAAAACATGCCGCTTCTACGCTGAGCTGCATGCAATTCTAGGGGGATCCACCACCAGTTCCCCACCGCTGTCCGAAGATTCCGAGGTGGGGTTGGTAATCTCAGCCATGCCTGAGGTTTCTGCGGACAGGGAAGATGAGGAGGAGGAAGAGGAGGACGAGCTTGCAGAGAGCACACAGCACTTTGTTCTCCCCAACAGCCAGGAGCTTTTTCTCACCCTGATGGAATTGCACTGCCAAGCAGCTATCCCAGAAAATGAAGCCATGGAAGGGACCTCTGGTGAGTGTACCTTGTAAATATAAGAAATGGTTTAAATGCAAGTGTTTTTTAATGAGTAATTTGCCCTGAGGACTTGGTATGCATTCGCGGCCAGTACAGTTACTGGAAAAATCTGTTAACATGTCTGAGGATGGAGCGGAAATCCTCCAGGGACATCTCCATGAAGCTCTCCTGGAGGTACTCCAAAAGCCTTTGCAGAAGGTTTCTAGGCAGCGCTGCTTTATTCCGTCCTCCATGGTAGGACACTTGACCTGTTGCTTGGGCAGGGCAGCCTTATTCCATTCCTTCCATGGTGGGACCTTGACCATGCCATGCATGTAGCAAGTTATATTGGTATAATTTGCATGACAAAGGCTAGCTGCATATGGTCCGGTGATGCTGGCATTCAAGCAACATCCGTTCTTTATCTCGCTGTGTTATCTCCGGAGAGTGATATCGTTCAGGTAACCTGTTGAAATCGAAATTTAATTAGGGGACAAGATGGCTTCCTACTGGGCTGTTTGCTGTTGCTTAAAAGAAATCCTTCCTTGCAGATAGCCAAGCAGGGGAGTGGGGGGGGTCTGGCGCTGCGTTTTTGCGTTTGGCTAGCAGTGATCTCATGGATACCAGCCACGTGGTGGGGGGATGGGGGGTTAAAGCAATCATCCCAGAGATTGGTGGGGGGGGTAGTTCTGCTGCTGCATGTTTAAAGGAAACGAGCAGCACGTCATGGGATTTGCTTGGTATTTGGGAAAGGAGAGCTCATCTGATGGTGGAAGAACATGGTATCAAATTACAGAAAAGATGCCAGTGAGTGAGGACAGAAGGACCAAGTGAGAGAGGAGTGATGCTCGAGATGGAGGTGGCGCAGGAAGATCAGAGTTGTGGCAGGAGGATCAGTGTGGCACGGATGCACGCTGGGGTGCTGCGTGATCAAACTGACATCCTCAATGTTCTGGTGGACACTTCAGGAAACAGCAGAGAGATCACAGGTGCCGCTGCGCCCCCTGGTGTAACCACCCTTCACATGTTCCAAATCCTTCTCACCCAGACGGTGTAAGAAAGCGTGGGGGAGGGCTTTGTGAACCTGCCCACTCCACCCCTGTGACAGCCTCAACCAAAAAAGGCTGTCATTACTTTTGAAAATTTTTTTTGTGGCTTTCGTTCCCTCTCCTATCCTCCACCCAAACCACACCCGGGTTACCTTGTCGTTCTCTCCCTCTTTTTATTAATAATTAATAAAGAAACATGATTTTTAAATGATAGTGAATTTATTTCCTTTAGAAAGCAAGCTGCAATTCCAAAGCAGGGAAGGTGGCTTGTTTACAGGGAATGAGTCATCAAGGGGAAGGGTTTATCAAGGGAAAACAACACAGCAGTCAGCCGTACCCTGCCCGTGATGGTGGGAAACTGGTTTTCAATCTTCTTGATTGCTGCACCACTTGCTGGTGTGCTCTTTAATCGCCCTGGTGTCTGGCTGTGCGTATCAGCGGCCAGGTGATTTGCCTCGAGCCTCCCACCCCACATAAAGGTCTCCCCCCTTATTTTCACAGAATTTGTGAGCACACAGCAAGCGCATAACAATGGGGACATGATTTTGGCGTGAGTCAGAACGGTCAGTAATGTTTCGCCATGAGCGCCTTTAAACGGCCAAATGGGCACATTCTCCACATCTTGCACTTTCTCAGCCTGTGATTGACACATTCTGACTACTGTCCAGGCTGCCTGTGTATGGGCTTCATGAGCCATGGCATCAAGGGGCAGGCTGGTTCCCCCAGGATAACAAACAGGTATTTCAACATTTCCCAACTGTTATTATTTCTGGTTGGTAAGTAATCCGTGCTGGTAAGCCGTTGTTTAAACAGGTAGTGTTCCTGAAAACGCAAGTGTCATGATACCTTCCGGTCATGCCCCTGTGGGATGTTGGTGAAACGGGTCTCTTGTGAGCCACCAGTTGCTTTGCAGCACCATGGAAAGAGTACCCCTTGCGGTTTATGTACTGGGTGCCTGGTGCTCCAGGTACCAAAGATAGGGATATGGTTTCCATCTATCACCCCACCCACAGTTAGGGAATTCCCATTGCAGGCCAAAGCAATCCACTATGCACCTGCGACATTCCCAGAGTCCTACCTTTCGTAGCAGCAGCTTAATGATTGCTTTGGCTTACTTGGCATCACAGCAGCCCCACAGTAGACTTTCCATCTCCAATTGATTTCCCAACTGACCGGTAGGCTTGTGCTGGGGTGCAGCTTCAGAGGGCTTAATTGCACGCGCTTCTTCAACTGGTGAGGGTGCTATCATCTTGGATCTGGCGTTTCAGGGGAGGGGAAAGCAAGTCACAAAGTTTCCAAGAAAGTGCCCTTACGCGTTGCGAGTTTCGCAGCCACTGCGGCATCGTTCCCAAACCTGCAAACTATGTGGTCCCCCCAGTCTGGTGCTTGTTCCCGGGCCAAAATCAGCATTCAATGGCTGAACCTGCCCTTTCCAGCGGATCTTCCAAAGCGCAGGGGCCCGCCGTTTGAGAGAATTCTCGTGTCCATTGTCCTCCTCACTCTCGTAGCGCCTGCCGTAGCCGGCCTTCCTTCTCGCCTGTTTGCAGGTCCTGGTTCAGCATAGGACTGCACAGAATATGCGCTGAGGTGTTCAGTAACGTCCATGACTGCGGTCTTGAGCTAAGCAGGGTCCCATTGCTTGCTGTGCTTGGCGGTGCACAGTTTCACCCAGGGAAAAAAGACGCAAAACGGTTGTCTGCTTGCTTTCAGGAGGGGGGGTGAGGCGTACCCAGAACCACCCGCGACCAATGTTTTTTTGCCATCAGGCACTGGTTATCTCAAACCCGAATTTCCAAGAGGCGGGGGAGACTGCGGGACTATGGGATAGCTATGGGATAGACTAATTACGCCCACCAGTTGCTTCCGGAAATGCGACACCTAGTGTCGGTACATTTGGGACAACACAACCGCCAATATCTATTTAAATTTTTTGTACTGTAGTGTGGTGCTGTGCACTTACCGTTCGCTGATTTTCATACAGGAACTTTATTTATACAATCTGTGATCTGTTTTAAAAAAAGACAATGGTTTCTTATGTGTAAATTAGGAATAATTCCCGTTAGTGTTTTATGTCCATTGGTTCGTGTTGTAGACATACTCATGGTCTCTGATTACCCAGGATTAAAAAGCAGAATTATTATCTAACCGCCAGAGACATCGGAGTGAAAATTGATTTTTGTTTTTTTTTTTCAAGTTCGTCTGTCCAGAGAACTAGCTTCTGTGTGCAGATCTCAAGACTATGTTCGGATCTTGTGCTCTTAAATATTGAACAATTCATATTGGGGCTTGGGTTTCAGATTGTTTCCACTACGTCAATTAAGCCAGTAGAAAACCAACAATGGTGCTTGTAGACAACGGAGCACAATGTACAATTTTAAATGCCTCTTTAGGTAAGTACCAAAATGTTCTTGAACTGTGGCTGGGTGTTCTATACTTTTGTGTAATGGCAATTATTGCTATGTTAAACTTTCTAATGTACTATATCAACGACATTTTAGGTCGTGTACATTTCATTTCACAGTCAGAGGACGTATGAGGAGAAGAAAGCCATTGTAGTTCACACTGACCCTCCCCAAACTGCCTAATCACATCTGACATGAGCGCATGAACCTGAGAAGCACTGGTTCGACCACTATGCTCATCGCTTACTAATGCCAATTAGCTACTCAGTTTTAAAAGAGAGAATTAAAAGAAATTAAAGTGGAGTATCAAATGAGGAATTAGGAGAGGTAAAAAACAATGTCCAATTAGTTTTTTTTTATAAGCTGTCTAATTAAATTCTCTTAATTTTGTTTGGCCGTGTTTAATGATATTGAATTATTTAGGAACTGATTTTTTTTTCCTATATATAAGACCACAATATTTTCCTAGTAATTGTTTCCGAAGGAAATAACAAAACCTACAGAGATGGCAATTAGCGAACATAAATTACAAAATAAGACAACAACTAGAACAATTTTAGGAAAAAAAACAAAACGAAGTTAAGGCAGTGCTAATTTTTTGTACCAACTAGGTTTGATCCTTAGAAAGATGAAGCTGGCATCATTCTAGCTTCGTAGATGTACTTAACTACATTTTCTTCCAAAGCTTCTATCGGAAACAAATACAAATCAAAAAAAAAGTAAATAAAAACTAACCCTCGCTTTCAGAGGACTAGAATATCAACAAAGAACAGAAACTGCCCTTCAAATAGCATAGTGTTTATTTTTAAGAATCAATCAGGCAAAGACTGCCTTTTGATAACCATTACTTGCATTGTGGGTTCTGATAAGCTGCCAACATTAGAATGAGTGAAGCAGTTTACAAGGTACCTACTAAACAAACTTTTTTGGCAATCGTTACGACTATGGAAAAAAAAAAAATACAAGGCAATTAATAATTGTGACAGCCTGTCCATTCAAAAAAAAAAACAGAAATGTCTCGCACTCCCCCAACTTATCTACACAGACAAGTGTTAGCTGAATCTTTATTTTCCAAATCTTCTATTACCCATTTTTCTTGTCCTCAAAAAAACTTTTCATCAACCAAACATTCAGTTACTGGTGAACAAGGATTTTTAAGACCTAACAACTAAAAAGTGGTTCACCCAAACTCATCAGATATAAATTATGCACCAAAAGTCCCCCATGACAGCTTTCATGTAAAGTGCTTTGGTATAATTGTACCTATTTTAAAATTAATGTATTTTAAGAAGGGACTAAACCAGCATTTTTTTTTCTAAATGGGTAGGTTATGATTTCTACAAGGTGAAGTAAATCAAAGCTTTAGGCTTTTTTGCACTAACTGATAATCACAACAAACATCTTAATATCCCAGATCATTAATCATAATATTCTTTTTCTCCTCCATTTAAATTCGTAGTATGCCATATCTCTCGTATATCCTTCCTCTTCCTCCCACAATGCAGGTTAAAAGAGCGAGTGTTGGGGGTAGGTCCACTGATGATTAAGAGAGGACAAATGCACGCACACCAAACTGGGTTGGAGTAACAGTTAGGGCAAACACCCAGGCCTGCTAAATTTGCTTTAATTGCAGAGGCAAGGGAAGCTCTTGAGCCGTCCATCTCCTTGCAGGAGTTTTGGGTATTGGATCCTTCTGTGGCAGTCATGCAGGTTCAAGAACCCCACAACCTGCCCTTCTCCTCTAAACCTTGTTCGTTCCCAACAGGCCCATGTTGTAAAGCAAACCGGCTTCTTAGTTAGTTCTAATGCATATTGGTATGGTTATTAGAGTAGCAGGCAGGCCGTGTTAGTCTGTTATCCCGTGCGAATAAAAAAAGATAAAAAAAAAAAAAAAAAACCTTTATGAGACTAACTAATTTATTGCAGCCATTAAGTTCGTGTGGCTATGGCTCACTTCCTCTTTCAGAGCACATGAATTATTTGGCGAACAGTTCTGCAGTGGTAGGGAAGGAGCAAAAATAAAGGACTTTACTTCGGCTTTTAACCAGACATATAGACCCAATTCAGCTAAATGCCTGCACCCCTCCTGCGGATTGCTCAGCGCCTGTTTGCAGGACTTACCTCTTATTACAGGTTAAATAAAAACACATTTAGGACAATTTAAAACCCGTATTTTCTTTGAAAATCACTTGATTTTCTCTTGTTTCATCAGTGTTTTCAGAGGCCACAGTTGTGGCGAGGCATGAACAAAAAAGGAAGATGACACGTCTCTGCCAAGGAAATCATGACTCAAAACACAACCCAAGAATACTATCTACCCCCATTCGAATGGGACTGAGAACAGTCAGGAGAGAGAGATGGGATTGTCCCCAATGGTCACAAAGAAGAATCTGTGCAAAGCTAGGAAACGAACCTAGGGAAATGTGCCTTAACCACCAAGAGATTTAAAAAAAAAAAAAAAAATAAAAAAACAAAAACAATTTAAAATAATTTTTAAAACAAAAGAAAAATAAAAAAAAATAAAAAAAGATAAAGACAAGAAAAAAAATAAAAAGAAACAATAGATATAAGTAAAAAAAAAAAAAAAAAAAAAAAAAGATATAGAGATTTAAAAAAAATCAGGAAATAGAAACGTAGGAAAAAAGGAGATTAAAACCCTTCCCTCACTTCCTTCAGCATCCTGCCAATCCCAAGGGTCGCATTCTGCCTGTTCACTACCGGAACCACGTGTGCGTCCCATGTGGTTGTGTCGCCTCTCTAAACAATGAACATGGAGGAGACTGATTGTTATTTCAACAGTATTATTACCAAGCCAAAAAAATATCAGTACCCTTTCCTTGAACTCATTACCAAGTCTTCTAGGAGTAATGAATCTCATGTGACCCGATACGCAAAAGTCCATGCTGATTTCCTTCGTTTGTTCACTTAGGTATTTCAATCCAATCTTTAACCCAGAATGTATGAATACCCTCAGGTTAGGCAACCAGCTCTACGGAGTCTTGTGTTACTTAAATGTTAATGTGAGATCTTGATAAACTGAATTTCAAGCGCCTATTCTTCATTTTTTGCTTTTATTCTTTTTTTCTCTTGGTGTATTTGTCTTTTTTATTGTTGGTGTTTTCGTAGTGTTTCTTCTGCGTTTGGCCAAAATTATTGACAATTACACTGGGTTTTCCATAGTTTTGATTGTCCAGTCACTGTTTACGAGGTGAACAACTAAAAAAAAAAATATTAGTTTCAGGCATTTAAAAACTCCTATTTTTATGTTGGATTAAAAAAATCATTTTAATGGTCAAGGAAACGAACGTATAACAGGAATCAATATTTAAATTCACAAAACAAAAGGTGTATTTACAGAGCAATTTATCATCATCTTCTAATTTAAAATTGTAAAAGTGATGGAACTTTATGCCATTCAAGTCATTGAAAATTGATGAATGCGTGGCATTCTGAGCACAGGAAATTTCCATTTTTTTAAACCCTATTTAAAACAAACCAACATGATTATCTATTACATATTTAATCGCACAACCAAGTAAATCTGGCCTGATCCATATGATGAGTGGCGCTAACATAGTCTTCTTCATGGATAGGGTCTCAGCCCAAAGGAGCAACACTGCAGATGCTACCAGTGCCTTGCACTCCTTTTTCCTAGCCTCTGCCCTCACATTGTGCACGAAGCCGACCCAACAAAAGGATTCATTTCCTCCAGGTCCATTGGATTTTCTAAGTGAAGATCTCGCCGCGACCCCGCCAACCCCCTGAAATACCTTATCTTGGACAGATCTTTTCCCAAAGTTTCTTATTGGAAGGATGAGACTTACTTTTACTTCTGGTTTAAAATATACAAAACATTTAATTTAAATGAAGATTGCCCCCAAGTATTGCTTGAACACAGATGTTGTCACTGCTACATTTTAGTTGACTGCAATAAAAAAATCTTTTTCCAGCTTGCTGGATTCTTTATTTGGAGGGGGCGAGAAGTTGTTGGTGCTAGGTCAGTTTGGTTTTAGAAGGGAACTAGCAGCCTGGAAAGCAAACCCAGCACTTTTCCTCTCTTTAAATGGGACATCCTTTCACAGGTCCGTCATGCTACAGTAGGGCAGCAAGGCTGCTAGTATCGGGGATTCTTACCATGCACCCTAGTTATAGTTATTATATCCCTCAAAACACATATGCAATATTATGGCAGGAGTTCACACAAGAGGGAAATTTTGTAGGCCTTATGCATAAACCTGTTTACAGAGTAAGAGGTTCCGTCTTATGGTTTTCACAGCCTCAGTTCAGGGATTAGGTCCTTGCTTTTTTAAGACTTCAAAATAACTCCCCTTCATGCATTGCATCCTCCAACTGATCAACATGGCCAACACTTTGCTGTTTTCTCTTCATGGCAAACCTCCCTATGACTTTTTTGCTTTGAAAATCCGGGCGCTAGGAGCTCTGGGTCCAAACTAAAGAATGCATGATCAACATTTCCTTTAAAAGGGAAAACAGTGAATTTCTGTCTTTTTTTGTTTTTATTTTTTTTAAAAAATGTGGGCACTGACAACATTATGCACCTTACTGTTTTACAGTTTGGCGTATTTTTGCTCCCAGGCTGGAAAGTTTTATATGCCAGTTCCGGAGCAAAGATTCAATGGCTTTTTTCAGTCCAATGGCACAACTTCTCAGAAGAAGGTTTGTAATGGATATGTGACAGACCAAAAAAAAAACTACCCTTTCAAGTCTTGCCGCACATGCATAGGTGCTCTCACGGTTTACAAAAGAAATATTCATCAAGTTTTGTGGCTGGAGGTCACAAAGTTAATACCCCAAAAAAAACAAGCCTTCAAAATGCGGCGTTTATGAACAGTACCGAGAACACCTCTGAAGATAATTACAGTTCTTGTGGATATTCATCAGGAGTCATTGCTTTGTTATTTTTTAAATAACAAAATCATTTATACGATC
>NC_133774.1:20373540-20473625 GCF_003597395.2 Chelonoidis abingdonii
ATCCGATCATGTCCCAAAGATAACTGTATCATGCACTCAAGCCTAGCTGCATATGGTCCGGATGCTGGCATTCAAGCAACATCCGTCTTTATCTCTCGTGGTTCCCGGAGACTGATATTTCATGTAACCAGTTGAACATCAAATTTAATAAGGGACAAGATGGCATTCCTACGGCTGTTTGCCTGTTGCTTAAAGAATCCTCCTTGCAGAAGCCAAGCAAGGGAGTGGGGGGGGATGCGCTGCGTTTTTTCGTTTGGCTAGCAGTGATCTTCCATGAACCATTTTTTGCCCTATCAGGCACTGGGATCTCAACCCAGAATTCCAAGGGGCGGGGGAGACTGCGGGAACTATGGGATAGCTATGGGATAGCTACCCACAGTGCTCCGGAAATCGACACTAGTGTCGGT
Organism: Chelonoidis abingdonii; assembly: GCF_003597395.2. Lineage (NCBI taxonomy): Eukaryota > Metazoa > Chordata > Testudines > Testudinidae > Chelonoidis > Chelonoidis abingdonii. The sequence continues at coordinate 20,373,948 of NC_133774.1, forward strand.
ACATGGACACACACCGCCAAATTAATGTACTTAGTGTGGCTGCGTGCACTCGACTTTATACAATCTGTTTTAAAAAAACGGTTTCTGTAAAATAGGAATAATCCCGTAGTGTAGACATACTCACTGTCTCTGATTACCCAGGACTAAACAGAAATGTTTAATATTAACCCAGAGGGGAGTGAAAATGATTTTGTTTTTTTTTCAAGTCTGGCAACAGTCTTTCAACTAAACTAGTTTCTTGCTTAAAATAATAACAACATAAGGTTTAATTTTCACCACTAAGTATTAAGCAGAAAACCAACAAGGTACTTGTAGACACGGAGCACAATGTACATTAAAAGCTCCTATGGTACCAAAATTGTTCTGAACTGTGTGTTTACTTTTGTGTAATTGGCAATTTTGCTATGTTAACTTTCTAATTATATATCAACACATTTTCAGGATCGTGTACATTTCATTCACAGTCAGGGACATGAGAAGAAGCATTGCTAGTTCACACTGACCAAACTGCCTAATCAAATCTTGACATGAGCATGAACCTGAAGCACTGTCACCACTATGCTGCCACTAATGCCAATTAGCTACTCCAGTTTTAAAAGAGAGAAATAAAAGAAATAAAGTGGAGTATAAATGAGGAAATTAGGAGAGTAAAAAAACAATGTCCATTAGTTAATAAGCTGGCTCTTAAATTAAATTCTCTAATTTGTGGTGTTTATGAAATATCTAATTTAGGAACATGAATTTTTTTTCCTATTTATATAAGACACAATATTTCCTAAGTAAATATTCCCGAAGAATACAAAACCTACAGAGCAATTAGACAACTAGACAATTAGAAAAACGGAAGTTAAGCAGTGCATTTGTTACCAACTAGATCCTGTAGAATGAAGCGGCATCATCTAGCTTCTAGATGTACTTAACTACATTCTTCTCCAAAGGCTTCTATGGACAAAATACAATCAAATAAACCTGATTTCAGAGGACCTAGAATATCACAAAGAACAGAACTGCCCTCAAATAGCATTAGTTTAAGATCAATCAGCAAAGACTCCTTGATAACATACTGCATGTGGTATCTGATACCTAGCCAACATAGAAGAGTGAATGCAGTTTACAAGGTCCTACTAAACAAATTGTTTTGGCAATACGTAGACGACATGAAAAAATACAAGGCAATAAATAATTGTAGACGTCCATCAAAAAACAGAATAGCCCAACTTATCTACACAGACAAGAATAGCTAATCTTTATTTTCCAAATCTTTATGTCCATTTCTCCTCCAAATCTTCATCACAAACATTCAGTTACTGGTGAACAAGGATTTTAAGCCTAACAACTAAAAAAAGTGGTTCACCCAAACTCAGGTAAAATTATGCACCAAAAATCAATACAGCTTTCATGAAGTGCTTTGATATACATTGTACTATAAAATAATGTATTTAAGAAGGACTAAACCAGCATTTTTTTCTAAATCTGGGTAGGTATGATTTCTACAAGGTGAAGTACAAAGCTTTAGGCTTTTGCACTAAAATCACAACACAACAATCTTAATATCCAGATCATTAAATCATAATATCCATATTTTCTCCTCCATTAAATCGTAATATCCATATCCTCGTAATATCCATATCCTCTCCTCCACAATGCAGGTAAAAGAGCTGAGTGTTGGGGAGGTCCACTGAGATCAAGAGAGACAAATGACGCACCAAACTGGTGGAGTAACAGTAGGGCAAACCCAGGCCTGCTATTATTGCAGAAGCTAAGGAAGCTCTTGAGCCCCATCCTTCCCCTTGCAGGAGGTTTGGGTATTGGATCTATCTGTGGCAGTCATGCAGTCAAGAACCCACCCCTGCCCTTCTCTCTAAACCTCTGTTCAGTCCCAACAGGCCATGAAGCAAAACCGTAGTAGTTCTAATGCTTATTGGATGGTATTAGAGTAGCAGCCGTGTTAGTCTGTATCCGTGGCACCTTAGAGACTAACAAATTTATTTCAGCATAAGCTTTCGTGGGCTATGGCTCACTTCTTCAGATGCACAGAATGGAACAGTCATGCAGTGGAGGAAAGGAGCAAAAAAGGACTTACTTCTAACAGAATATAGACCCAATTCAGCAAGATGCTGAACCCCTCCTGCGGATGCTCAGCGCTTTGCAGGACTGACCTCTTATACAGAGTTAAAAATAAAAAACACATTTAGAATAAAACCCAGTATTTGAAAATCACTTTTATTTTTATTTGTATTACAGCAGTGTTCAGAGGCCACAGTGTGCGAGGCACTGAACAAAAGGAAAGAGACAGTCTCTGCCAAGAAATAGACCAAACACACAAAGGAAGTACTATCTACCCCATTCAGATGGGAACTGAGAAACAGTCAGAGAGATGGGACTTGCCCAATGTCACAAAGAAATCTGTGGCAAAGCTAGGAAATGAACCTAGGAAATGTGCCTTAACCACAAGATAAACCCTCCTCTTCCTTCACATCCTGCAAATCCAAAGGTCAGCATTCTGCCTGTTCCCTCTAAACAATGATAACATGGAGGAGACTGATGTTATCAACAGTAACCAAGCAAACACAGACTCCTGAACTCAAGTCTTCTAGGGAGTAAAAGGATAAATATTTTCTTTTAGGTTTTATTTTAAAGAAAATAGCTCTCTATAAGGGTATCTTTAACATTTTAGTTGTGGAAAATGATAATCTTCTTCTGATCAAAATGTAATATAATTGGGCCTAATTCTGCCTCAACTAAAGTCAATGGCAAACCTTCCATTGAACTTACGTGGGATCAAGATATTTGCCTTTTTCCATTTCTGTTCACTTAGTATTTCAATCCAATCTTAACCAGAATGAATACCCCAGGTCAACCAGCTAGAGTCTGTACTTAAATGTTAATGTGAGATCTTGAAAACTGAATTCAAGCCCTATTTGGTTTGCCAAAAATTGACACATTACACTGGGTTTTCATAGTTTGATGTCAGTGCACTGTAAGGTTGACTAAACTATAGTTCAGGCATATCTCCTATTTTATGTGATTAAAAAATCATTTTAATGGTCAAAGAAAACGAACGTATAACAGGAATAATTAAATCACAAAAAGTGTATTTACAGATTTATCATCATTCTAATTTAAAATTGTAAAAGTGATGGAACTCTATGCCATTCAAGTCATTGAAATTATGAATGTGCATCTGAGCACAGAAATTCCATTTTAACCCTATTTAACATAGGTATCAAACCACATGATGTATCTATATACATATTAAATCCACACAAGAAATCTGCCTGATGCTAACATAGATCTTCATTCATGAGAGTCTCAGCCAAAGGAGCAACACTGCAGATGCTACCAGGTTGCCTTGCACTCCCTCCTAGCCTCTGCCCTCACATGTGCCCAACAAGATTCATTCTCCAGGCTCCATGGATTCAAGGTAGAAGATACTCCCATGCACTTATTTGCATCTTTCCAAGTTTCTATGGAAGGATGAGACTTTTACATTCTGTTTAAAATATAACAAAAACATTTAAATGAAGATTTGCCCCCAAGTATGCTTTGAACAACAATGTCCACTGCTACATAGTTGACTGCAATATCTTTCCAGCTTCTGATCTTATTTGGAGGGGGCGAGAAGTGATTGGTGCTAGGCAGTGGTTTAGAAAAGGGACTAGACAGCCTGAAAGCAAACCCAGCATTGCTCTCTAAATGGGAATCCCTTCACAGGTCCGTCATGCTAGCAGTAGGCAAGGCTGCTAGTATGGATCTACCATGCACCTAGTTTCCCTCAAAACATATGCAATATATGCAGGTTCACACAAAGAATTTGTAGGCCCTTGCACTACAGAGGTTCCGTCTGTCACAGCCTCAGTTCAGGATAGCCTTGCTTTTAAGACTTCAAAATAACTCCCTTTCATGCATTGCATCTCACTGATGGCCAACACTTGCTGTTCTCTGGCAAAACTCCCATTGACTTGAAATAGGAGCTCTGTCCAACTAAAGAATGCATGATCAGACATCTTAAAAGGGAAAACCAGTGATTAAAAAAATGTGGCACTGACACATTATGCACTATGTTACAGTTTGGCGGTATTTTGCTCCCAGGCTGAAAGTTTATATGCCAGTTCCGAGCAAAATTCAAATGCTCAGTCCAAGGCACAAACTTCTCAGAAAGAAGGTTTGTAATGGAAATGCTGACAGACCCTTAAGTCTTGCGGCACTAGCAGGTGCTCTCACGGTACAAAGACATAATTCAATCAAGTTTTAGGCTGATGTCACAAAGTACAAAACAACTCAAATGGTTTATGAACAGTACCAGAACCTCTGAGATTAAATTACAGTCTTGATATTCAATCAGGAGTCATGCTTTGTTATTTTTAACATAACAAAATCATTTTAACGGTTATTTATCAAAGGGTTCACCCTAGTTAAATGCATGATCCAAGGAGAAACCAGGTTATGCTGTGTTAATCTGGTAACCCCCAATTTTATATAAATTATTCAGGAACAAGGCAGTTCAGGAATGCTTTGTTTATGGTCAACATCATCTGAATTCAGACAGATGGGTGCCCAATCTAGTTACAGACTCACAAAATATAATGAACTGGAACCCTACCATCTTATATATTATATTGGTATATCTGATTAGACTGAAAGTCTTTGTCAAAGATATTGGCTTAGATGCAGAAATTACTAGGTGAAATTCTATAGCCTGTGTTAATGCAAATGGACACACTACATGATCATAATGGTTCCTTCTGGACTTAAAATCTGTGGGTGTGATTCTCACCCCTGTTCTGGTCACAGTACGCTAAGTAAAAGGGTTAGAGCAACATTAAGGGGTTCTAAAACCCTAGGAGCTGGCCAAGAGGAGAATTCACCCAGCACAAGAACTGAAGACAACAGCCACAAGTTGTATTACAAGGACTCTTGCAAATCCTGGTATAAAGCGTGGGGCTGAAGATGGGAAGAGATGTCAAGGGTATGAAGAGGTGGAGCTGCAGCACATAGTGTTGCAGAGATTCTAGACAGTGCTTCTGTCTACAGGCAGCTGGTCATAGGTTATCATGATGTGGACAGCCCTGGCTAGGGGCCACTGAGGCCCCCTGAACTCATCAGAAACAGAAAGGCACAAAGTTGTGACGGACACCTGAGCCCCACTTCCTCTTGGACTGCAAGTTCTATCATGGCACAGCACAGACTCTCACCCTATGAATATAATGAGCACGAATATGTATAGCACATCCACATAAGGCTCAATTCTGCTGCTCTTAATCACATGAGAAAGTCCACTGACCTAACTGCTCCCACTGACTTCAATAATAAGAATACTAACACAAGTAAGGTCTGCAGGACACGTCACCCTTAAAGCAAATCTGAAAGAAGGCAATTAAAGCCCAATTCTACTCCCCTGGAAGTCAACTGGAGATCAGAATTTGAGTTCAGCGGAAGCAGGATCAGATCCTTATTAAACATTTAATTTCAGTGACCAATATCTCATCCTTCATTTTCGACAGATTTTGAACAGACTGGGTGAAAGGCACTACGTAAGTGCTTAATACATGATCTTAATCTCAGAAGCTTTTCCATCAACTGAAAGAGGAATCTCTAATTATTTTTAAAAATCAACTCTACAAGATAAGACTAATTCCTCAAAAGTACTCTCCAAATACAGCAGGATGTGTGAAGTGCTGTTTCCAAAATAGATCAATACAGTTAATAAACTCCATATTGTCATTACCACCAATGATAGCCGAGAAAGTCATTCACTGAATGCTAACTGTCACAAGAAAGCACAATAGCATTCACAGGAACAATACTGTTACTGTACCTTTAAATAAAATACCTTTTCACAGTTCTGAAATCCACCAAGATAAACTGATTTTTAAACGCACTTGGTTGTTTGATAAGCTGATCAACTGCACTTTTATTTACTTTTGGTATGAAAGTAAACATGCCAACCTTTCTCAACACTTTTGCTATTCCTGCAAGTCTGTTAAGAAAAAAAAAATACTTTAATAGCCTTATAAAATATTAAGAAAATTGTCTAAAAATTCAGTCACTACTGCTGCTGTACTACAGCCTTGCAAATGACTACTAGGCAATAACCCCATATTGAGAGCAGGTTAGATAAGACATATGGAGACCCAGTATTCAAAAGAAGACATATAGCATGAAGGCACACATCCCAAATGTTTATACTTCATAAATACGGATAATGGTACCAGAGCTTCGGCACTTGGGCCAGATCTTGGGAGTACTTCCTAACAACAACAGAAGTTGACGACGCTAAAGACCTCATTGCTCTCGGCCCTTGGACATTCAAATATAATAGCTACTCAAATGCGGACGCACAATTTTGGTAGTTATTTTTAAAAATCCGGTTCTGTGTTTAAAATCAAGATTCCTACATGCAGTTTCTTGTAAGGATTAACACTGCAGAACAGAGTGTGGGCCAGACTAAATGTCCAAAGTGATCTCGTTTGGCTCTTATTGTTATTTGGGAGTATCTTGTTCCCCATTGCTTCCAACCATGTAGTAGGGTGCTTTCCAGACAGAAAAAAAGGATTCTTGTCCGAAGGACCTCTAAGAATTTAAAGACTGATAAACACAATAGACAAAGGTTAGGGAGGAGTATAATACACACACATATTTACTATAGTATAAATATATACATTTATTAAATAGGACATGTCAACTATTCCCAAATTACTTTGAATCTTTTCTCTAGAGACCAAAATCTGACTTTATTTATGACCGTACAACCCAACTAACTTCAATACGAGTTTTGTCTGAGTGAACACTATGGGATTTTTCCCCAATGGTCCTATAAGCATCTAAACAAAATTAGTATGACCCTTGAGACACTTCCTGAAAATAAATGAATTTGCACTTTTTTGACAAGTTTAACTTCTACCTGTTGAATGGCTATGTTCATCATCCTGATAACATTTATCCAAAAACATGTTGGTAAAAGACCTTTAAAATACAGACTATTTGAAACACACACACTGCTCCTTATTAAGCAATTGCAGATCTGTTATATTGGCTCATGGGAACAGATCTAAATAGCATCATAATATCAAACACTGAAAATCACAGGCCAGAGGCCACCACAACTCTACTTCTTTCTAAGCCTTACTAAGTCAAAAACTTCCAGATACAAAATGTAGTTTACCTTTAGAAGTAAATGTTTGAGCTGAAAAGCTTAAAAAATGACTGTTTATCATAGCAAATGTAAAAAAAAAAGGAATAATTTTAAGCTCAAAACACAACTGTTTATATGAGAGTCTTTAGTACTTTGTGATTGTGAGCATTTAAAAGAGATTCAGCATAAACTTTCATTACATAGTTCTATTATACATGTTTATGTGACTTAGTTGTTCATGTTATTTACGTGATTTCCTCATTGCAGTAATATGGTAAAGAAAATTTGCTGATGTCCAAAAATGTTATTTAATTCTTAACAGTCTTTGAATCCCAAAGTGTGTTTGTTTAAAACCTGTTATTTACTAGAGTAATTATCAAATGCTGGACTTTCATATTCAACCATGGCATAAACGGTAGCATAAATTACACACTGAATGTAAGATGGCCAGAAAATGTGTGTAAGCGGCAAAGCAATGCACCTTTCAGGATCTGTTGTTCAGCAGGCGCACAACGCAATTATCATCTATGCTCAGTAGTGTTCTATGGGAATCAAATTCAGTTGACGGGAGTTGCACTGACTTATGACAAGAAGGAATGTGAATTTGGTTCCTAGCAGGCTGCGGGTGGTGTGGGCACAAATCAAATAAGAAAAAACCTATTGTCTCTCACACCCTCCTGATAATCTCTTTTTCTACTGTATCATTCAGTGTGCAAGTTACACTGGTTTTTTAAACCTGCTTAATTCAGATCTGGGAAAGTTATACTGGTTTAACACTTGCACCTTTTTCAGACCAACTTACATTCATTCAATAACTTATAACATCATTTATGTCACTGCTAAATTTGGCCTACAGACTCCCATGGCAGCTGCACATGATTCTTTCAAGCTGCACTGGCTGAATTTGGACCCAATTAATTTTTTATCACTCAGACTGTGAAAATATATGTTTTAGAATGACAGAGTACATACATGGCGTTACATACATACATACATACATCATGGGATAGGTATACCCTGATCATGATTAAACAACAAACCCATACCAAACAGAAAAAAAGATAAGATACACTAGCTAACAACAAAGTTCATGTATAAATTACAGTTTCAAATATAATAAACACTATACTGCACTCTACCTAACCTTTTTTGTAAATTGTTACCTAAACTATCACCTTCCAAGGCTACAGTTTGTCACTGACCACTTCATCAGAAGTTAAGAGGGTGTCATATTTTCTTTCTGATATTATTAAGATACTAATTTAGTTTCAAATATTAAAATATATTCAATTAATTATATATGGCAATTACTTTATGATGCTCTTTATAGGATAAAACTCCCTTTGGCACATTAAATAAGGTACATGCTTGGTAATAATCTCTCCTATTTAATCCTAAATGTAGGTAGTATGGGATCTCAGGGCCAATTCAAATACCACAACGTAGGCCTTATCCTGCTTCCAGTGTAGTCAACAGGAGATTTGCCATGGAGGCTAATGGGAGCAGGATCAAGCTCTTTATACATAAACATAGCTGGAAGGATGGGAGGTAACCAGCATTCTTTTTCTTCTTAATCATAATTACACAACATTAGTGATGAAAAATATGGAAGTAGTTGCTCTTGAGTATTTGAGTAGCTAAATCCTCAAAGATTAGCAAAAGACAAAATTAGAGAAAACGATTACAATCCACAAATACAATCTGACAGTAGTGAAGACTGGCAGGTTATATGATCAAAGGGTCTGCGATTTCTACAGCTTCTTTTTTTTTTTTTTGCCTCGATACACCGAAATGGTGGAATGTTTTGTGTCAAGTTGATAAACATGACACAACATGCAACTAAAGCCCACACCCATATTAAATAATATTTTTCTAAGTCTGATCCTTAACTTTATCCATTACAAATTTGAATGTCTACAGCTAGTCCTTCAGGGCACCTATTTAACTGCAACATTACAGTAACATTACATTAATCATACACCAATGCCAATTTCTACTTCTCAGTTATTAAAACTACTCCTCTGCATGGTTAAAATCTCTCATACTTTATTTTCTGCTGCTGAATGGTAATTCTGCATTTTAAAAAAAATAAAATAATAATAGCACTTCTCACAAAAATCTCCCAATTGCATCTGTTCTCTTCCCCCCACACACACATACCTCCTACAGACACTAATGGGAGCTGTGGATGCAAACTGAGGTGGCACTAGACCCAACAGCTACCAAAACCCTTTTTAAGATAAATATTATATTTAGTATAAGTTTTCCTGCTGATCAACTAATAATGAAAAAAATGTGCTTTATCACAGAAGGGCATGCTCAAAAAATAAACTGTGCTAAAAGCCCTTCACATTTTGCTACAATTTACCCACAATATTATTTGGTGATCACTATTTTTCTAATTCAGGACAACCTTAATCAAACTAGGGACAAAATTAAAAAAGCAAGCTTTTAAATCTTTTAAATCAATTGACATATTCAGTAATGTCTATGCTAATGAAGATTTTTCGCACAATAGGAATGGCCAGTCCTAAGCTTTAAACCATTCTATTGCTGTTCTCATCCACACAATACTCAAATACACATACTGTGAGCAATCTTTAATAGATGCTCGAAAATGTAGGTAAAATTAAATACTAGCAGAAGAAGAAGTAGCCAAAATTTAACACAACTGGGAGGCAGAGGGATTTTGTAACCACTGTATAATAGCTGGAAATCTGAATTGTGCCAGATGTGACCAATGTCCTAGATCTAACAAGTTGTTCAGTACCAACAATATCATGTCTGTATCAAAATCTATTTCAAAATCAAGTACAAACAATTATTGTCTCTCTCTTATCTCACACTCTCATTGCTAACTAACAGTTTTTATTGTCGAGAGCTGATATACATGGAGGACATGACAGATATTCAAAATATATTTTAGAATGTTGGAAAAGTAGATTTTGTTATTTTGCCATCCTCTCCTAAAAATTAATAAGGCTTAATTCAAATGGACATGTGTCTTTCTCATTTTGGTTTAAGACCATTGGTTAGCAGGTACTAAATCACTTTACATATTCAACATACAAGTTGAAATAACTCTAGGTAAGTTTTCTTAAAAATAATTCCAATCCTCACCAATTCCCCCTGTTAAGGTCACAGAGCCTCTGAACCAGCATGGCTGAATTGTTTTAGTGCTCTCTGCTGAACACCTGCAAACATCAAAGAAAAGCTGCTGGTCCTTTACTGGGTTGACAAAAACCTTTCATGTGAAAAATGCTCCATGGGAATGTCATGGCTGTGGCTCAGGTTACATTCCTTTCTCTCTTGCAGCCTCACCATTTCTTAAGGTGGTAAGAATCCATGTTTGTGAAATTAAAGATTAAAGGAAATATGGCTCTACTTTATTTCCATTCACACACTACAAATCACAACAGAGCACTGTGTATTAAATGAGTAAAAAGCTATAAGATGACTTCAAGATTAAACGTTACCACACTTCGCAAAACCCAGTTGGTTTCACCTCACTACATGGGACTACTTTTCTTTGGGGTATTTTTGTACTGAGAAGTTTCAAGTCAACACAGATGGATGATGACATGTGTGCCTCTTTAACACAAAAAATATCAGTTTTATAGAGGAATGTCATTTGTCTACTCAAACTTTTTATGTTCATCTATTCAATAGAAAAATTAAATTGTATATAAGTCTCAGTTTTGAACAAATTTTGATAGCCAAAAAAAATTGAGACAATAAATTATATTTCTGAATTACTAATATCACTGTTTTTATTGCTGCTGAATATTCTTTTATCTAAAATATCTCTTGCAGCAGTTTCCAAGGCACTACTATTCACAGCTAACTGACTAGCAGGAACACCATGAAACAATAACTACACTTTTTCTTTATACAACTATATCTTCAGGCCACAGATATACGATTTAGTGCATTGGGTACAATACTTTTAACATGTGGTCACTGACATCTTTTTTGGGAACCAATGAATATTCATTTTAAATTCCCTTCTAATGACCAAACAGGAGATTTTTATATAGTAAATTGCAACTTATTTATACAAATAGTGTACGTTGTTCTTCACACCACTGTGAATAAAATCTACTAATGTATATTTCTATTTATCAGGCAGGGCAATTCTACCCTCTTCTATCACAAACTGGTATATTTAAGTATATGCATGTTAGCACAGAGTGAGATTAAGTAAGAATTTCAAAGAGAGCTGTTATTTTAAATGGTCCACATCTTAATATTACTGACTTACCTCAGTTCATTAAATCATTTGCATGTTAAAAATGATGCACCAAAGTTATTTCCATAGTTTCAGTTTCAGACATAATACAAACACTATAAAACTCAATTTCACTAAATGTATAGAATTTTTATCCTTTGTTATTTTTTATCACATTGACTTCATAGCTGAAGCGTAAGACAAATTTCTTAAATATAACCATCTAGTAAATTGCTGCTAGCCCAGAGTTAGCTATTGCATTGATTATGTATAAGCATGACAAATTGATTTGTCTGGCACAAATGCTTTACTCTTCTGTCCAATGAAAATAAATATATTGAATATTATACATTCAGTAAAAACAGCTATTGTCAATAAAATTATAGAAATAGGATTAAGTATTTTAACACATAAGAGATGTTAGGCAAACTAGGACAATAAAGGTATTGAGATCAGTAAAATCTCCAAAGTCACTACATTGAAAAAAATCTATATTTATGAAGAAAAATCATAAATATCTTTTCATTATTTTAAAAAAATCTAAATATTATCAGAGGAGACTTAAAAAAATTGAGTTTAATAACTCTAAGTGGCAGCTAATATGACAAATATTGTATAATACAGACTAACTTCAAATTAATGGTAATAAAGTCCTTCTTTAGAAATTAAAAGTTAATTAATGTATCAGTGCATTTCATAAAAATGGTTAAACTGAATGCACAGAAGAGGTTTCTTTAATTACTTGAGTACAAACTGAAAATACCAGACATGAAACTATATGCAATGACTTGTAATATATATATCTAGATATCCAGTAACAGTTTGCAGTGAAGACTAATACAAATTTACTATCTGATTTAGAGCAGTATTCTGTATACAATACTGTTAGGTACATTGTATAGTTATGTTCAATTGCCAGTACTTTTAAGACACTGCAACTGTTTAACTGTAGATGTATTTGTGACACATCCAAAACACTCCCTGCAGCAATGTAGGAAACCCTCTTAAATGGAATGGAATAGGCAAAAGAATAAAGAAATTTAAATGTGTCTAATTTGAAGTAGTGAGGCATATAAAAATTTCCAACATAAAACTCCTCTCTAATTGCCAGACAATCATTGTACAGGTGTTCTATTGCGAAAACTCTGATATATACATATACATAGATACACATATATAATGTGTCACCAACAAGGATCCTATATTTGTTAGATGAAAAAGTCGCCCACATACTACAACTACAATAAATAATAAATAATATTAATAATAATGATAATGATAATCGTGAATTTCAGGAGACTCTTTGAAAGGAGTAAAAACATTAGGAAAGAAAAAGTATTAGTGTATTAAATTAAAAAGAAAAATTTTGAGATTTCAAGTTGATCAAGATTATTCAATCAGTAAACATTAACTTCTAAAATTAAGAATTCTTTGCTTTAGTATGGCTGACCTTTCTATTATGATTCCTATCTATTTATTTAATTAATTTAATAAAAGAGGCTTTATTCCTGTTTACAAACTCAGTCTTATCCTAGCTGTTTTGGTTATCGTTCTTCATATATAAACACAGAAACTCCAATTTTTAAACAAAACATTCTCCATCTGATTTTTTAAAAAACGAGATTTAACCTAGCTCACTTTGAACAATTATACTGTTGATTTTTTTTTATTTACAATAACAAACGTATGGAAATATTTGAAAATGTTTCAATCAGACTTGTCGAAATAATAGTAATATCAGCTTTTATATAGCGCTCAAGGAATGTGATCTCCAAAACAGATTAACACAACCAAAACAGACATAATGCATGTAAATAAATAACTAAGAATATTTTAATTACATGCTAAGCAAGATTTTACATACTTGAGCCAGTAAAATGTCCACTTGCCAAAGAAGTTGGTCCATTTTTCCCACTGCTCACAGGAGGTGAAAACATCTATAAGAAACAAAGAAACATTACTGCTGGAAAACAGGAGATTTTGTCTTCATTGTTAACCCAAAGTTCCTTCCGTATTCTCTACAAAAGGACATTTAATAGTTTATTTAATATGAATCATCCATCTGAGACCCGAAAATGGTACAGTATTTCTTACAATCCCACCCCCTGCCCCTTACCACTATCACCTTTTTTTTTTTTTAATTAGGCTCATTAGAATCCCAAACAACATAACTAACATTTGGAAAAATCACAGTCCCCAACAACATTACCAAAACTTAGTGAGGAACAATCCTCACTCAAACTTGTATTCTGACAAAGGCAAGGGAAAAAAAGTTTTTGTTGAAACCTTGGCCATAAATGTAGCAATGTCCATTTCCATCCCGTTTTAGGATTTGCCTGTCATATGTGAACCCAAATAATAATAATGCAAAGTGCCACCTGCCCTAAATTCTCATTTCCTCTCTAACATGAGAGCAATTTGAAGCAAGACTCTCTCTCTCTCTCAATCTCTCTCTTTCCCTCCCCCTTCTCTCTCTCTCTCTCTCTCAATCTCTCTCTTCCCCTCCCCCTTCTCTCTCTCTCTCTCTCTCTCTCCAGCATTTATTTCGACCCTAATTGGTTTCCCTCTTCTTCGACGTGTCTAGTGGATAATACGCACCTTCCCTGAGTCAGAGCCTGCAAAAAGCGAAGGAACAAATGGAAAAAGTGCAACAAGCAAAGAGGAGGCTGCAAAGCTGCCTCAGGCTACATTTCCTGGCCAAACTTCCCAAAGCCATTGCTCCAAAGGAAAGTCTTGAGCAGCAGCAGCAGCAGACTGAAATAGCCTCATTTACAAGGTGGTTTTGATTTTTGTGATAGTGTTGAGATTCTTTTTAGAACATACATGTACCTTACACCAAACTGATTTTTTCCTTAAATAAATGCTACTGACATATTATGGGGAAGGGGGGAGGGGATGAGGAGGGAGAGGAAGGATAGGGTGGGGGGGGGTGAATAAAACTAGACAAGTGCACACGTCCAGATTAACGTTTGCCCTCAAATCTAGACTATTTACAAGAAACCCAAAGAGACAAAAAGTACTTTAAAAAAGCACCATCTATCCGGGGGTCCTCAGGAAAGATTTAAACAGGTTTAACGACAGCAGACGCCATCTGAGATTTCAGTGAAAACTTTAAACTGAGGCAGTTGTGGATTTCTTTGCACTCTCAATGTGCCAAAAAAATGAAACAAGGGAAGAACTGAAAGTAGAATACAAGTAACTAATTAGTAATTAATTAGTTCATGTACCATCAACACTTTGATCATGTACATAAGTGCTGAGTAATAGTATTATGTTATTGTTAATATTAACTAATGATGAGAAATGTCCATTTTTAGGAGGGTTGATTTTTTGTAAAAATTATTTCTGGACATCCATGACATTAAAAGTAAGCGAGGAACAAGATTGTATCTCCCATCACGTACAAATATAATAAGACTTGTTTTTGTTTTGTTTTGTTTTGTTTTAAGCGAGCATATTTACCATGGGTCTAGCTGCTGATTACAAATTACCCAATGTACTTAGATCACAGATTTGTTTTGTTTTTTTGGTTTTTTGGTTTTTTCAGTTTAACAGATCAGCTAGAAGATATTTTTTACAGCTGTTGTTAATTTCTACCGTTGTTTCTTACCGCACTGAAATCCAGTAAATCACTCAGTTCTTTGTCCGTCCCTAAGGCAGCCATTCGCTGTTGGTGATGCATTTTAGCAAAATCACACAAACCTAGAAACATGGAAATAACCGCAATCAGAAACCCAGTCCCGAGCCTTAGAGGAAACACAATCGGATTTTTTTTGGTGGGGGGGGTAGATTGGGGAGGGGGAGTTGAAAAGAAGGGAGGGAAAAAAGATGGAGGGGCAGCAAAAACAACAACAAAAAAAGACGATATTGTATTTCCAAAGAGACGATCGAAACCTGGTAATATCCACACTCTAAACCCAAATCCAAAAAAAAAAAAATAGAGCCACGCTCTCAGCGCATCATTTATGCAACAGGAGGTTCAGCAAGGAATGAATGAGAATCGCAGAGAAGAAACTACAGCCATCCGCTCCCAACTTTTTTCCTTTTCCTCCTTCCATGTAAAGCAGCGTGTAAGGAATTTAAAAAAAAAAAAAAAAAAAGACACAAAGTCTTTAGAGTGAAGAGCCGCCCGGTGCAAAGGGAAACCAGAGTTGGGGGTGGAGTGGAAGGGGATGGGGTGGGGGGCGAATTCAGGCTTTGACAATTAGACCAAATCCCTCGTCTATGAAAGAGAGGATGGTTAAAAAAAATAAATAATCAAAGCACCCCAGGCCTCTTTGCAAAGTCATCAGTCCCTTTAAAGTGGGCAACGGGCCCGGGGGGAGGGGGGCATAGGGAGGCTCGCTCCATAAAGAGCTCGCAGCCCCCGTGGAGGCAAATCAATAAATACATTCAAAAATAAAAAGCCGCGTGGTGAGCGAGCCCCCTCCAGCAGCTCCTGTCCGAGCCCACAGATCCGAGCTTAGCTCCACCATGCCCACCGGCCGGCCACCGATCGACCCTAGCCTAGCTCCGGTACCTACCGCCCGAGAGAGGAGAGGAGAGACTCCCCTTCCAAGAACAGTACCGAGCTCTGGGTTTCATTGCTAGAATCACGGCATTCGCCAAACACACACCGCTACCGCCACTAAAGAGCGAGAGAGACACGGCAGGGCTCCGACTCCGAACCAAACTCTTTCTGCCTTAGGAGAAAGCGAGAGGGAGGGAAGGAGAAGAAAGAAAAAAAAACCCCGCAAACAAACCAAAACAAGCCGGACTGCAAGTTCAGCAAAGGGAAGGGGACAAAGCAGCAGCAGCAGAAAGAGCACGTTCCCCTGGCTCTGGGATTTGCTTTCACAGTAACACCTCCAGAAGGAAAAAACGCAAAGCGGGCACCTCATTTTCCTCCATACCCGCAGCTCACGTAGCCTGAAATCCCAGTCAAATTGTTGCCGATTTCCTCCCCGTCCGAAGCACTTTTAAATTGATTATACTTTAAATTTCTTCAGCTCACACACATACACATGGCAAAGCAAGTTTATACTAGGCTGCAAATACACACGTGATTGAAAGACTTTGCCAAGAAGAATATCACACACACACACCCATATTATCCAGGTTATCTTTTTAAATTGTTTTGGTTCGGTTGTGATTTTTTTTGTACCTAACGCTACATTTCACATGCTGGGTTTCAATTTACAGAGAGTATTGCTGCAAACCTTGGGGGGGGGGGGGGGTCAACCATTTGATTTCTTTTACACTCAAGTTTCCGGGGACCATGCCAGCGGACCCCTCCCACTCCACCCCTAAAGCATGTTATACTTTTACTTCAATTTTTTCTGCTACAGGCCCCATATACTCCAAAATCTCAACCCCGACTTCATTTTCCAGTAGGAAACAAAGCACTAAGTTCAGTAGATTGATCGTTGAACAATATAAGTTCCTACATAGAGCTCCCCTGCATACATACACTATTACAGTGTATTTTCAGTTTGCATTTACACATTGCATAAGTTGTACTTTTTTAAAAAATAACAACGGGATCAACAATTTTAAAAAAAATCACACAAGTTACTCTAACAGCAAATTGTAACTTTACCTTAATGGCCACAAATATGTTCACAATAGTCCAAGGAAATATATATCTATTTTAAAGAGAGAAATCTTCTGCGCAAGTGCTTTATTAGCTCACATAGGTTTGACACCCCCCTCCCAAAACAACAACAAAACAAAAAAAAGTACTTTAACTGGTTCTCAGTCCTGGTCCAGGGTTATTCAGCGATTTAAACGAACTCTACACCTGGCTTTGTTTTTGTTTTTTGGATTCACCACCACGAAAGAAGTGTCACAAAATCTTCCCACCCAAACAGAACAAAAATAAAAGCCAGCCAAAAAAATCCAAGTAACTTTTCCCTCTTTTGTGTTTATAAACACATGGTTATTCACAAACTATTACAAATCTTGGTGGTGGTCGTGGGATGTGTTCCCTCTGTCCTTCCTCGGCTATTTTTTTTTTTTAAAGTCTTAAACTTGTTCCAAGTTTACAGATCGCTCCTCATCATCATCGACTCCCCCATGGAGACATTGGTAATAATATGTTTCCCTGAAAGATACATTGTAATCCATTCACATCCGGGCAATACGGCGGGGTTTATAAAGAGAAGGAGCTACTTGCTGCCGCCGCCGCTGCACGTTGCTGCTTGCTGCCGCCGCGTCGTCTATTACAGACAATGACGAGAGGAGGGGAGGAGGGAGAGGGAGAGGGAGAGGGAGAGGGGAAGGCATGGAGAGAGTGATAAACAGACAGGCTAGAGAGTCGACCAAGATGGAGTCAGCTCAGTCTAGGTGGGAGGAGGAGGAAGAGGAAAGTGGAGGATGGTTTCTGTTCAGGATAAATTGGACCCTCCCATTCACCCCCACCCATCTCAGTGCAATAGAAACAGGAAGCTAGTGAGGGTATGGGCTTGAAGTCCTGGGTCCCTGTGAAAGAGACAGACAAATAGAAACTGAAGAGCCCTGCTAATGGGCACCAGCTAGTGGTGCTTAACATTTAGGAGCAGCTGGAATGATTGACCAGGCTTAGAACTGGGTTGCAGGTTTTGTCACCTGCTCTAGTATATCCAGGGGCACCTTAGATTAATTTTTCCGAGCAATATTGTGACTCTGTCACAGGGGAGAGTTTGTGAGTTGTATATATGTCCCCAAAGCACCCTTGGGAGCTGTGTGGTGAAGATGCAATGTTGCTGTCTTACCATTTTTCGAAGTTTTGATGCAACATGAACATGATGTGACATTTACTTTTGACCTCTATTATTATTTTTATTTGTCGGTTGCCAACAATTTTCTCAGCACTGTGCAAGACACAAAAATAAAAAAGTCCCTGCTCCAAAGAGCTTACAGCTTAAAAGGCAGATATATATATATATCTATATATATATTTAAAAAAGACACACACGGGAACTCAGAGGACAATCTATTATTATTTATTAGTTAAACTAATTATGTGTTAGCAGGGATTAGACTGAGGACAGGATGGTGCTTGGTGAACCCTAGTTTGGATGGCATTCATTCCCTGTATAAAAAATGTGTGTGGAAAAAGAAACAGAAAACGCACGTTTTGTAATATTCGTTAGGATGGCAACTCATCTCCAGCTGGGAGGTGCATCTGCTGACCTGTCTTCAGATCATATGTAGCTCCCTTTCAACAGATACAGAGGAGGCGCTCATAAAACTGCCACAACACAACCATTTGTTAAGGGCCCCAAGGCCTTGAGGAGTCCCCTCTATATTATAATCCATCATGAAATAAGGGGTGCTCCAATCCCTAGTTTTGCATTTGCTTTAGGCTTCAGTGGCATCTAATCTCTGCCTTTTGCATTTAGATATTGCAATACAGTATGTATGTTATGTAAGATAACTAAATTTCGTGACACACACATACCTCCCACTTCTGACTCCTGTAGTTATGTTGACCACATCACATCAATCTTTCAGAAGAGAGAGGCTAATATAATTATCAGGGATGTGACAAATACCCATCGTACAGATATAATCTATTTTTTAATATATGGATATTTTGATTATTAATTTTAAAAAAGATTTTTAAAATATCTTGAAATAACCACAGTATCAATAGTATTAAAAGGATGTAATAAATATGCTACATGTGGGAAAATGTGAACAAATAAAACAAACTATATACCTAACAATAGTAAAATATAACAGAATATAAAAATAATTGTAATATACACAAGGGACCCACGTAGTCTGTGATAAACTGAAGCTAATTCTTCCAGCAAAAACCTTTTACATTTCTGGGGTACACTGATTTGATGGACTAGGAACTCTGTAACAGCTTCAGGTTAAAAAAAATGAAGATCTTTTAAATTAAATATGAACATGACTAACACAATCAGCATAGTAGCCCCTGTGATATTTATTTTGATATTGCATTCAATTTATTTTATATTGTCTACATCTTTTCAGCTTTCAATCTGTCACAGAATTTTGTATGGACAATTCATAACCACAGAGGCTGTCAGGGTGCAAGCAAGGTATCTTGACACCTCAGAAGATATGGGAGGTGGTTTGGGATTGTGCAATATGCATATTAGTTGGATGCTTTTGTTAACATGATAAGAAATGAAACAGTTAACAGTGTTGACATAATTTGTCATCTGTAGGTTCCTGAGTCAACAACCCACTGAGATATATGGGGTAGTTCACACCTCCAAGCTATTGTTTCATGCTGTCTGCGGACTCAGCATATTCAGTTCAAGTTTTCTCTGCAGCCATCAGGGCTGGAATATATTAACAAATACTGCTCTCACCCACCACTGCTGCAAGATATGCACAGCGGGAAGAGTTAAGAGAAGCAGAACAGCTCTCTTGCAGGCAGATCAGAGAAGAGATCAGACCTCAGTTCTGAGGAAAAGGCTAAGGGAAGGCAAGAACTTCCCCAACAACAACTGCCTGAAGGTCCCTCCCTGATTCTGATATACCCTGAGCAGGAGTCATTCTTTTCTCTTTCTTACTAATTCAATTTATTTGTGTTAACTCACCTTACTTTTTGGTTATGGACTACCCTGGAAGCAGGGACCCCATCGAGAAAGAGCTGCTACATCACTCTCGGCCATGAGGAGGTGCCAGCAATGAGTCAACCCCTTAACAACTGGTGAAGAATGTGAGTATCCTTCCCATCCCTAGAGAAGGGGGAGAAGTGGCTGACACAGATGGTCAAACTCCCTGAAGCCAGAGATGTGAATTGGTAGGACAGACAACATGGACCTAGAATGTCTTCTCAAATTGGTGAGTGAGAATCAGCAGCAGCAACAGGCAGCCCAGCAGCCACAGCATCAGCAACTCCTACAGCAAATGGCTGCCCAGCAGCAAGACCTGGTCCAGGATTTAGGGGCACAACAGCAGGAACAGCAGCAAAGACTGGTCCAACAGGAAGTGGCCTTGATGCAGCCTCAGTGTCTCCCCGGGGCTTCCCCGTCAGGGGCTATAGGCCTAGGCCTGGTAGTCCTGCCCATGCCAGTGAAATTCACAAAGATGAGCCCTGAAGATGATCTGGAGGCCTTCCTGATACCGTCTGAGTGAGTGGCGATTGCAGTCCAGTGGCCACCTGACCAGTGGCAACCCTGTTGGCATCTTACCTGATGGGACCAGTGCAGAGCCCATTTCAGGGTCTGGATAGGGTTGCTAACTTTCTAATGGCACAAAACCAAACACCTCCACCCTGCCCCCAGCCCTGCCCCTTCCACGAGGCCCTGCCCCACCTGTTCTCCAAGGCCCTGGCCCACTCACTCCATCCTCCCTCCCTCCATCATGGGTTCTCCCTCACTCACGTTCACTTTCAGCAGGCTGGGGCAGGGGGTTCAGATGTGAGAGGGGGATGAGAATTCTGGCTAGGGGTGCAGGCTCTGGGGTGGGGCTGAGGATGAGGGGTTTGGGGTGTGGGAGGGGATTCCGGGCTGGGGTTGGGGTTGGGGTTGGGTGGGGGGGTAAGGGCTCTGTCTGGGGGTGTGGGCTGTGGGGTGGGGCCGGGGATGAGGGATTTGGGGTGCAGGAGGAGATCACCTACTTGGGATATACTTTGGGAAAGGGTCAAGTTCGGCTCCTCCTGGACAAATCCAGATCCTGAAAAGCATGCCGACGCCAAGCCATGAAGAAACAAGTCAGAAGGTTTTTGGGCTCACAGGCTACTACTGCCAGTTTCTGCCAGGGTTTTGGATGACAGCAGTCCCCTCACAGACCTAATTAAGGACAGCAGCCCCAAGAAGGTTCACTGGTCCAAGCCTTGAGAAAAGGCCTTTGAGAAGTTGAAAG
Source organism: Chelonoidis abingdonii (assembly GCF_003597395.2). Lineage (NCBI taxonomy): Eukaryota > Metazoa > Chordata > Testudines > Testudinidae > Chelonoidis > Chelonoidis abingdonii. The sequence continues at coordinate 20,395,121 of NC_133774.1, forward strand.
ACCACATGTGTTAAGAGCCTGTCCTGTTCAGTCCCAGCTTCTCAACAGAGTTCATTTTACAAACCAATGCCTTAGAAGTAGGACTTGGCCAGGATTTCTCAAATGTGTCCACCATGGCTGCATGAAGCCACCAGTGGATTTTTTTGCAGCTACAACAGCATGGGTAGAGATTGTGTGGGGGAGGGGAGGAGCAGCAGCTTCTCCCTCCAGTGCCCAGCTGTTACTCCTAAATAGCTGTTAGCAAGGGCAGTGAGATGTATCGCCTTGGCCTTTGTGCTGGTGATACCAGCAGGGATCAGCGCCTTGCACTATGCAGTGTCCTCAGGGGCTCCAGGCAGCACCTCCAGAGACACAAGGTGCCGGTGTACATAGTGCAGGAGGCAGCTCATGTCAGCAGAAGCGGTTGCAGCACTTGGTTGCCGTGGTGCTCCTCTGGGCAGCTCTCCTGCTCCCGCCTGGCCAGAGCACAGGAGCCTGGGACTCCGCAGGGGGCTAGCTGGCCAGTGACTTCCCCAGGCCACAGGTGGCATAGACATAGAGACAGGTTTGTCTGAGCAGCCACCAGCAAGATGTGGTAGCCACAGTGTGAGGCCACCAAAAATTTGTTGTGAGAACCTCTTGACTAGGCATAGTATTGTCTCAGGAAACAAATGCAGAGGAACATCCTGTACTGTATTTGAGCCACAGTCTGTTTCCTCGGGAGCAGGCATATTCAGTGATAGAAAAGGAAGGACTTGCCATGAAATGAGTGGTGGACTTTCTACGATATTACCTCCTGGGAAATCCATTCAAACTTGTCACTGATCATGCCTTCTTAAAGTTGGTTTAATGCCATGAAGGACACAACCCCTCAGCTTATGTGCTGGTATGTGCCCTCCAGCTGTACAACTTCCAAGTTCAGCAGAGAGAGGAAAAAGCACATAAAAAATGCTGATCTTTTTTTCCAGTGAGAGGGAGGAAGGGCCGGCTTTAGGCCAATTCAACCAATTCCCCTAAATCAGGCCCCGCCCCTAAGAGGGCCACATGCCCAAGCCCCAGTACGGCATACCGGCAAGAGCCAGTGCACCGTACCAGGGTGGCCCGGCTTCCCCAGGGGGCAATTTAAAGGGCCTGGGGCTTTAAAACAAAACTTTAGGTAGGGTTAACATACATCTGTATTTTCCTGGACATGTCAGGCTTTTTGGTTCTTAAATCGCCATCTGGGAGGAAAATACGGATGTATGGTAACCCTATTGGTACAAAAAATACATACTGTGGCACATCCCTTAAATCAGAACTTTTTATAGGGAACCGGTTGCTAAGAAATCAAAGGCTTTTTTTTACATGTTTGGGTTTTTTTAGTCATCCCTGCCGGGGCCCTGCCGAAAATGTTCAAATTGGGCCCTGGACTTCCTAAAGCCGGCCCTGGGGAACAATCTGCTGGCCCTGGTTCCGCAGGTGCCATCTTGAGAGAACAGGTGTTTGATGGGGTATACAAACCCCACACTGGACAACAAGGGATTAAGGACTCAGCAAGCCCCACTTCACCACACCTACAAGACATGCATAAGTGGAAGGAGGAGTTTAAAGTGAAACAGAAAAGCTCATTTGTGGGCAGAGCAGGGAAGAGAACAGACCTTCAACCCTCAGTCCTAAAGAAACGGCAAAGAGAAAGCAGGAACTTCCATTACTACAACTGCCTGAAGTTCCCTGCCTGAGGGAAGGGAGGACCTGATCCTGATACATCCTGAGAGGAGTTCATTCCTTCCTCTCTCTTGCTAACTCAATTTATTTGTGTTTACTTCCCTTGCTTTTTGGAAGGGGAGAGACTGAAGTAACCTTGCAGAAAGGCCAAGTCACAGGAAGAGGCAGACTGCCACAGAGGTGGAGCAACCAGTGGCAGCAGACCTCGACGGAGAGAGAGCTGCCATGCCATGCCATGCCCGGTCCAGAGGAGATGCCAGCAGTCAGTCTACCCCTTCACACCACCTTAGATCTAGATTGGAAAGTTTACAGTCTAAATAGATACAATCTCCCACTCCCACACAAGAGTTGTATGGGGGGAATTGAATGTATATACTGGCTGTCATAATATTCTGTACTCTGCTGTCATATGTGTGGGAAGGTGTGAGTGCCGGGGTAATGATTCAGTCCCACCAAAACTGTGTTATATGTGGAACTGGCAGCACAGCATTTCACCTGTTACTAAGGTTGCCTGACGCTTCTCATTATTAGACGCTATTTTCGGTTGGTGATAATTTTACTAAGCTTTACTATTTGGATTGACACTTTCCATGCTGAGTGGCTCAGGCTGTTTGTTTTTGACATTTTAAAAAAAATTTCAGCCAGAATGGTTTGGTCATTTCTGAGAACAAGGTTAAGGGGAAAAAATTGTTTTCCATCTTACAAATATTCTTACAATTTCTTGAGAAGCTCTAGCACCCCATTCTTCAGGGATCTGAAATTTGGTAAAGGAGTAGCTTTTATGCCAGTGATGTGTCTTTTTCTATTCCTTTGAAAATCCATCCAAATTTGACCAAGTTGCAAGCCTTTGAAGAATCTCAGTTCACACATGCTCAGCAGAAGTTTTTTAGAATTGTGCAGCTAAAATCTTTGAAGATTCCATCACACGTGTTGTGAAAATAAATCAATTAATGCCAGATACGATAGTGATGAGCCCCATAGACAACCTATAAGGAAAGTAATAAATCTATATTCAGAGCAGGATTTGAATAGCATGTAGCCAATAAGGTCTGGGGCTAAGCACTGAACAATGAGGTTAAAACTAGGACTGTCAAGCGATTAAAAAATTAATCGTGATTAATCATGCTGTTAAACAATAGAATACAATTTATTTTAAATATTTTTGGATGTTTACTACATTTTCAAATATATTAATTTCAATTACAACATAGAATATGAAGTGTGCAGTGCTCAATTTATTTTTATTACAAATATTTGCACTGTAAAAAACAAAATAATTGTATTTTTCAATTCACCTCATATAAGTACTGTAGTGCAATCCCTTTATCATGAAAGTTGAATTTACAAATGTAGAATTATGTAAAAAAAAACAAACCTGCATTCAAAAAAATAAAACAAGTCCACTCAGTCCTACTTCTTGGTCAGCCAATCACTCAGACAAACAAGGTTGGTTACAATTTGCAGGAGATAATGCTGCCTGCTTCTTGTTTACAATGTCACCTGAAAGTGAGAAAAGGCATTCGCATGGCACTGTTGTAGCTAATGTTGCAAGATATTTACATACCAGATGCGCTAAAGATTCATATGTCCCTTCATGCTTCAACCACCATTCTAGAGGATATGCTTCCATGCTGATAATGGGTTCCGCTTGATAACAATCTAAAGCAGTGAGGACTGATGCATGTTCATTTTCATCATTTGAGTCAGATGCCACCAGCAGAAGGTTGATTTTATTTTATGGTGGTTTGGGTTCTGTTGTTTCTGCATCAGAGTGTTGCTCTTTTAAGACTTCTAAAAGCATGCTCTACACCTTGTCCTGCTCAGATTTTGGATGGCACTTCAGATTCTGAAACCTTGGGTCGAGTGCTGTAGCTATTTCTAGAAATCTCACATCGGTACCATCTTTGCAGTTTGTCAAATCTGCTGTGAAAGTGTTCTTAAAATGAACATGTGCTGGGTCATCATCCGAGACTGCTAGAACATGAATATATGGCAGAATGCAGGTAAAACAGAGCAGGAGATATATAATTCTCCCCCCAAAGGAGTACAGTCACAAATTTAATTGATGCTTTTTTTTTTAAAACAAGCATCATCAGCATGGAAGCATGTCCTCTGGAATGGTGGCTGAAGAATGGAAGGGGCATACGAATGTTTAGTGTATCTGGCATGTAAATACCTTGCAACACCAGTTACAAAAGTGCCATGAGAACACCTGTTCTCACGTTCTCGTGACATTGCAAATAAGAAGCAGACAGTAGTATCTCCTGTCAATCTAAACAAACTTATTTGTCTTAGTGATTGGCAGAATAAGAAGTAGCACTGAGTGGACTTGTAGACTTTAAAGTTTTACACTGTTTCATTTTTTAGTGCAGTTATGTAACCAAAAAAATCTGCATTTCTAAGGCATGATAAAGAGATTGTACTTCAGTACTTGTATGAGGTGAATTGAAAAATACTACACCTCTACCACGATATAACATTGTCCTCGGGAGCCAAAAAATCTTACCGCATTATAGGCGAACTTGCTTTGATCTGCCGGAGCGCGTAGCCCCACCCCCACCCCCCCGGAACACTGCTTTACTGAGTTATATATGAATTCGTGTTATATCGGGGTAGAGGTGTATTTCTATTGTTTATCATTTTTACAGTGCAAATATTTGTAATAAAAATAATCATAGAAAGTGAGCACTGTGCACTTTATATTCTGTGTTGTAATTGAAATCAATATTGAAACATGTAGAAAAACATACAAAAATATTTAGTGAATTTCAGTTGGTATTCTATTGTTATAAGTGCGATTAATTGTGATTAATTTTTGAAATCGCTATTAATTTTTTGAGTTAATCGCGTGAGTTAACTGCGATTAATTGACAGTCCAAGTTAAAAGAAATGTTTAATAGCTTCTCGTTCAGTCAGCACCAGCCATCCTGTGCACTGAATAAAGCATAAGTCCTGGAGAACAAAATAGCAAATGGTCATCTACTTAAATAGTATGTCATAATGCACATGCACGAGGGGAAATTTCCTAATATTTCAGTGCTTGACCTTGTAATGTTCATTTAACTTGGGGTTTAGAGAGCATGGCTTCTTTAAATCTTTTTCCTGGTGGGGCGGAGGGGGGAGTGAGAGAAAGGAGAGAAACTCCAGGGGGTGGCTCTGGAGGGAGAGAGAGGCAGCAGCCCACAGGCCCTCACAAAGGAAGCAGCAGAGAACCTGCCTGAAGTCTGGGAAAGACAGGGCAGTCGATCGGGGACGCCCCAGGACAGGAGCCAGGAGGAGCACTGTGCCAGGGAGGAATCGTGCGAGAAGGACAGGCCAGATCTGGACCCAGTATCAGGGCTGCCCAGAGCTGCATGGGGCTGTGAGTATTGGGGCTTGTGACTCTGCACTGGGAACAAGGAGGGAGGCTGCTATATAGTTAAGTGGGGAGGTGGTCGCTCTGTGTGATTTTGCAGAGAGCAGCAGAAGAGGGGTTTGTTGGGGAAAGTTCACTGGCGCCAAAGACAACCAGGAGCACCCAAGACTCACCACTGAACTGGAACTTTGCTCAGAACTCCTGAACTCTGTGTGCAGACACATTGCTCAGTGTCTGCCCTTTCAAACTGTGCTACCACTGGGCCTGTGGGGTCTTGGTTTGGATACAACCCTGTTTTACTGCTCCCCTTATATTTCCCCTTGTTGTATTTCTCCTCTCATTCCTCTGTAAATAAATATTTCCCTTTCTTATATCTATTGTACTTTTCCTGTGGGTGGGTGTGTTCACTCTGGGGGTTTTGGAACAGGTGCCCCTGGGGTGGAAAGGATTTCTCCTGCTGCATTCCTGCGCGTGCCTTCTCTTGACCAGAGCTGCCTGCAGAGCAGACTCCATCTTGGCCACGAGGGCGCTAAAGTCACAATAGCTTTTTGTGTATAAATATATATATCTTGCATTAAGTCCATTGGTTTGCTATTTGGGACTGTCCATTGACTGGATTCAGCTTTTCATGCTCATCACATCGGCACTGTGTTGCTTGTTAGTTGGGTGGCTGCACCTTCTAGTGCTTTTTTCCTGGCATTTTCCGGCCCTGTCTGTGATCATATCCAATGGAGTTTAAATCAGGCCCTAACATAAGGAAAATGAGCCAGTCACCAAAGCTTGAAGTAACTATACTCATAGTGCTCCAAGGTCACAACATGCTTGGCAGTTCTGAAAGCAGTTTGGAGAGGTGAGATACCACGGCTGTTTGACTATAAATATGATCTAGGCAATAGACATTAATTTAATTAGCCAAGGACTGGTTGGAACAAAGGAAAGAAACTCAATCTCATCATTCTAAACCATATAAATATTACACATTTAACCATATACTCACAAAACATTACCAGAGTCACAGATATCCAAATCACATGTGTCCTTACTTCCAGATCTGGTGTCATGATTTAGGTCAGGCCCCTTCCTCGCTGAGCAGTTGCCCTGGAGTCTCAGAAAAGGCCACACTCCCCCAATTTAACCTGGTCAGGTAAAGGAAGAAAAGGGGAAAAACTCTTCATAAGTGAGCATAAGCAATTGTACAGGGCGTGGCACACAAGTGGTCATATCCTGTATCAGTCATTTGCATCAGGAAAGAGCAGCTGAGTCAGCTCCTCATGTACCACACAGCCCATTTGCCTCCGAACTCTATCTTCCTTTCAGATTCTCCCCTCGTGAATCTGGACTGTCACCCCTGCCGGAAACTTCTTGACCTAGTTCTCTGACTACAAGGTGCTAACAGGCTCTGAGCAGGCCTATATCCTACAGCTCCTGCAGTTGTTCTCAGAAATGCCTTCTCCTGCTGCTAGATCCCCAGAGAGCCATGTCCCTTGCTGAGATAGACAGGATCTTCACCTCCCTTACCTGACCTGGTTGGCCTGAAGAGGGCACTGTTATGCTCTTTCCCCTCCTGCTGAGCTGAAACCCTCTGGGGGTGGAGGGAGAGAAGTATGGAATCTGCTAATCATCAGATTCATCACACAACTCCTGTGGATGTGCAGAGAAACAGGTCCATTACCTGAGCCGGGGGTGATGCTTGGGGCATTGGTCTTCTCTGAATGAATCTTGTGATTCATTTATGAAGGAACTAGCCTGAAACCACCAAATGGATGTTAATAGTTATTTACCTGGATGATGGCTTTCACTGTGTAAGTATAGTTTAATTACTGAGTTCCTCTAATTTATGGAAAAGCTGAATATTTTGGTCACTGAATATGAGGTCTGTTTTCTAACAACTGATGCCATTTTGCATTGGATTTTTAGTGCTTATTTACTGCTTTAGAGCTGGAAATATACCAGAGGCTCGTGTGTCACACTCACCTTCTATAAATATTTAACTCCTAGTGAATTTGTAAACATGATTTAGATACCAAGTAGTCAACAAAGAAGTCTAGAGAAAAGAGATATAAGAATATTAGATGGGAAACTATCACAGAAATAGGAAGACAAATATGGACATATTATACCTAAAATAAATTAGAGTAAAGGCCAGGTGTTGCAAAATACTAATAAGAATTTCTGAAAGTATTCTAGAGGTAGATGATAGTGACACCTATATTTAGGTTGCCTAATACTTTGTTATGCTATGATGTACTACAGAACATCAGTAGCAAAACACAAGGAAATTAAAGCAAAATGCGTGTAGGTGGTCAAATCAAAACATGTAATAACCGTGAACCAGTTAACTCAGTGACAGTCTGGACAAAACATAACAACACACCAAATGGCAGGTATGTAGCAGCAGGCCCTGAGTAACTGCACATACCCAACGCTGTGTGCGCAGACACACAAGAACTGAGGCAGTATGACTTCAGGGAACAGGAACCAGGAAACAAACAAGAATGGGAAGCAATCAGCAGGAAGAAAATAACAGAACACCATTAGCCATCACCTACAGCCCCTAACTAAAACCTCTCCAGCGCATCATCAAAGATCTATAACCTATCCTTAAAGATGATCCCTCACTCTCACAGATCTTGGGAGACAGGCCAGTCCTCGCTTATAGACAGCCTCCTGGCCTGAAGCAAATACTCACCAGCAATCGCACACCATACAGCATAAACACTAACCCAGGAACCTATCCTTGCAACAAAGCCCGATGCCAGCTCTGTCCACATATCTATTCAAGTGACACCATCATAGGACCTAATCACATCAGCCACGCCATCAGGGGCTCATTCACCTCACATCTACCAACGTGATATATGCCATCATGTGTCAGCAATGCCCCTCTGCCATGTACATTGGCCAAACTGAACAGTCTCTATGGAAAAGATATAAATGGCCAAATCTGAAATCAGGAATCATAACAATTCAATAACCAGAGGGAACAACTTCAACCTCTCTAACCATCATGACAGACTGAAGGTGGCAAATTTGCAACAAAAAACTTCAAATAACAAGACTCCAAAGAGAGACTGCTGAACTCGAATACTGTACAAATTAGATAAATTACTCAGGCTAAAAGAGACTGGGGATGGTTTGGGATTACACCAAATAATTAATCTATTTCCATGCTATTCTCCTCACACCTTCATGGTCATCTTAATTATCACTTCAAAAGTTTTTTTCTCCTGCTGATGATGCTCATCTCACTGATTAGACTCTCCTGTTGGTGATGCATACTTCCATCTTTTAATGTTCTCTGTATGTATAAATATCTCCTGTCTGTGTGCTCCATTCTGTGCATCCGAAGAAGTGAGCTGTAGCTCATGAAAGCTCATGCTGAAATAAATTTGTTAGTCTCTAAGGTGCCACAAGTACTCCTGTTCTTTTTGCGGATACAGACTAACACGGATGCTACTCTGAAACCTGTCAAGGAGTAGGGTCATTGGTCTGGCCTAAGTCAATTAACATATCTTTCAGTAAAAAGTATATTGTGTACACTGCCATTTCTGGATACGAGGGCGCCAACCCAGCAGAATTTCTGGAAAGAGCATCAGCAAGTAAATTATGTCTTCCTTTGATATATACCAAATTAAAGCCATAGTGCTGTCACTGAATAATCCACTGCTGCAGTCTTACTCTCAGCAGCTCAGTGGCTTTACGATAGAAGCCCAAAATAGGCAAATGTTCAGTTTCTAATGTAAAATGTCTTCCCACTAAGTAAACTCTGAAGCATACACTGGCAAACACCATCACCAAGAATTGTAGCTCTGTCTGGGAATACTTTGCTTCTGTTGAGAGGCGAGAGTATGGGATGCAAATATAACCGTCTGTCCCTCCTGGAGCAGAGCTGTGCCCAGGCCCCTATTGCATGCATTGGTTGGAAACACTACGACCTTCCTTTAATTAAAATACGTGCAGGATTGCATTGACAGAGGGCTTGATGCAATTTTAAAACTCTGCTTTGCCTCTTTAGTCCAAGCCAATTGATCTTGGCCTTGGATTAAATCCCACATCAGCTTTTCAAGGGTACTAAAATGGGGCAGAGTACAGCCACCTATGTACTGAGCTAGGTGAAGGAAAGAACATAAACTGCTTCGATCAGTGGGTAATGGTAGCAAAGCAACAGCTTGCAGCCATTCAGGTGTTGGTTTCACACCATCAATTGACAGAGAATGCCCTAGAAATGTTACAGCATCTTTTGCAAAACTCTATGTGTCTGCATTCAGCTTTGTGTCAGCTTGTTGGAGTTGGGTTAGCACCTGGTCCAGAATGCAGTTATGCCCAGGAAAGGTGTTAGGAAAGATGAGAATGTCATCCAAATATCAACATGGACCATGGATATTAACAAGGAGCTAAGAGATTACTCTCTGAAATACCTCAGGAGCAGAAACCAAACTAAAAGAGAGTCTTTGATTACAATATCTCCCAAATGGCATGCTGAGAGTCAATAATAACTGCAAACTTTCAGCCACAGGTATCTGCCAATGACCAGATAAATAATCCAACAGAGAGAAAATCCAGGATCCATTTACCTGGCATCTCACCTCTTCCAAGTTTGGCAATTGAAACGGCTCATAGTTCACATATTTATTAAGTATCCTAAAAATCTGTGCACAGTTGAATGTTGCCATTTTCCCTGTATAGGATCACCACGGGTGAGTTTCAATCTGATGGCCCTTTGCCCTCCCAAATGATACCATTATCTTTTATGCACTGCAGTTCTGCTCAGATCTAGTCCACAAGTGCAGGAGGTACACAACATGCAAGCAGTGCAAAGGGCTTGGTGTTGAACCCAACTGCAGAGAGTACACATATCCTGTGGACAGAACACCATCACAGTTAAATAAATCAGTGTCTCTGAATGATATGTTGGCTACCCCCTTCAGTTCTACATCCAAGTGCAAGTTCTTGCATAATACTAAGCTGTAAACACAGATTGTAGGACAAAAACGGAACAGCATTTGCAGCAGTGCCTTTAACAATGTAAAACTTTGCAATCAGGAATATGCCTTTCTAGAGCATAGAGCATACAGCTCCACCCATAGTCTGCAAAGCATACACATTCCAAGTTTTTATAACCACTGAATTCAGGCAAATGTACAGATTATGAACTAGCCCAATGGGAAGAACATTAGCTTCAGAACCCAGAACTACTATACACTTCAGTGATGCAACATTAATTTCCCGTAATATGAGATACCAGCTTCAGCTCATTGGTCCTGGCAAAAGTGGTCTTATACATATACAGTAGGTATTTTGAACCAGTATATGGCACACTAGCTTAAAGTGTCTTTACTTCCCACATGCTTGGCACATAGCAGTTCTAGCCGGGCAGGAAGTGAAATTAACCAAATGACTTGTACTACCACAGCAGAAACAGTAATTGGCAATTTTTGCTACTGAGGCTCTGGAGTGGGAGTAGGTAGCATTGTTTGACTAGGCAATGGAAGCAGAAGGAGCAGCTGATGGTTTAAGAGTAGACACAAAGGGAGCAGCTGTCTGAGACATAGAACCCATAGAACCCATTTCAGACTGAGCCCTCTTAAATGCTTCTGTCTTAACAATCATGGCATGAAAAGTTGGTATCAATCAACTTTTAGCATCTTCAGTTCTAGCATCTTCAGCCTATAGCTGTTCACCCAGTCAGTCATTGCTTATGCCAGTCACAAAAATATCACTGAGCATGATTATCGTAATGTCCCCAAATTTACAGTGCTGGGCCAACTGCTGCAAACGATATGCAAATTCACATATGGTTTCATTGGGTTCCTAGCAAGCTTCAAAAAACCTCTTTTCTCTTTTGGAGAACAGAATCTCCATCCCAAAATACTCATTGTAAGAGACCTGGGTGTAGGCAGTCTGGCCTAGCTGTCACAGCTGGGCTGGAGTCTGCACGTCAGAGATGGTAGTCGCTGAGTAGGAGTCAGAGGAATCACAAGCGCCAGGTTCAATAAGCAAGAGTTGGGGTCGGAGTCAGGCCACTGTCAGAGGTCAGAGATCAGGCAACAAGGTGAAGTGGTGAAATTCTGTGTGGTTTCCCAGACAACTTCCTGGGGCATCCCCCAGGGTTAAATAGGGCACTTGACCAATCAGGGGGATGAATGGTACTATCACTCTAGCTACCTTGTGGTACTTCCTGCAACACCTGTTCTCCACAGTGTTCTCTGGCTGTAGCTCTGCATGGTCTCCTGGTGGCACTGTGGGAACGTCAGTCATCCCAGACTCTGCAGACCCGAGTTTTAATCCACAGACCTTTATGCTTATTTCTACGCCAAAGGAGCACTTGGGCCCCAGGAGTCTATCATAAATGTCAGTGTCATCACTGGTCTAAGCACTTCTGCAGCCACAATTAACTAGCAACATTGGAGAGTTGCAAAATCTGCCTTTGGTTCCAAAAAAGTCTCAATAAAGTATTGCCAGACAACAACCAAAGGATGTGTAGGCTGCATAGATTGCAGAACAGAAGCATTTACGGTTACACTCTGCTGCACCCCAGAACACCAATCTCAAAACACCAGGAAATCAAAGCAAAAAATGATATAACCATGAACCAGTTAAGCCAACTCTGTCTGGACAAAATATAACGGTCCAAATGTATGTAGCAGCATGCCCCGAGTAACTGCACGTACCCAATACTATGTACACACACAAAGAGGAACTTGAATGCTGAGTTCAGGGAGCAGGAAACAAACAGAAACAGGGAGCAGGAAACAATAAGCAGGAAGGCAACACACACTTCCCATTGTAAAAGATACTTGCAACCTTTTTATTGAGAAATTCTAACAGCTCCACTGTTTGCATCACTTTGAAATATGGCAGGGATTCAGGTTTATCTGAGTTATAAACTGTTAAAAATAACTATTTCACTTCTTTTCCTTGCATTGCTTAGGAAAATATCGGCAGTCTGCCAAATAATAACCAACCATGAATATTCTAAATAGCAAAGCCCCTACTGCTGCCAAAGCAGTAACATCAGCAGTACACACTGTCATGGGAACATGTGGAGCTGCTGGAGCAGCATTAGTGAGGAGTGGAGGTTGGGGAGGAGAAGGAATTTGGGGTCGGGAAGGAATTTTCCTCGGGGGCAGATTGGCAGAGGCCCTGGAGGATTTTTGTCTTCCTCTGCAGCGTGGGGCATGGATCACTTGCTGGTGGATTCTCTGCAGCTTGAGGTCTTCAAACCACAATTTGAAGACTTCAATAACTCGGACATAGGTTAGGGGTTTGTTATAGAAGTGGATGGGTAGGGTTCTGTGGCCTGCTTTGTGCAGGAGGTCGGACTAGATGATCATATTGGTCCCTTCTGACCTATGAGTCTATGAGTCTAAGAGAGTGCTGGGCTGGGCTCACTGCCCCAGCCATACACCCCAGACTCTGTACATGGCCTTAATATTCCACCCCCTCCTCGGGGGGCATCACATGGAGCAGGAGTTCTCCCAATTCCCAACAAGGGAAGAGGTGGGAAACAGAGCAACACTAGATTGTACACCATAAGTCCCTCCAGCAGCCCATCTACCCCAATCTGAAGACAATGGGTGAGGACCCCTCCAGCTGAGGGGAAGAGAAAGAACTGGACTTGGCCAAGCTATCCTGACTGCCTCTCCAAATTAAGCAGTCCAGGTCCCCATTAGAAATAATAGTCTTCTCTTACTGCTATCTAGTCTTTTAACTCAAGAAGTATCTGTCTTACACATTTGCATTTTGATATAGTCTAATTATATAATCAAACTGTTTTTCCCACTGTAGCCTCCCCCACTTCATTGCACAGGAGGGAAACACAAGGGAACAGAATGAAGGTTGCATTGGCAACTGTAAACCTGGCATCTCCTCACATTCAAGCACTTGACTGTGCCACATAACTTTCTTAATGCAGTTTATTTATATAGTAGCTATATTAATATTGTCTTGAGAAGTCTCTTGTACCTTCACAGGGAAGTTGTGTGGATTAATTAATGTTGGTACATCACTTTGAAGATGTAATGGACCATGTAAGTGCTAATGAGTAGATTAGTCATTGAGTCAAAATTCCCTTTCAAGTGAATGGGAGGTTTAAATGAGTAATAATTGAGTACTTTCCCACGGTAAAACTCACAGAGTGGGACAGAAGATCCAGGAAATACTTTGAGGCTCACCTCACTGAGTTTTCTGTACCCTTCAAGGGAAGGGTTTTGGGGGACCACGAAGGATGCAGGAACTTGGCCCTCTAAACTTGCAGATAACACTCATTTATCTGTTCCCAACCCCACAAATATGAGGGCCTGTGCCCCCAACACACAAACACATTCTCCAGAGGCAAGGCTGTCTCAGGAGATGAGACTGAATAAGACCCAGCTACCCTACAGTTGTGCAACAGAAGTCACAAAGGGGACTCTGTGAATATTAATGATGTTTTTAGCAACATTGGATGGATTTTTAAATAGTGCTCTTTATTGGCCTAACTATGCTCCCGTTAAAGTAATTGGGAATTTTACTATTGACTTTAATCGAAGTGAGTTAGGCCAACATTAAATGCTTTTGAAAATTGCAGCCATCAAGTCTCAGGTGGATTTCTGCTCAGAAATTTACAGAGGAATGTGGGACGTATAATGAGAATGGACCTCCTTGGTCCTTGAGACAATGCACCATATTATCCTGTTTATAAACTTATTGAGACCCATCCTAGTTAGATTTCTTGCTCCACTGATCCTACAGCAAGGCTGTTCCAGAACCTCAGTCTTCTGATGGTTAGAAACCTTCTTCTAATGTTCAGCCTAACTTTGTTCCTGACCAGTTTATACCCATCTGTTGGATCCTAGAGAGATAATGCTGTCTCTGAGGGCAGGTCTACACTATGGGGTTAAGTCAACCTATGTTACGGAACTCCAGCTATGTGAATAATGTAGCTGGAGTTGACGTAGCTTAGGTTGACTTATTGCAGTGTCTATATCGCAGTGGGTTGACGGGAGAAACTCTCCCATCAATTTACCTTATGGTTCTCATTCCAATGGAGTACTGGAGTAGACGAGAGAGCAATCAATGGTCAATTTAGCGGGTCTTCACTAGACTCGCTAAATCAACCCCTAGTGGATCAATTGCTGCAGTGTAGACATGCCCTGTAAGTGTAGACATGCCCTGAGAGAGTGAGGTCGTTCATGGTTTCATCACCTTCTACCTCTGGCACACTCCTCTAAGTCATATGGTAGCCCAGACTTGTAGATTTGTCATTTTTTCTTGAACATCCCCCGAACCTAACCTTGGCATGCTCTTTCTGGCAGTAAAATTACTTGATTTTCCTCATATGTTTGGTTGCACATCTGTTTAATAACAAAGGCAAAATTGTTTTCTATTTATTTTCTACGACATCCATCTGATCAGGCCTGTCAAGAGAAATTTTGGGCCGCAGTGCACCGTGTTTACTGAGGCCCCACCATATCCCATTTTACTTTGTTTACACAGACATTACAGACTTTTATGGGAGGTCATGGGGGAGGGAAACTGAGCTCAGGACCCTGTTAAATTGTCCCCCTTTTTGCCCCCCTCTTGTCAGCCCTGATCTGGATAGTCTTCTCTCTGCTTCTAGATGATGTGTTCTTTTCACAAAACCTGGACCTTAGTTTTGAATTTGGGATTGGAGATTGGGCAGGGATGTAGGAAAATCATGTGTTTGTCAAGGTCAGGCACTTATCTCTTCCAGTCTCAGGTTTAATTTTCTTCCTCTTCCCTTCAAGATTAATGGACCAGCTGAAATTCCAGAATACTGTAATTAAACAGAATGTTGTACAGTCAGTGTATCATTCTGTCAATAGACTCATAGAACATTAAAACTAGAAGCTGTTGTTAACTATAGAGTGGCTGCTGAATGCCATCTTCTGTTATTCTATTCTCAGCCCTCACATTGGTGTAGAAATCATATCCCTGTGACAGGGAAATGTGAATGGACAAGGCTATTGTGTGAATGCTGGAAATCATGATCTGATCAACTTCATAGGATTCCAGTGGGCTTGTCTGTTTTCTTAGGGTGGGGGTGGCATGACACACACAATGTTTATCTGATTTTCTGCTAATCTTGCTAATTGAAATTCTAGGAGTACAGTCAGAAATATAACTGTGATTTTCATAAGTTTTCCTGGCAAAAACAAAAATCTAGCTAGTTGTTATTGGGTCCCTCATTGATTGACCCTAAGGGATGATCAACATCTTCCTTCAGGAGACCATATCCCAAGGTTTGTTCAGTCAAGCAATAATTAGGACCATGTTGAAGAACCCACCCCTTGATGCTGCCAATCTTGACAGCTATCTACAAGTGTTACTGAGATGGTGTTGGTGAATCAGTTCTCATCTGGAGGCTTGTGAGTTCTCCAGTCTCTTTCTTTCTGGGCTTTGGGCCTGTGTATGGTATGGAAACTCTGTTGGTCTCATGGATGATCTATTCCTAATAATGAACAGAGGTCAAATGTCCAGGCTTATTCTATAAGCTGCAAAAGATGAACTACAGGGAGAGCATGGATGCTGTTCCACAGTTGTAGGAGGTGTAGTATTCACTCCTCTCTACCCTAACCAATTTAACTGGCTGATGTGGAACTATAGCCGTGCCCCTGGCAACAGTACTAGCTCTTTGGAGACCCTGTACTTCCTGACTCCTATTGTGCCCAGCCCCTCCATAGAGAGTGTGAGGAGAAAGTGACCTGTGTGTTCTCATTTCCTTGCAGTCCCAGAGGCCAAACACAATCTGACCCACACATTTTAGCTTGAAATTGGTGGTTTGCATGCTTAGAGGGAGACTTTGAGGTGACTGCGTTACAGTATCAGAGATTCTTTATTAGGGCTTGTCTAACACAAAAGTTATACTTGAATAAGGAAGAGTGTGAATTTAAAGCTGAACAGTTATTCTGGAATATTTTAATGTGTGGACACTTTTCTTCCAGAATAAGAGTGTCCACACATGGAGTTATTCTGGAACAGTTATTCCTGAATAGCTACTATGGAATATCTGCATGTGTAGACAAACCCTTATTTCATACTAGTAGCTGAAAGCCTGTGCTGTTGCAGGAGTGTAATTTGTAAGTGTAAAAAAAGGGGGTTCTTGTTTCCTTGCATTATGTTGTAGTGAGCAATGTGGCTGTTTGTACATGTTGCCCAAAGCCTGTACAAAGAACTGTGCCCTGGCTGGAGGCACAACCATCTCTCTGTTATGTGACATAGCTGATCAACTGTCAACATGTCACCTTTTCTGATCAACTGTCATATTCCAACTGTCATAGAACCTTTGGATTCCAACATTCCGTCAGGTTCTCACGGGGCCCAGTGATGGCTGAACCTGGTGATATTCTGAGCCCAAAGAGCTCTCATCCAGACTGGTAGCTGTTTTTGTCACTTCACACTGACCCAACAGACATTCTAAGCTTCAAAGTGAAACACAGACAAAGTGACAATCCTGGGAGATTTGTATTGATTTGTGAGGGGGGCAAATGTGTGCTGCCAGGAGGATCTATGTGTGTTTGGGATTATTGTGTGTGTTGGCTGTGTTGTTGTGTGAGTGGTTTTGAAGAAAAGAAGGTTACTCACCCTGTGCAGTAACTGAGGTTCTTCAATATGGATGTCCCTGTGGGTGCTCCACTTCCAGTAAATGTGCATCCCTGTGCCTTTGATCAGAGAATTTTGCCTGTGTTGCATGTGCACAGTCCCTGCCTCGCACCATTGTCGGCACCTGTCTAGAACATGCGATCAGATCCCCCTCAGTTCCTTCTCTACCATAGAGTCCTGAAATTGAATTTTGTATAGTAGAAGGGAGTAGGGTGGATAGTGGAACACCTACAGGGACACACATCTTGAAGAACTTCAGTTACTGCACAGGGTGGTGAGTAACCTTCTCTTCTTCTTTGAGGAGTGTCCCTGTGGGTGCTCCACTTCAGGTGATTGTCGAACAGTGCCCCACATTGGATGGAAAGGGCTTTGGATTTGCATGCATAAAGGTTTATTACACAGTCAGACTTAGAAATACATCTGATCTTGAATTCTGGTCAACTGCATAATGTTTTGTGAACATCTGTGTGGAGGCCCAAGGGGCTGTTCTACATATGTCCATGATCACTATGTTGTTTAGAAAGGCTATTGAAATTGATAGATTTCAGAACCCCAATGGGTAAAGCTAAGATTTAGTCATGGGTATTTTTAGTAAAAGTCATGGAGAGATCATGGGCAATAAAGAAAAATTCACAGCCTTTGACCTGTCCATGACGTTTACTATAAGTACCCATGACTAAATCTCTACTCCTGGGGTCCAGCTGCTCTAGTGATGGGGGCTGACTGCACTGGCAACCTGCTGTTCTGAGGCCCCCAGGGACCATTCTCCCAATTGCCTCTGGGGCTGCTGCTCCAGCCATCCCCGGGACTGCTTCTGCTTGGGTAGTCCCCGGGGCTTCCCCTGGGTCTGCTGTTCGGGTGCTCCCCAGGGCCAGCTGCTGAGGTGAGTCGCACCACTGGGAGCGGCCCTGGGATCAGTTGGATTGGCTGTTACAGGTATGGAAATCACAAAGGTCATGGAAAATCACGGAATGCATGACTTCCGCAACCTCCGTGACAGAATCGCAGCCTTACCAATGGGGGTTGCATGTCCTTCTATTGGTAGCAGAGGTGGATGCAACCAGAAATCTATTTAGATAGTTTCTGTTTGGAAATAGCGGGATTGTCACTTTAGAGCACTCTTCAATGGAAATGAAAAGCCTCAGTGATTTTCTGAAAGGCTTAGTTCTATCAAGGTAGAACACTAAGACATACCTGATATCTAGAGTGTGTACTACTGAGTCCTGTTGTATACTCCTATGAGGTTTAGGGAAGGATGAGGGAAGATGGATTGGTTAGTTTATGAGGAAGGAGGAAGTTACTTTAGGTAGAAATGTTGGGTGAGGTTTTAGAGGGACCTTATCTTTGAAAAAGATGGTGTAATGTTGGTGTACCATGAGGGCCCCTAACTTGCCCACTTGGCAGGCTGATGTGATAGCTACTAAGAACTCCACCTTCACTGATAGATGTGATAGAGACAATGTTGCTAAGAGTCCAGTGACGCAGAATAGTACTAAGTTCAAATCCCAAGGTGGGGTAGGTATGAGTACTTCAGAGTAAATGTTTCTGATATCCTTAAGGAAATATTTTGTGATCAGATAGGGAAATATTGATGTCCTGTTGATCTTATGATGAAAAGTGGTAATAGCTGCAAGATCTACTTTGATTGAGCTAATAATTGATAGTCCAAATGTCTTTGGCCTCAACATATATTCCAATACCAAGAGTAGGGGGGTAGAAGCATCCCTAGTTTGTTTATTTTGACACCATATGTTGAATCTCTTCCATTTGTGCAGGTACGTATTATGCGTGGTTGTCCTTCTACTGTTTAATAATACCTCTTTCACCTGTTCCGAGCAGGTTAGTTCATCATGATGGACCCGTGCAGGGGCCATGCTCTCAGATGAAGCCACTTCAGGTTTGGGTGATATACCTGTCTGTCATCCTGTGATAGAAGGTTTGGCAAAAATGGAAGAGTGCACAGTGTGCATGCCACCATCTTCAATAGGTATGAGTACCAAGTCTGTCTGGGCCATGTTGGGGCTACCGAGATGACTTTGGCCTTGTCAGTTTGTATTTTGTGTATAACCCACGATAACAGGAGAATTAGGGGGAACACATATAGCAGAGGTGTAGCCCATTTGAGGAGGAAGGCATCCAGTAGGGATTGGGGCCCCAACCCTGCTCTTGAACAGAATTCCGGGCATTTATAGTTTTGGGGTGTTACAAAGGCAGCACTTGAAGCCCGGTGAACTGGGCGTGGCTTGAACTATGGTGGTTCAGCCCTGAGAGTGAACACAAACTATTCTAAGGGTTAGGAAAAGATAAACAGTTTTTAATGAGAAAAATAAACAGGGAAGCAAAGAGTAAACAACTCTAACTACTATACTAAAACTACTCTGAAAACCTATTCTACACACTAAATAAAGCTACTGGTTTGCGTGCTGATGGGAGCTCATCTCAGGTCCAGGATGTTTGGGAAGGAACTGAGGGGGGTCTGGTCACACGTGCTAGACAGGGGCTGACAATAGTGCCAGATGGGGGCAATGCATATGCAGTCCAGATGAGCACTGCTACTGAGATTCTCTGATCAAAGGCACAGGGACGCATATTCACCTGAAGTGGAGCACCCAGAAGGGACACACCTCGAAGAAGAACTATGGCAACTGGGCCAAGTAATCCACGATCTGTGTAGTTTCCCTCAGACAACCAATTAAATTGTTTCATGAAAATTAGCTGAATAGTTAGGATGGTGACAGTTGCATTACCTCTGCTATCACATTGGTCTAGGACTTTTGGCATGGTATAAATATATGCTTTGCTGTTCCATAGGTGTAATTTGTAAAGTCAAAGTGACTGAGAACTTAAAAATTGGACAGTAACAGACAGTCAGGGACGAGGGGTCTCAAACCTTGATCTATGGGCCTCTTAAGAGAGTTTCATAGAATCATAGAATATCAGGGTTGGAAGGGACCTCAGGAGGTCATCTAACCCAACCCCCTGCTCAAAGCAGTACCAATCCCCAGAGAGATTTTTGCCCCAGATCCCTAAATGGCCCCAAAGCATGTGCATCTATAGCTTGAGCTAAAGTTTAAATCTGCCAACAGTTGCCAGAACTAGATGCTGCTCTCTGACAGAGGACTTCTCTGTTGGTGAAACTCTGGGGGTCCTGATTGGTTCCCTGCTTGTATTTAAACCAATCCCAGGAACAGGAAGTTGTCCAGGCAAATGGGTTTCCCCTGCTTAGGACTACTTCTCTTGTGCTCTCTGATCTCCTCCTGGTAACCTGACTTGCCTGCTTCCTGACACTTCACTCCCAGTTTGCCCTCTGGCATATCTCAGACTCTGATCTCCTGATGCAGGCTAACTCCTTCTCCAAGCTCTAGGTCAGACCACCTATGTCTTAGTGATGACTGAACTTTGTGATTTTCTGAACAAAAAGGGCTCTCAGCCATACTTGTAGTTGCTTTTATCACTTCAGAGTGACTCATCAGTAAGACTACGATTTAGTCAAGGATGTTTTCAGTAAAAGTCATGGACTGGTCACAGGCAATAAAGAAAAATTCATGGCCCATGAGCTGTCCATGACTTATACTAAAAATACCTGTGATTAAATCTTGGAGGAGCACTGGAGGAGGTGGAGACCACTGCTGGAGGGACATCTGTTTGGGGTGCTGCTGGCGGAGGGTTCCCGGGGCCAGCGGCACTAGCTACCGGGGGCAATGGACTGTGGCTGCTGTGGCTGGCCGCCCAGGGACCACTGCCGGGGCCAGTGGACTGTGGCTGCTCCGGCTGGCTGGCTGCCTAGGGACGGTTGCATGGGGCCACAGACCATGGCTGCTCTGGTCGGCCGCCCTGGGACTGCTGCCGGGAGCCACCAGAGCGGCTTGAGCGCACTGGAGTCAGCCACACTGGTCACTGCAGAAGTCACGGAGGTCACAGAAAATCACAGAATCTGTGACTTCCACAGCAGACATGTAGACCTACTCATCAGACATTTTAGGCTTCAGAGTGATATTTTTGGAATCTTATTATACAGTTTCTAAGGGCAGGCATGTATAGTTTTTAAAGGCGATTATTGTACATGCTGCCAGGGGTAATGATGAGTGCACTTTCAATAAACTGAAAAATAAATATATTTCTAATGCGGTCTTTCTCATAGATACAGTAGAAGTCAAATTCATCCTAGCATAACTCCATCGACTTCAGTGGTGTTGCACCAAGGATACATTTGGCCTGATGGCTCAAAAGTGTTCTTTGTCAGATTTCCACAGAAAAGTACTTTCTGAGGGAGGAAAATTTCTCTCCTCTACCTCCACTAATTTCTGACAATCTGGTTTACTCTCTTACTCCCTAATGGAACAGCATGTTTGATTTCAATTAAAAATGAAATGTCAGCATTTTAGGACATACTGTGTAGCTTTAATGGATGCGCACTACTCTAGTGCATTAGGGAAAAGGCAGCATGTTTGGAAAAAAGCCCAACAGAGAGGAAAGAGTCGATTTCTGTTTCACATTTCCATTGGAAATACAAAACTGAATTTATTCTGTCAAGCATGCCATTTAGGTGAAGATTCTATGGCAAGAATTCTTCCCATTAATTTCAGTTTATTTAGGGCCCCTTTATTAGATCTTGTTCAAGATGAACTTATTAAGTTACAACCTCATTACCAGCTAAATGGCTCTGAGCAATTAGGACCCCATTCTGGGTGGTGGTGAGTGCCCTCAACTTCTATAAGATTGATTTGAAACTGAGTGTGCTTAGCACTTAGCAGGAGATGCTCAGTATTTCACAAGACTGGGTCCTAAGAACTGGGCTGACGGGAAGTCTAGGAGAGTAAATTTGCAATACAAACAAATTTTTAAATATGCAGTGTTCTTGTAGCCAGGTCGATCCCAGATATTAGAGAGACAAGGTGGGTGAGGTAGTATCTTTCTTGGAGATAAGCTTTTGAGCAACACAGAGCTCTTTTTCAGGTAAGTTGACCAGACAGCAAGTGTGAAAAATTGGGACTGGGAGTGGGGGGTAATAGGCGCCTATATAAGACAAAGCCCCAATATCGGGACTATCCCTATAAAATCAGGACATCTGGTCCCCCCCATCTTCAGGTCTGTGAAAGACAGAATTGCTCTGTGGTGCTAGATAGCTTGTCTTTCTCACCAACAGAAGTTGGTCTAATAAAATATATTACCTCACCCACTTTGTCTCTCTAATTTTTTAAATAGTCCATTCCATTCAAAGTATAATTTTATATAGAATTTCTGTTTCAAAGGAGCATTTCCATGTGTTCTGGGTTTCGGTTCCTGCAGTTTGTCAGATAAAAACCTAGATGTGAGCAAAACTGCAGTCAAGCTAATGTCCTTCGGTATCTCCCTCTTAAGTGAATGGACTTTTGTAGGTAGTTATGCAAATATGTAGGTGGGACTGATAGCTTGCACTAGGAGTGCAAAACATACAATAAAGAAATTGCTTCTAAAAGTTTCAACAAGAGATCTTTAATATTTCCTGAAGTACCAGCATCTGGAAAATGAAACATTTTTTCACATAAAAGAAAGAGATTTTTTTTAAAAATTAGACTTTGCAAGAGAATAATATTGCTTGGAGCTGTATCACATTTGATTTTACATAAGCCAGTAAAATCATAAACTTTATTACTAACTTTCTGTCCATCTTTCTTTCTACCTTTTCATGCACACCTACAATTTTCAAGACTCAAAAAAAATTTGACAATAATTTTCTTCTTTTATCATATACTTGACCACTGAAGAATATGACAATATATTTATTAATTATTATCAGAGAACTTCACATTGCAATGCCTGGTTGGTGATGATGAACTAAACCTGACCTGTTCGAAGAGATGTGCAAAGTACCATAAGCCAAGTAGGCCAAATCGATACTGAAAGAATTGTAAAGAAATTAAACACAAATTGAGGTTTTTTATTTTGAGGTTGCGGGGGATAGGGAGGAAGGGGCAAGGCATGCAATAAGGAACACATAGTTATTCAGAATTGGTGAAGTCATTGCTTTTTATTTTCTCTTACAAAAGTGACACAAATAGGCAGGACCGGCGCCAGGGTTTCTGGCGCCCTAGGCGCCGGGCCATTTCGCCGCCCTGCGCACGGGTCTTGTGGCTCTGATGGAGCTGCCACAGGCATGCCTGCGGCAGCTCCACCAGAGCCACAGGACCAGTGGACCGTCCGCAGAAATGCCTGCGGCAGGTCCACTGGAGCTGCGGGACCAGCGGACTGTCCGCAGAAATGCCTGCGGCAGGTCCACCGGAGCCGTGGGACCAGTAAACCCTCCGCAGGCAAGACTGCAGCAGCTCCACCAGAGCTGCCTGCCGCCTCCCCGGCAAAATGCTGCCCCTCCCCATAATGCTGGCGCCCTAGGCGACTGCCCAAGTTGCCTAAATGAAAGCGCCGGCCCTGCAAATAGATAGCCTGTGTGACACTGTTCATGAGTATAAGCCTACAACTGCTGTACAACCAAGTGATCAAAATCTGATGGTGTTTTCATTAGAGGTGACATGGTTAGACTCAAGGCCAAGTATAAAAATAAATATTCAGTGCCCCTTTTTAACCACGTGAGCCAGGCCACCAAATGCTGTCAGACCCTTATGTATTGCTTTACCTTTCTGAAGCCATAGACTACATAAAAGAGAAATATGAGACAGAAGACACAATTCCAGTTGTCATAATCTCTAACCTCACAGATTTTATAAGACAAATGGTTTAAAAATGTCTTAGGCCAAGGGGCAATTTCACAGCGTTTTATAAAGCTTGCTCAGAAATTACCTAGATAGATGGCATGTACTTGGCTCATGCATCATTTGCAAGGACTCTTTTAGAGCATTTGTAAGATTTAACGGTGTATTCACCCTAACAGTATTATTTAACCTAGTTGAATGTTACCTGAGGGCTCTATCTGGACAGAGAAAGATTTTGGTATTATTATTATTATTTATTACTTATATTATGGAGTGCTCACAGGCCCAAAACAGGATCACAGCTCCTTAGTGTTGGATTGGGTGCCATACAAACATAAACATACACAGCATATTCCCTATGCTGAAGAGCTTACAATCCATTAAAAAAAGATAATGTAACAAACAAATGGAGGTAAGGTTGGAGGCAGGATGATGATAACAATGATAGGAATACCTGGCTGGATGGGTTATATGCACTGTTAGCTGCTTGAAATAAACATGTGCAATAAAACTTAACAAGAGATATACAAGAATGAGTAAGAGGGGCTGTCTCTAACAAGGGCAATTAGTTTTTAGTGAAACTGCTACTATACGTTTATTATGATTCAGACATAAAGATTTTCAAGTTTGAGGAAAATGGATTGTGATACCATTTTTCTGTTGCTAGATTTTTCGTATATATTACGCTCATTTTATTAAATTACTTAGTAACTGATAACCTCTTTGTTTGTTTGCAATATATATTTGAGGAAATCACAATTTGCTGATCACAAAAATGTTAAAATTGTCAGAAAAATTGTTCATTGTGAATTATTCTCTCAGCTGTAATGACGAGGAATATCTGAGGTACCTGCTCTGGTCTGGTTCAAATTTTTATGGCTTTCCAGTGGCTCTTATACAATGTTTTGAGTCATTTTCTCAAGTGCTTTCAGGAGTAGTACAGAAAGTCTGACTACTTAGTTTTGATTTTTGGAATGTTACTAATGTAATATATTTATTTTTACCTATTTCTTGTTAGGATAAATATTGATAATATCATCTATTTCTTTGAATTAATCAACTTTAAATGTTTTTCAGTTTTCACTTACTTTAAGTGTTAAAGGCCACAGAAAAATTATTAACTTGCATTTGAAATGTATTTTTCATCAAATTTGCTGTGTTCCATGTGAAAATGTTAATACCTTTGTCATACCAATTTATCCAGGGGAAAATATCTTTAATAATTTTTAAGCAAGGTATAGTATTATGCCACATGAAAGCAGATTTTATTTGAGAATATTTTATGGACAAGCTGTTAAAGCATTCCAAGTGGATTTTACGACTAGATATTCCTTTATAGTGTTTAGTCGTGTCATTAGGATAAAAGATTCCTTTTCAATGGGAATGTGAAGGTCATTCCATTGTTCAACTATTGGGGGTGTGACAGACCCAAACCAGTGGGGTACAGGAGTCTAGTAGAGGGCAAATATACTGGTCACTGGATGAGTAGTTTTCTGTTCCCTGAGTGACCAGAGCAGGGGCTGCACTAGAGTAATCAGGAACCTGCTAGAACCAGTTAAGGCAGACAGGCTGATTAGAAACCTGCAGCCAAATCAAGGCAGGCTAATCAGGCGCACCTGGGTTTAAAGAGGAGCTCACTCCAGTCAGGTGAGGGGGAGCCAGAGGAGAGGAAGTGCATGTGAGCAGCTGGGAGCAAGAGGCACAAGGAGCTGAAAGTGAGAAGGTGTGCTGCTGGAGGACTAAGGAGTACAAGCGTTATTAAAAACCAGGAGGAAGATCCTGTGGTGAGGATAAAGAAGGTGTTTGGAGGAGGCCATGGGGAAGCAGCACAGGGAGGTGTAGCTGTCATGCAGCTGTTATAGGAGGCACTATAGACAGCTGCAATCCACAGGGCCCTGGGCTGGAACCTGGAGTAGAGGACGGGCCCGGGTTCCCCCCAAACCTCCCAACTCCTGATCAGACACAGGAGAAGTTGACCCAGACTGTGGGGAAGATCACTGAGGTGAGCAAAATCTGCCAATAAGTGCAGGACCCACCAAGGTAGAGGAGAAACTTTGTCACAGGGGTTAGGGTATGAGATGGAGGGTTTAGGCAAAGAGTGCTGTTTCAATATAGAAAACTGTTGATAGTTCTGAATATTGGGGAGGATTACAACTCTTTGTCTGTGTTATTAATAACTCTATCAATAATCAATCAATCAATTTAATAATTCCTCAGTGTTTCTTTTTCCAAAGCAACTTGTAAACAGCGTGTCAAAATTGTTTGGAAGAATACTGCCATTTTGATTAAAAAAATATATGGAAACACTTTCAAAAAATAAAGAGGGAGAGACAAATGTTGCAGATAATCAGTCATATTCCTCTTATTCAATGGGATTATCACATCATGGATAGGTTGATGAGGATTTGTCCAAGCATTACATTGCATGATACTATAGTCAAATATGATGAAGGCATTTGTTTGGAGAACTCGATTGCTCATTTGAAATGGATGGTGTTGTCCTAAAATTTCCAGAATTGTAGATGAATGTGAAATGAAGTTTCCTAGTAAATGACTACAACGATGAACAAGTAATTCATTATGAAAACACCAGTGCGTATTAAAAATGCCTGTAGAAACAAGTTAAAGAACTTCTTGTGTGCATTTCTCTTAAGAGAAAGTCTAAGAAGGAGACATTTATTTTATTGCTGAAAAATAATGTCATAATAAAACTGCTATTGACACAGTGAAAGGTATTGAGCGGTTGGATATGGATGCTACAACAATGTTTAAAAAAATTAGATTAAGGATTGTCTATGTTAGATGGAAAAATAGCCTCTCATCATTTCAGGCAGGGCCCTGGCTGCCTGTTTGCAATTGCAGTTGATTATTGCACTGAGTTGTTATTATTAATGACTATTATTGTTATACCATTGTGCTTACAAGCCGTAGTCATGGACCAGGACCCCATTGTGCTAAGTGCTGTACAATCACAGAACAAAAAGGTGGTCGCTGCCCCAAGAAGCTTGCAATCTAAGTATAAGACAAGAGACAATGGGTGGATACAGACAGACCAATGAGGGAGTATAAGGAAACAATTAGACAGTGTTGGTCGGCATGATAGGCAATGGTCTCAGTACACCAGCAGCTTAACAGTTGTCAAGTTTTTTGTACGCATCATAGCAAAAGAGAGTTTATTATATTCCCCATGGCTTTGCACCCTCTGTGGTCACCTACGCCTGCAAACAGTGAGTGCACAGTGGATATAAAATATCGCCAAATCAGAACATTGCCATTTAAAACACAGTGCATTCATTTTTCACAAGTGTCAGTGACTACACAGGGTACAAGGTAGTGAAGAATCAGGATGATAGCAATTAACATTCTTGAAAACATCAGTAGATGCATGGAATTAACATGCTACCTGCTAAAAGGGGCTATGTAAATACATTCTTCGTTTTGCCCAAGTGAATAATGCCAAAGACAAGCCAATGAATAATGTATGTCCAATAAATGCAAGAGAAAATATATCTCTTTAGATATCCAGCATTTTGTAAAAGTAGGAGGACTTCTCAGACCTCCACAAACAATTCTGTGTTTCCCAGCACACCATTGTTCAGTATACTAGTAACTTAATGGATCTCTACATTTTGAAAGGACTGGCTGAGCAAAAGCAAGTATTAGGAGTTAAATAGATGAACTGATCTCACATCAAGAATGGACTGTTTTGGGCAGCTTTGTGAATATGTTCACTCCATTTGATCAGCCATCTAAGATCTAAAGCAGCATATGTGAACCAAAGCATATACTGTAAACACTATAGTGTGTATTTTGGTGCAGTTAATGGAATGCTTCAATTAAAGAGAAAGCATCCATAAAAAAATAGTTCCTGTGGTGCCAAGGTGTTTAGAGAAGAGTTACACAGAAGAACTGATCACATCTTTCAGGAAATACATTTTGGTTACTTTCTGGATACTTGATTCAAACGATCTGTTCTTGCTAATGACATAATGGAAAATGCGATATCATATTTGGCAGGAAATGTTCAAATGACCAATGAGGCAGTTCAGAGAACTGCAAGACAATCTGTTCAGCCCTCTTTGGCCACTGCAGTTTCTGCTTCTGGTTCGTCCACTATTTCATCTGGAGATTTATGGATGCATCTGGATTTAGTAAAACAAGAGCAGCATGAACATGCAACCATTGCTGACCAAACAACAACAGCAGCCTCTATTGTAACTGCAGACCTTATTGAACCTACAAGAAATCACAGGTCTGAGCTTTTTGACTATTCAAAATCAAGGAAAGCATCTGGCCAACACTCACACTTTTGGCTAATAAGTACTTTGGAAACCGTCCCACAATTTTGTCATCTGGAGGAATATTTAGAACAGGAGGAGATGTATTCTCGTCCCACAGGTCATGTTTTAATTTCAATTCAGAACAGCATCTTAGCTTTGTCAAATTCAATTTACCTATGCTACATAACTAATATCATCATTCATTCCAGTGAAACAGCTACATTGAATGGTTTCACATAGCTTCCCATCAGAGATTTTGCACCATGTCTGCTGTGCAAAATAAACCAAAGTCCCTAAAATACATTAGAAACTGGACATTGCTTCTACAGCTGACTCTTCTGTGTAGGTGCCATGCCTTGTTTCAGTCTTCTACACAGCCCCTCTTTTGCAGACTTTCACCCTACTCACTGACACTGGCTTCTGTGATTAATTCCTTTCTTTTATAGGTCCTCTTTTCAGGATATAAAGTTGACAAAATGTCTGACTTTTAGGACTATCATATAGGACATGCATCTGACGAAGTGGGTATTCACCCACGAAAGCTCATGCTCCAAAACGTCTGTTAGTCTATAAGGTGCCACAGGATTCTTTGCTGCTTTTACAGATCCAGACTAACACAGCTAGCCCTCTGATAATCAAATATGAGAACAGATGATTGCTCCTGTTTCTTGAACATACATTGTCCATGCCCCAGTCCTTACATTAGAGGAAGCCAATGAAACAAGCACACTAACCAGATGTCTTTGGACCAGTGGTTGGACACAGCTGCGGTCCATGTGACATCCTCAGGGCCATACAGGTAGTATATATACTATGTGGATACAGCCAACATAATACATAGAGCTGCATATGCAGCCCACTATGGTAAATAGATTGAGAACCACTGCTTTGGACTATTAGAGCCCTTTTCAGCACAAGGCAACTTCAGAACAGCCTTTTCTATAAACAAAGCATTATCTGCTTTAAGACCCCAATTCGGGAAAGCACCTAAGCACATGCTTAGCTTTAAGCACATAAGTAATCCCATTCCTATTTTGCAAAGCACCTAAGCAACTTTAAGTTAGGGTGACCATATTTTCCCAAAGGGAAAATGGGACACCACAAGGGGCCAGCCTGAGTGTCCCTCATCCCACTACTGGTGAGAGCCCCTCCCTCAGCCCGCTCTGCCTCCTGCCTTCTGGGCTGGCCCAAGGCCCCTCTTTCTCCCCCATGTGTGAGGCTGTCATGAGCCCCACCTATCCACCAGCGGGGCTGGCCTGAGGCTCCCTGCTGCCCACCTGCGTGCAGGGCTGGCCTGAGCCCTCCCTCCAACGCAGGGCTGGTGTTGCCATTCGTCCCCCCTCCGCCCGCCCGTTCCTCTGTGCCCCACTAAGGATCGCACCCCCTCCACCCCTTTTTTTGGTCATAACTATTTATTTGTCCAGTTTGCCCTTTGCAACTAGCAAATGGGATAAATGCCCAGTTTTGCCAAAAAATCAGGACCGCCATGACAGAGCTTAAAAAAGGGACTGTCCTGGCCAAAACTGGATGTGTGGTCACCCTAAGTGCATGTGTTTAAATCCTATCTAAGCATGTACTTTGTTGAATAGGAATGGGATTACACATGTGACTAAAAGTGCTTTGTAGAAGCAGGGCCTAAACTGCCATCTGCCTAAGGAGCTGTGCCCTCTCCATTTTCTATGACCTCACCATATCCACAGCAGCCTTTATTGTCAAATCATTCTTTTTCTTTATCTCCTCATTAACCAGAGATCTGCATCTTTGTATTTTAAATTGGCAACACCAAATTCATAGCTAAGATAAAGGAGAGGCATCCTGATTCCCTAAAGGATTCAAGCTATTATCACCAATCAGTCTGTATGCAGCTGCTCACACCCACTGGGAGATAAACATCCCACTGCTTTGGTCTGGTGGATCTCTGGCCCAGCACACTCTGCAGCTGAAAGTTTGGCATCCTGTCTGAATGGACTGTATTTGTGAATAAAGCAAACCTCTCTCTCTCACGCGCACATGCCCTTCCCTGACCAAGGATTATGACCATTTAGTATGAATGTGTTTGATGAAAAAAATGGCTTATGTGATTGGTAGTCTGAGCTGGTTTGGTGAAACATTTGGTTTGCCCTAAGGACCATAAGGTAGGATTTTAGTAGTTAGATCTTTGAACCCCTGCACCTGCCAGGGCAACATATAGCCCCTTGGTGGAGAATGCTGAGAAGACCGTGAGTATTTTGCCCATGTTTGATTATGTCTTAACTCTTGTCTTTTTCAGAAGCCTTGCACTGAGAATTGGACTTATTGAATAACAACACAGCATTGTCTAGTAAAGATGGGCTAATGACATGTAATCTTTGAAATGATGGTAATCTCTCACTGTTTTTGTACACATGAAAAACTTACATAAAAAAGATATATACATACATAAGATAATCATAGGATATTCATGGGCATCAATCCTGGCCTATCTTAAGTTTGTTAAAGAAGCATCTTCTTTAATTTTATTTAATGATTTATACCTTTTTAAGTTTAGATTTCTTTTCACCCACTGGATGAAAATTACACCTAGTCAAATACTTTTTCATTCTCCACGTTTGTTAATTTTTGAAGACTCCAGTCCCTCAGTACAAACAATTTTCCTAGATAGACTCATAGACTCGTAGGTCAGAAGGGACCAATATGATCATCTAGTCTGACCTCCTGTACAAAGCAGGCCACAGAACCCTACCCATACAC
This sequence comes from Chelonoidis abingdonii, assembly GCF_003597395.2. Classification (NCBI taxonomy): domain Eukaryota; kingdom Metazoa; phylum Chordata; order Testudines; family Testudinidae; genus Chelonoidis; species Chelonoidis abingdonii. Next base: position 20,425,462 of record NC_133774.1, read on the forward strand.
TTTTATAACAACCCCTAAGACGTGACTGAGTTATTGAAGTCCTCAAAATTGTGGTTTGAAGACCTCAAGCTGCAGAGAATCCACCAGCAAGTGACCCATGCCCCATGCTGCAGAGGAAGGCGAAAAACCTCCAGGGCCCCTGCCAATCCGCCCTGGAGGAAAATTCCTTCCCGACCCCAGATATGGCGATCAGCTAAACCCTGAGCATGTGGGCAAGACTCACCAGCCAGCACCTGATGAAGTAGTAACTCGGGTCATTTTAGGGTCATCCAAACAAGCATGCAGTGTGTCCTTAATGTAACCAATTTCATCACACACATCACTGAATGAATTTTCCATTTGGACAAAACAAGGCCTTTATTATGTTTGGTTTCTCCAACTTCTTCATTGTAAATCTACATAAGGCTACATTTGAAGACCACTGAGGAGCTCAGCAAAGTTTCACACAGAGCATATTACAGCTGTGACCTTGGATACATCTACATTGCAATAAAAGACCGCATCCATGGCTGCTCCAAGTCAGCTGCCCCATGCCTGAGGCCTGCGAACCTGAGTCAGCTGACCTGGGCATCATAGGTTTTTTCTTGCAATATAGACATTCCCTCAGAAGCCTCAGTCACTGGCTTCCAGTTAATTTCCAAATGCAGTTCAAGGGGTTAACTCTATGGTCCTATATGGTTTGGGTCCTGGGTCTCTTAGAGATCTCCTTTCCTTTGTCCTCTCAATCAACAGTGGAGATCAGCTGGGACCTTTGAACTAACAATCTCTAGGCTCATACATTTAGAGAATTCTCAGCTGAGGGCCCTTCATATGGAATTTTGTCTCACCACCCTTGGAATGCTGAAAGTTCTATCTATTTGCTCAGACTTTTTCTGAGAGGCGTTGGGTTGGTCAGATACTTGTAGTGTCATTTTTCAGAATTACTTTAATTTAGATGATTATTATACATGTTTTCAAATGTATTTATTGATTTTGTAACTGAAGAGAAAGGATGGTCTGGTGGTCAAGATACTAAAGAGTGTCACTTAGCAGACTTGAGTTCAACTCCTGACATTGCTTATATGACCCTGAGCAAGTCATATCTCTTTGTGTCTCAGTCTTCCCATCTGTACAATATGGAAAATACTTTTCTGCCTTGCAGGGATATTATGAAGATAAATCCATTCATGCCTGAGAGGTGCTAAAATATTACAACTATGGAGACCATAATTACTGAGACAGAGAAAGAAAAATATGTTGATAGGTGCACTGTATAAATCAGAATAAGAAACTTCAGAATTTTCAGTATATCTCCTCCTAACCCAGTTTCTGCCTTTGTTTACTGCTACTTGGGTCTGGTAATTTTGAATGAAATGCACTATTTCTAGGAGCTAGGTTTTAATGACATCCACACCAGCTGCTTTTTTATTTTCTTCCTGGTTTATCAGGTTTTTTATTTGTGATTTAGTAACTTCTGCTACACTGCCAATATCTCCATTAGTTAATGTGAAGTCTGAATCTTTAACAATTACTTCTTCGAACTGTGGTTATTAATGCCACAAACAACCCTGCTATTTACAAGGTTATCCATTAATTCTCCAACCTCACAAAATTGGAGCTACCGGAGGCTTCGCAAGAGCCACCCTAAAATGAGTGTATCATGGTAATCCAGCTTGGAGGTGACAAAGATATGTATAACTGTGACAAAGTGCTCATTAAGAAAGTTCACAGTTTCCTGGTTTGTACTATAGATGGAAAAAGTGCTGCTGCTGTCTTCATATCTATTTGGCTTGTTAAAGAACAATATGCAAAAGTGAGGCATTATTTGAATTCTCAGTGAAAAGTATTGTGAATTACATTTCACTTCCAGGAAATTTTGCTCTCCATACATACAGAACTACTATGACCTTCAGATCTGCTTTTGTTTGAAACCTTCGTGATCTTCCATTCTTACATGAGGAGTAACTCCATGGAACTCAGTGAAGCTATGCCAGTATAAAATTGATGTAAGGGAGAGGAGAATGACGTCTTTTATGTAATAGTTTTTCAATTAAATTTTCTTTCTCTATACCAGTGTTTCGTTTATAGTCATAGTTTGGAGGTAGTAACAGACTTAATAGTTTCTATAACTGGTGTAACTACTAAATGGGGACAAAAAGCCACCATGTTTTAGAATGGCTTACACTACTTTTTAGTAAATCACAAAATACACAAAGACCCTGAATATTTTTGAGTCATAAAAATACACTTAATTATTTGACTTCATTCATTAAGCATATATATGGGAATGAATGTGTACGGGTAACGGGTATGGGTGTGATTATTGAAGCATGTGGACAAAACAGCATCATGTCAGCAAAGGACATGGTAACAATACTGTTGCTCCTATGACCAGAGCTGTTAGACAATATTTGGCATTTGCAGGGTTGCGTCCACGTGATGAGACATGGATTATATGAGTCAGGTATATTCTTTTGTGTAACCTTGTTTGCTTACAAAAATGTACACATAAGAGACAAACAGCAGGCAGTTTCCTTGCTCAGAAAACTTCAAGTCTGCCACTCCAGTGAGCTCTGCATCCAAGAAGCTTATTTCTGCTTCCTCCCAGGATCTATTCTCCAGGCTTTCTGCATCCTAAAATACACAGGCTGCCAAATCAATATTCTAGAGTAGACCTATGTTTGCAATCAGAGAAATCTCAGTCCACATGGCTTAACCATGTGGCCTTGGACAGCCCCTCCATTGTTTGTAGTTGTCTCTACTACAAAAAAGAGGCTTAATTGCTCCTTCCATTGGGTCTGAAAGAGTGGTTGGCATACACATTGAATTTAAGATCTGTGATTATCTTTGGCTCAAAGATTCACCTGATGGCAGCCCTTAGAAATATTCTCCATAAAAATACAGCACCTTCCACCTGAAGATCTCAGTACATTACAAACATTAATGAATGAAGCCTCCCAGCACTCCACTGAGAAAGAGAAGTCATTTAATCATTTTACAAATCAGGAGATACAAAAAGATTAAGGCCGATGTTTTCTAAAGTATCCACAAAGTTTGGGTGTCTCAGTATTTGGGTGCTCATCTTGAGACACCGCAGGTCTGACTTTTGGAGATGCTAATTACCCACAGCTCCCATTGAAGTCAATGGGAGCTGTGCATCTGTGTCACAGTTCTGTGAAGTTTTCCTTCACAATCTCTTGATCATGGTAAACCAATCTCTCCAGGGATAAATGCTGCATATTGGCATATCTGTTCAGCTGAGAGTTTCTGAAGTTATGGGACACAACAGCCTGGAGAAGTGTGTGTGGCTGGTGAACCTCACCTTCATGCTCTAGGTCTAACTGATTGCCATATTTGGGGCTGGGAAGGAATCCCCACCCCCCTCCCCAGGCTGGACTGGCAGATAGGTCACTTGCTAGATTTTCTAAAACTTCAAGTTTTGACATCAAGATTTGAGGACTTCAGTAACTCAGCCAGAGGTTATGGGCCTATTGCAGTGATGAGTGAGGTTCTGTGGCCTGCCATGTGCAAGAGATCAGACTAAATGATCATTCTGGTCCCTTTTGGCCTTAATGTCTGAGTCTGTGAGTCTAATGTATACAATAAGATGGCAGGTCTTTAACAGCACCTGGGGAGGAGGGTGAACAGGGATACAATTGCTTTCATTTTCCTGAGGGGATCCTTAGCATACCAACATTTGGGAAATACTGATTTATCTAATGATGTAATAGAAAACTGTTTGGTATATGTGAATGGTTAAAGTTTTAGTTAGATGTTACAGCTGTAAATTTCATGCTAATTTTACATGTGCCTGAGAATCCAACCAGCAGACTTTTATACTTTCAGATTATTTACTTTTCATTAGACCATACCCCAGCCAGTGTGATATATGTGCCAATATTTCTCTTTCTTTTGGATAATCCTTTGTGTGGGATGAAATCTTTATTCCTGCAAATGTTTTAAGGATTAAAAATCCAGTCAGAACTAGTTTTTAGAATGAGCTCTTCTGAAAAAAAAGATACAGCACAAACAGAACTCTGAGTTCAGCTATTGTATAATTTGCCCACCAACAGAAAATATGTAGACGGGGGAATACATACAATACCATGCAAATGTGGGTATCAGTAGAGCTGGGCAGGAAACAGGCCATTCCGTGAAAAAAGTCAAAAAAGCAGGTTTTTGTCACTGCTCTAAGGCATATGTAATTATTTATACAAAGTGGAGCAGAGTTTCAACCAAAGCTATTGATAGAGCCACTCCAGAGTAATGAGCTGGCTAGGACATTTAGGTAGGAGGTGGGAGATCTGGGCTCAAGTTACTATTCTGAAGCTGACACAGAAGGGACTTTAATCTGAAGCTCCTATATCACAGGCGAGCACCCTAACCACTTAAGTATTATGGGACCTCTTTTGCTTTTTGAGGTTTTGGCCTTACATCATCATCTTGAAACCCTTTTTCTTCATCAAAACTGGTACGTTCCTGCAGAAAATTTCATTTTTGATGAGTCAGCATTTTCTGAGAACAACAACAAAACCCCAATATTTTGTCTGAATGTTCCCAGTTGGTTCTAGGTGCCAGATCACTTAAATAAACAGAAAATAACCCAGGGAATGAATCAATCTCCAGTGTAACCCCAGTGACTTCAACAAAGATCAGCTATGAGTTTGGCTCAATGTTCTGTTAATTAGGTCTTGCTAGCCTGTGTCCTGCTAGTGTTTAGAGTGAGAAAAAATTGGTCTCAAATAAAAGCAAGCTGTGCTTTAGACCAGGGTTTCTCAACCCATGCCGGAGAATGTTTCGAATGGTCATGTGGCAACTCCTGTGGCTCCTGTCCCATGGGGCTGGCTGGGCTCACTGGCCTGCTCCAGGCACTGCAAACACTGGAGTCCCAGCACCATTCAGGTTTTGCCCAGCTGTCATGATGATGGGAATCTGGTAGGCCAAATTTGAGTGAGTGGCATACAACCCCATTAGCCAGGTTGCAACCCCACTCGCACAAATTTGGACATAAGGCAGGCAGGGACAAAGATGAGTGGCGCTGCAATTCCGGATTTTGAAATGCCCGAATTGGAAAGCCAAGCCCAGCCAGCCCCACAGCACAGGAGCTGCCACTGTGGGGTGAGTGCTGGGCCAGACCCAACCCCCCGGGACAGAATCTGACCAAAACCACTGCCTGGCCTTCACCCTTACACTATTACTGGGTTGCGACAGGCCATAAACATTTACAAATGGGCCCTGAGCCCACTGCCTTAGACCTCTATTTATCCCTCTTGAGTGAATCCTACTTTCTTTCACCTCTCTTAAAGGATGAAATCCTGCAGTCCATCACTTGTTGGGCAGGATCTCTGGGGGACAGCCCCTGTGGTTCCCAACAATGTTAATAAGCCAAGCTATGTTTGGCACCTGTTAAGCCCCTTTCTTCCAGGGATCTGTGACTAGCAAGCTCTTGAAAATGTCTCAGAAACAGCTCCTTCAAAACAAAGTCTTATTTATTCAGCAAAGGAATAAAACAACAAAAAGCCGATATGCCTGGCTGTTACTTATACGTTTTGATAAACCCCACTTAGCCCGACTAACTCCATTTCTGGGCTGAGAGAAGCTGACTGAACTGCTGCAGCATGCTCTCCATCTCTCTCTTGCTCTCTCTCAGAGACTCTTCTCACGGTTGCTGCTGCGCACTTAACCCTAGGCCAGAATCTTTCAGGTTTTAGTATCCCTGACTTTGATCCTAGGTTTGGGCTGGAAGGAATAAGCCTGGCTAGTTTAGTTGGAGTCAGACAGGTGAGTTGCCCCCAATTATTAGCTTCCTCATTGTTTCCTCAAAGATCCTTGACCAATGACCTTATCTTTGCCATTGTTTTATTTCCAGTTGTTCTCTCCCTAATAGTCTCTTTGATTTAGCTCTATGCAGTCAGGCAAGATAACATCAGTGAGGTAAACTGAGGTGCACATGTTTATAAAAAAATAATACAGCTATTTCTCTCATTGTTCACAAAGGACAGCGCTCATCTGATTACCAACATTCCACACAAATTTGTTGTCCCCTCACATTTGTTGTTGAATATTATTTAGGGTGGACTTTCCAAAAGTGCTACGTGTGTTAAAGAGCCCAAGTTCTACTGACTCGAATTTGGACTTCTGTTCTTAAATCACTTAGGCTCTTTTGCAAATGTCACCCCTACATTGTAAATAAAGAATTATGAAATATGTTATAGAATATGTAACTTATGCTAAGGTAATGAATCCCACAGCATCTTTATTTTATGGCCCTTATTTGGGGCTTGGCTGAATGTACCATTCCACATTTGGGCCTTGACAGATTGAGAGCTCTGATCTGGAGTGAAAAAAGTAGAGGTGTGTAAAACTTTGATAACTAAACTGAAACAAGGGAAATTCAGTTTTGGGAATTGTTACAAACCTGAAACTTTACCAAGTTACCTGACAGGCTTACGGAGTGTTATAAACTGAGATCCTGGGCTAAATTTCTGGTCAACCAGGCATGACTCAAGGTCGCAAAGATCAAAGATGCTAGGTAAAAAAAATTTTTAAAGAGCAGTTTCTGAAACTTTGTTTCAAAGTGCTTTGAACATCCTGCATTCTATAAAACAGAATAATTAAATGTCTGCTTATTAAAAAAAAAATATTCCCGTGCTTCATCTATTCACACAATATTCTGTGGTATTTTAAACCATCAGACTGAAAAAGAAAAGCTGAAGGCATGAATAGAATGTTATTGCAAATATACTGCATTCTCTATGTGACCCTTATTCTAATAGTCAATACATTTACATAAATGGAGCATGCTGTTTTTTGTCTTTTACATATCAGTTTCTCTATTTCATCTGTAAAATAGACTCTTTAGCACAAGAGTAATTGAAAACAGTAGCAATACCATCAGATTTGACATATTGGACCACACGTACATTTTATACATTGTATGTTTGTTTTTAAAGGAAACAAACTTAAATAACTGTCCAGGTAATACTTTCATTTAGACAGGGCCAGCTCCAGGCCCCAGCAGGCCAAGCGCGTGCTTAGGGCGGCATGCCGCGGGGGGCGCTCTGCCGGTTGCTGGGAGGGTGGCAGGCAGCTCCAGTGGACCTCCCGCAGGCGTCCCTGTGGAGGGTCCACTGGTCCCGCGGCTCCGGTGGAGCATCCGCAGGCACGCCTGCGGGAGGTCCACGGGAGCCGCGGGACCAGCAGACCCTCCGCAGGGATGCCTGCGGGAGGTTCACCGTAGCCGCGGGACCGGCAAGCGGCAGAGCGCCCCCCGTGGTGTGCCGCCGTGCTTGGGGCGGCAAAATGGTTAGAGCTGGCCCTACATTTAGAGTTAATGAATTCCAGATAAACAGAAAAACAGAATAAATAGTCGAGTTCCTTCTCCTGTTGATCTTTCATTAGGAAATTATGAATAGTGACGAAAACCTTTAATAATGATAATGGCTTGCATTTATGCCGTGCCCCAAAACACTTAAGACTTCACACACACATACTATTGATTCTGGTTTCAATGGAAGCCACAGGCATGTGCCCAAGGGCAGAATTTGGCTGTATGCAACAACAAATCTTGGCTGGCTGCAAGACCATATATTACCCATAGGGTGAAAAGAAAACTCTGCTTCCAAGATTGTGGTCTGGCTTATCAATTTATCAGTTATATAAGGGCTTGTCTAAACATGAAAGTTATCCCAGAATAAAGTCAGTTATTAATTTAAAATGGAATTGCTAATCTGGAAAAATACCAGATGTACAGTCCTCTGATAAAGAAAGAATATCTGCCGTATATTTTAGGGAATACTGAAAATATTTAGGCATTATTGCCAACTGTTTTGATTTTTATCATGAGTCTTGTATAGTTGGTGTTTTCCTTAAAGCCCCACCTGTTGGAATCAAGTTATTATCTGAAACATCTCAGTTGTCATTAAAAATAAAGTTTCTGGATCTTATGACTGTGGAGGAAAGCTTGAAAACACGAACCCTAAATGTTTTAACACTGGAAGGCAAAAACTAAAGAATCCAAAATGTATTATTTTAAAAAATTGTCATGATTTTTTGAATGCTTAGTGTTGGCAATACAGCTGAGGTAACATTTTTGTCCTACATGGCATTTAATATCGCCTCAGCATTTTTGCAGTGTCTAACATAATACCGATATGTTCCAAACTTTTGGCTAGATTGTCCCTGCTGCTTCCATTAATGGAGGGTATCCAAATCTAGATGAGCTTAGAAATTAAGATTGCTCTCTTTGCATCGCCTTCCTGACTGCGTGGAATCCTCCCTAACAAGATCAGGCTCTCTGGTCAGGAGAAGAAGGGCCTAAACTGAGAGATGGTCCTAGCAAACCTAGTCCTAAACATGGCCGCTTGCCTGCAGCATTGCACAAGCTACTGTGGAGAATCTCCCCAACTCCTGACTGAGTCATTGTTATCTTACATATTGTACGCCAAAACACAATGAAACTTCACTACATACATACTGAGGGTATGCCTTCACTGAAGAATAAGCTTGGGTCATCAGCTGAGGCTAGCCCATGTAAGCCACAGTGCAAAATTCTACCTGAGTTACTATACTGTCATTTGTGCTGCATTCCTCTGTGTGTGTTGTTAGGGGTTCTGGGAGGTATATTGCATGGTTATTTTGTGCTGCAGAAAGCTGAGTTGCTCTGACTCTTTCCTAGTGAATTGTGAGAGAACTTGTCTGTCCTTCTGGGCACGAGGGGAATTGTGGGAAGTCACTGAAGGACTATCATTACTTGAGTGATTTAGCCTGTGTCCTCACTGCAAAGTAGGTGGGTTATCACAGCCTGAGTGAAACAGCAACCCAAGCTGTAATCCATTCCCCTGAGCTGGGCTAGCTAGCCCAGGTTGAAAGCACCACAAAACTTGGCGGAGAGATTTTTTGTGTTGACAAGAGGGAGGTTAAGGGCAACCTCCAAGTAAGAACCTAGGCTAATTCTGCAGTGAAGACACAACTTGTGCATAAGGCTGGGGCAGCAACTGTTGGAAAGGCATTTGCAACCTGGCTCCTTCCTCTTTCTTGTCCTGTGTGTAACTCCTATTGATACTGGTAAAGGGAGAGGAGACTAGACACCCAAAATAGTCATGTTGCCATGGAGGAGTGGAGGTACCATGCCTCTATAGGGATGGCTCAAATACCACTGGATCTTTATACATATGTAGGTTTAGGGGATTGAAGATATGAGGAGCATAGGTGCAACAACTGGAAAAATAGGGGGCTGGAGGTATTCCTTCATGAGTCTCTCATGTGGGGAACAACAATATCTCCCCCGCCTCCAAACTTTAACCCTGTGGTAGAGGATGCCAGTTTTGAGTCACAAAAGTGCTGCAGGATAACAACAGGAAGTTCAATATTGACTCCCTCTGTGGAGACAACAGCTGATAAATGGAGATAAAAGCTGTACTTGTCAGTTGTAAGGTCTGTCTGGTCCATACCTAAAATTTAGGTTGTGTGGCAGAGCTCTGACCTTGCCCACTGTGGGTCCTGCACTTCTAGGCAGTTTATGCTAGCCTCAGTGGCTCACTGTGACCCTCCATGTAGCCCTTCTCTCTCTAGGGCCAGGTTTACAGTCTACTGAGCCCTTTTCATTGTAGGCCAGCAAGGAGGTTGGGGGCTTATTTCAGAACAGTTTAGCCTTCTGTCCTGACAGGGGCCTGACTTCCCCTCCCAGGAGCTGTTTCTGTAATGGTGGGTTGGGGGGAACCCGGGCCTGTCCTCTACTCCAGGTTCCAGCCCAGGGACCCTACTGGTAGCAGCTGTTGGCAGCCAACCTTTCACTGCCAGAGTTGCTACATTTCCCTGAGCCACTTCCCCACAGCTCTCCTGCTTCTCCCTTCTTCACCCTTATCTTAGGGCTCCCTTACCGATGGTTTGAGGGTGTCTTCATTAACCAGCCCTTCAGCACACTTCCTCTCCTCTGGCTCCGTGGCTCCTCTTTGTCTGACTGAAGTGAGCCCTTTTTATAGTATCAGCGGGGCCTTAATTAGAGTCAGGTGGTCACATTAGCTTAATGGTCTCACCTGACTCTTTGCAGGTTAATTAGAGTCAGGTGTTCTCATTAGCCTGGAGCAGCCCTGCTCTGATCAGTCAGGGAACAAAAATTGTTAATCCAGTGGCCAGTATGTCTGCCTTCTGCTATTCTGCTGTACCCAACTGGCCTGGGTCTATCACAGTCTACGTTACTATGTCACTCGGAGCTGTGAAAATTTACAAACCTGAGAGATGCAGCTAAGTTGGCCTAAGTCCTGGTATAGACACTCCTAGGTCACTGGAAGAATTCTTCTGTCTGCCTAGCTACTGCCTCTCAAGGAGATGGATTTACTAGAGCAACAGAGGAACCCTGTCCATCACTGATGCAAGTGCCTACACTACAGTTCTATAGCACTACAGCTGTGCTGCTGTAGTGCTTGCAGTGTAGATATACTCATAGAAACAATGCCAGAATCAGGCGACAGTGGGAGCCAGAGGGAAGAGTCCAGCTTCTGTCCTCAGATTCCTGTTGCCTGACCTCACAAGAAAGGGGAGGAAGAGTGCCCTCCCCACAGCCGAGGAGCACGTGAGAGGAGGCAGGGGACACCCACCAGTTCCCTTACCCACTACCCCGGGGAGGAAGTTACTGCTGGGCCACAGGGTCAGTTTCCCGCTTTTGTGGAGACTTGGCCCAAAGAGGGGGGAAGGGAAGGTTTGGGAGGGAGATAGCTGTTGAGAGGGTTCAGTGGGAGAATACAGAGACTGTGGGGACACCAAGAGTTGTGGGGAGGGCACAACACAAGGGGGGGGGAAGGGCACAATGCTGGGGGCACAGCATAGGGTGTACATGGGGAGGCACTGAGCACCAGGGAAAGAGAATGCTGGGGTGGGGTGGGGACATACAGAGATAAAACACTGGGAAAATAGAAAGCTAGCGGGAGGTCACAGGGACAGCACTGAGGGGGACACCAGAGGGACACAGTGCTTGGGGGGGACAGAAAGCTAGAAGGACACAGTACTATATGCACACACTCACAAACAATTTTATGGCCTAAATGAAGGACTTGGTTTTTTTAGAAGGTCTCAGGGAGAGGGGAGCCAAACTTCATGTTCTCTAGCCTCAGCAATGTCATCATCAGCCCCTCATGAGGTCCTGCAGCCTTTGTCCTAGTAGCACATTGCAGGCACATCAGCTACAGTGGGTAGGTCCCAATATGCACTGTATTAATTGCCTTCAATACCACACTCTTTTCCCTTTCTTCTGCTGTGACTGCCACAGAATCTTCCGCTGCTAGCATCTCCTTCCCCGAGGCCCAGCCTAGAAGATTCACCACACTGCCCTCTACTGACCATTCACTGCATAGCAGATCCATCATAGTCAAATAGGTTAAGCGTGTAGACTGGGGTGGCCAACCTGAGCCTGAAAAGGAGCCAGAATTTACCAATGTATGTTGCCAAAGAGCCACAGTAATACGTTAACAGCCCCCTATCAGCTCCCCCATCCCACTCCCAGCGTCTCCCACCCACCAGCAGCCCCGCCAATCAGCGCCTCTCACTCCCTCCTTGAACCTCCCAATCAGCTGTTTTGTGGTGTGCAGGAGGATCTGAGTGGGAGGAAGGAGGAGTGAGGGCATGGCAGGCTCGGGACGGAAGGAGATGGGAAGGGGTGGAGTTGCAGGGGATTGAGCAGTGAGCACCCCCCGGCACATTGGAAAGCTGGCAACTGTAGCTCCAACACCGGAGTCAGTGCCTATACAAGGAGCAGCATATTAACTTCTGAAGAGGCGCATGTGGCTTCGGAGCCACAGGTTGGCCACCCCTGGTGTAGACTGTTTTGGGGGGAAGTATGAGGTCATAATTAAGGTTTTGCATTATAATGTGCAATGTGTTGTGTACATTGTGTTTCCTTAACCCCTGGAGGCAGAAGGAAGATCCTTATGATGATTTACATAATGGCATAGACAGTACACTTATATAGTTTATGGATGATACCAAACTGGGAGGGGTTGCAAGTTCTTTGGAGGATAGGATTAAAATTCAAAATGACCTGGACAAACTGGATAATTGGTCTGAAGTAAACAGGATGAAATTCAATAAGGACAAATGCAAAGTATTCCACTTAGGAAGGAACAATCAATTACACACATACAAAATGGGAAATGACTGTCTAGGAAAGAGTTTTGCAGAAAGGGATCTGGGGGGTCATAGTGAATAGCAAGCTCAATGTATGAGTCAACATTGTAACACTGTTCCAAAAAAAGCAAACATCAATATGGGATTTATTATCAAGAATGTTGTAAGCAAGACTCAAGAAGTAATTCTTCCGCTTTACTCCACACTGATACAGCCAGTTCTGGGTGCCCCATTTCAGGAAAGATGTAGTCAAATTGGAGAAAGTCCAGACGAAAGCAACAAAAATGATTAAAGGTGTAGAAAGCATGAAATATGAGGAAAGATTGAAGAAACTGGGTTCGTTTAGTCTGGAGAAGAGAAGACTGAGGGGACATGATAACAGTTTTCAAGTATATAAAAGGTTGTTACAAGGAGGAAGGTGAAAAATGGTTCTTGTTAACTCTGAGGATAGGCGAAGAAGCAATGGGCTAAATTACATCAAGGGAGCTTTTAGTTGGACATTAGGAAAAACTTCCTAATCGTCAAGGTAGTTAAGCACTGGAATAAATTGTCTAGGAAGGTTGTGGAATCCACCATTGGAGGTTTTTAAGAGCAGGTTAGGCAGTCACCTGTCAGGGATTGTCTAAATAATACTTAGTCCTGCCTTGAATGCAGGGGTCTGGATCAGAACACCTCTCAAGGTCTCTTCCAGTCCTATGATTCTATGTGGAATCACCCTGTGCGGGCATTACAGTATAGCTAGCAGGTATCCTGTTGGCATTTCTTTGCTTTTTAAGGTTTGGGGAAAACCTTAACCCATTTTAAGCAAAGTTTTGTTTACGGGATTTCCTGGATTTTTAATGTGGCTGGTGTAGAAGACCTTGGGGGGAGCATAGAAGGGAGGACACACATATTCCTCCAATTTCCCCTATGGTGTGTGGGGCTATGGAAGGAGCAAGGATATTTATGGTAGGGGTAAGAAGAGACAGTATGGTGGATGGGTTTGATTGGATGCATGGGGAAACCCTAATAACAAAAGAAATGGAAACAGTTGATCTCAAATTGCACTATATGTTGCTGGAAGGTATTGTAAAGGAAACATATGTGTGATATCTTCTTGATTCAGAATGGTAGTTTCTAGAATATGTTTGTTCTGATTTAGGATCATGAAAATCTAATCTCAATCTAAATCATTCAGATCTGACAGCTGCATTCAACTTCGGTGAGATCAAAAAGATTATTTGGGCAGAAATCCAGGTACAGGGCCCCCATGCAGAAAGTTCATAGCAGAGGGTGAGGGAAGTTGTGACAACAGAAAGCATTTGCAACTTCCCTTGCACCAAGAAGAGAAACAATGTCCAAATGGGGAAATGGGCATGGCCAGGGAATGTGTGGATTTTATGCCCTCTGATGGAGTCCAAGGTGGAACCTAAAGCTTGCATACTCCACTGGAAACATTACTTGCTCTCTCTGGGTGAATCCTTCCACCCGTGCCCAGGTCCTTGCTTGTGCAAAGATGTGCAAGATGCACCTCCTGAGCCAGGCAGAGTGAATTTGGTATCTTATGTTTCGTATTTGCAAGATTTGTTTTTTCCCAGGGCCATTCTTAATCCCAGTCCCAAATTTAGGGGTCTCGGCACCTAAGAATGAAAATCTGAATATATACACATTATGAAAACGTAGGCTTTCCTAAGACAGGTAGGGCAACAATGCAATATGTCTGGAAAGTATTTCATTCATCTTTTACCAAGACTATGAAGAAAGGTGAATAAGAATGGTTCAGTATGTAGATCGAGTCATAAACCTTTTGATTTCTTTTGGAAGAATGGAACCTTCATAGGATTATCAGATGGAACTATGGAGAGAGCTTTAAAATCCAAATCTCCCAGAAACATGCTTGTTTTTCTTCACAGTTTAAAACTCTGGAAAGCAGCTGTTTTATGTTCCACTCTACAAGGGACAGTTCAACGTACATCTTCACAATTTTGAAGAAGGAAAGCAACACAACCAGTAGGGTCTCAGATCACCACAATGTGACCTTTGATCCCACTGTATAGTTGCTGCTACATGATGTATCAGTGGAGCTGGCACAAGCAAGGACTCTGAATATGAGCAGATAATGCTACTCTGTGTGGAAGATTCCTCAGTCATGTGGCTTGATGATGGCATCGCAAATTTATATCAAGTAGATCCGGAGGTTCAGTTGGTGCTGCAGAATTGTACAAAGTTCTGTTGCAAATATTGTCAGATTTAATATCAGATATTAATAGGAAATACATTTCCTTACTCTTTTCCTAAAAACCTCTTAGATGTAAATATAAAAAGGAAATAATTTTAAAATCTCATTATCCAATTTAGTTTACATCACTCATGCCATCTTTTTACTTTGGTACACTTTTCACTCCTGACCAAACTCTAAAAAGTGCACTTTCTACTCCAATGTCTGATAGATGAGGAAGTGTGAGAAAGAGACTTTCTCAGGCTATCAGGAATCATAAAAAGACATTTAATCAAAAAATGGTGATAAAAAACTGTCTGATATGGGGAGAAAGGAAAGAGATGGCACTGAGCGACAAACTCTAAGCCATCGGATCAGAAATAAACATTGCTGACAAATGGACACAGGATTAAACTCAACACAGCACGTAGCCTTATTCTGGTGGGAACTTACCTGCTTGTAACAGATACTTGAGAGGACTGTAAACTCTGACAACATCTACAGAACTTGTCTTGCCAATTGAATCTCATTGAATTAAATTGTTAAAAAGAGACGAAGCGTGGTCTGGTTGGTAGGGTGCTAGGTTAGAACTTGTGAGACCTGCATTTAAGTCCCTTCTCACTTCTTATGTTACCTGGGGGAAATCACTTAACTTTTCAATGACTGAGCTCCCCAGCTGTAAACAGGGTGACCGGATAGCAAGTGTGAAAAATCGGGACAGGGGGTAGGGGGAGGTAATAGGAGCTTATATAAGAAAAAGTCCCAAATATCAGGACTGTCCTTATAAAATCGAGACATCTGGTCACCCTAGCTGTAAAATGTGGATGATATTACTTCCCTTCTTCACAGGGGTATATGAGGAAAAAATATTAAAGATTTGGAGGTGCTCAAATACTATGCTAGTGGGCTCCATATAAGTCACCAAGAAAAACAGACAAACCTGCTTATAGGAAATCCCAGGGGAGATGCAGATGCACAGCATCTCTCAGGCTTTGCCTCTGGGCTTAGAGAGTAGAAGGGGAGCACTACATTCACATTTATGTAAAGATAATTTCTAGATTTTTTTTATACATTCATACACATACCTTTAGACCTTGTAATGTGATTTAGCAGCTGGGAAGAATGGAGAGATCTGGCAACATGTGATCAGCCACTGCTATGTGGGCTGCCAGCAGGTTCTGCATGGACCAGAAGAGTTCTGTGGAACACAGTTGGGGAACCATTGCCCTATACGGTGCTGCAAATAATGTTTAAAATGAATCACAGCATTATTTTAATTGACATTTTCAAAAAATCTTGAAAGCTTTTGTATTTAGTGGGTCAAATCCCAAAGTCCTTACTCAGTCCTTAATTGGGCAAATATCCCATTGAAATTTGATAAAGCAGGAAAAAATCTTAGGGATTGAATCAAGATTTGGCTCATTAGAATTTATAATTTTGTATTTTTTTAAAAAAATTCTTAAATTTTGGACCTATCTGACATTGTCCTTTTAACATTAGGAAACTAAAGAAATGCTATGTTTTTATGATAAATATAGAAGCCTCATTTTTTTAAAAGGTAGACTGAATGAGACAGGGAATACACTGTCAGGAAAAGTCCTGCACTGACATGGATAGGGATGGCTAATACGATTCTATGGAATCTTAAAGGAGATCAATGACTAATTTGCTGAAGATGGTTTGTAATCGCTCAAGAAAGGAAATTTTATATAGCTGTTGTTTATGAATATACTGTGCTTAAGTTTCTCATGTTCTTTCTCACTCTTAACCCAAAGGTAATTTTTTTGGGGAAAATATTAACAAAATAAGTGGAGCTGTGCAAGCTTCCGGAGGAGTGAGGGACTTGTTCCTTAAAAAAAAATTAATATAACTTGAATAACTCTAAAACCTAGACTAATGATGGGTGTAATCCTCAAGGAACACCACTGCTGATGACACATTGAAAGACATTTGGTTCACAAAAATGTTATAATCAACTACTAGAGACACAAGGTGGTTGAGGTAATATCTTTTATGGGATCAGCGTTTGTTGGTGAGAGGGAAGCTTCCAAGCTTACACAGACCTCCTCTTCAGGTCTGGGATATTTACTCAGGGTGTTATGGCTAAATACAAGATGGAACAGATTGTTTAGCATAGGTAGTTAACACATATTTCAAGGGACACTATTCAAGGTGAAGTGGCCCATTAACACTTCGCCAGTCAAAGAAAAGCGGGGGAGGGAAAGGCAGCTGGTTGGGGGAGGGTTGTTTGTATTTTATAGACTGTTGTAATAAGTCACAAACCCAGTGGCTCTATTCAGTCCATGATTTTTAGTGTCTAGCAAAGTTATGAAGTTAAGCTTCCAGGCTCGTCGTTTGAAGGTGTTGTGCAGGTTTCCTGTGAGGGTGAGGACTAA
The DNA here is from genome assembly GCF_003597395.2 of Chelonoidis abingdonii. Classification (NCBI taxonomy): domain Eukaryota; kingdom Metazoa; phylum Chordata; order Testudines; family Testudinidae; genus Chelonoidis; species Chelonoidis abingdonii. The sequence goes on from NC_133774.1 coordinate 20,442,154, forward strand.
GAAGTAAGATACAGTGAGTGATCATTTTCTGAAAAGTATTCACCCACTTGTGATTCGGTGTTTTTGTCTTTTATCATTTTTCTGTGTAAGTTCATTTGAGAATGTAGCGATTGTCAGGTTTCACCCACATAGTTGTTAGCACATTTAGTGCAGTGGATGTGGTACACCACGTATGTAGGACCCGTGGATCTTGAATGGTGTGTTGTGAGTGGCGTTGATCATAGTGGCTGTAGAGATGTGTCCATGACTGAAGGGTTGTTAACAGACCACTTCACTTTGAATGGTCCCTTGAAATATGCGTTAACTACTTATGCTAAACAATCTGTTGCACCTTGTGTTAGCTGTAAAAAGAACAGGAGTACTTGCGGCACCATAGAGACTAACAAATGTATTTGAGCACAAGCTTTCATGGGCTACAGCCCACTTCTTCAGAGGCATAGGATGGAACATATAGTAAGGAGATATATGTACATACAGAACATGAAAAGGTGGAAGTAGCCATATCAACTCTAAGGCCTTGGCTACACTTGCAAGTTGCAGCGCTGGTGATGGGGTTACAGCGCTGCAACTCACTCGCTGTCCACACTTACAAAGCCCAGCCAGCGCTGCAACTCCCTGGCTGCAGCACTGGCTGTACTCCTGCTCGGCTTCGGGTGTAGCGAAGCACTGCGTGATGGCAGACGCCTGCTCATGCAGGTGTGGATACTAACCAGCACGTGTAATTGGCCTCAGGGTATTAGGAGGTATCCCAGCATACCTTTTCAGCCTCTCTGGTCATGGTTTCGCACTCCACTGCCATGGCTCAGGTACCCGCCCTTAAAAGCCCGGAATTTAAAAATCCCCTTCCTGTTGCTCAGCCAGGGGTGGATGTGCAATCAATCAATCAATAAATCACTGACCAGCCTCCGCATCCCAAACGAGCCCAGCAGGACCAATGCCGAGCTGCAGGACCTCAATAGCTTGGGGTGAGGAAGCTGTGCAGTCAGCTGCGCCCAGGCGTAGAAATATGATACACCGGCAGAGATTAAAGTCCCACGCCCAGCATCACGCGAGGCATGACGGCCGACATCTGTGGTCAGTGCAAGGGTTAACCTAACTAGGAGCGGCGGCCCCGACTGGCCTCAAAGGTGCAAGCAGGTCCGTGATCGGGACAACACGAGTGCAATCACAGGTGCTGCCCCCTGGCATCTTTAAGCACCCAGCCCCGACCACACACAGCCCATCTAGTGGTTGCACCGAAGAGTAACTCTGGCACTGCGACCAATCACCTAAGATGGGCGTAGTGACCCTCCCTATCTTTTGTCCCTTGAGAGTAGATGTCGCACTCCGAGCGAGTGAGCGAGATTGTTTCACAGAGTCGGTGAGTCCACTCATGAGCACGCTACAGTATGGGAGAGGAGGGGCAGTGAGGGTCACTCGAGGCAGAATCCATGAGGAGGGAGAACTCACATAGAGTTTGTAGCCCCACCCCTTGGAGTCTCCTCAGGAGCATGCAGCCAGGAGCTCTTCAACAGCACAGCCAGGAAGAAAGGCTAAGCCATCTCGCAAGTCTGAGCGCCTGGATACTTAGTGGTAGCTGGAAGAAACAGTAGAGAGACTGTTTTCCTGGTCCAGCAGTAAAGTGTTTGGATGGGAAAGCACGGAATGGAACATCGTTTTGCGGGAGGAATGGGGGTTGGTTATCGGATGCCTGCAAAGCATGTGCCTAAATGTTTGGAATAAGCCAGCCATTAGCATCTTGGTCTATCCACTGCTGAGTGGTAATGGTTCCACTATCTCTTTTCCTGCCCCCCGTCCTGTAGGCTTCCTTGCAAAAGTTGCAGCCAGACCATCAGCGCCTATACGCGCCGCTTAAGCCTGCACCCCGTTAGTCTTCTTATGAAGGGCCGAGAACCCACTCTGTAGGTCACCTTAGCGTCCGCCAAGTCCAGGTCCTTGGCACATGCTCGGTTGGCGGCGTACCCGCCCCATGGTGCCCAGTGGAGGGTTGGCCGGACACATGTCTTGCCCGACCACTAGGCTAGAGCCTACATTAGCCGGTAGGCGGCCTAGGTCCGACTCCGGCCGCAAAAGGAAAGGCAACCTAATACAGGGCAGCCCGAGACTCTGGCACTGTGATCGAGCACGTCTCAGCTGCTCGATAAGAGCGAGGAGACAGGGTTTATTGAGCGAAGCCGTAGAAGATAATACTCGGAGCACAGCGATGGACAATCCCTCCCTGTGGAATCAGCCCGGACCGGCGGCATGAGCCTGGCCAGATCATGCAGTTACCCCAACGCTCCTGCGATTCTTACTGCTTTCCCATAGCACAGACCCAAGCATGTTCCCCAATCAAGCAGCCCCCAAGTCCTTCCCCCTGAGCATGAGCCGCATGTGCAAGAATGGCTCCCAAGGAGAGTGATCTGTGGCCAGGATGTCCAGGTGGGGTGCTATGCGTGCAAATGGCTGCCAGGTTATTCGCTCTACATCCAGCCCCTACCCTGCTTCCAGCACGGCAAACCCCCAGTGATGCCCTGAGTACCTCCACGCATCCAATCGCCATTGGAGCACCTCTGTGGCCCTCCCCGTCGGTTGCTTAATGCGCAGACTGCGCAGTATGGTGTAGGACAATATACTGCTAACAAAATAGCTACAAACCCCTCTTGAGTGTAGAAATTAAAGCCAACAAGGACCTCTGTCCTAGTATGTCTCATTCTCCCTGTTCTCTTATTAATGATGTCCTTCCAACCAACTCGCCATTCAAAAACCCGGATCCTTCATGCTCTTCCTCCTCCAGGTAAAATTCTAGGAGTGTAGTGGCTGCAAGAGTTTACGGCCCGAACAGCCCTAATAGGGCAAAAACAGCCATCATCCTACGAAATGACGCTCGTCCTGCTGGCCCCCCAATCTGTGAGGAACATGGCGAGGATTATCCATGCAACTGGAATTCTGTATACCGAGAGATATATTACAAGACTGGGATCCAACGGCTGTCAGGACAAATGAGGGGAACATCCCAGAAAAAGTCAGGTGATCACTAAGCAACCCGGGTAAACAGACAGAAAAGGAATTGGTGTCAAAGACCACCGCACCAAACTGGCTGATACGCCCTGGACGCCAAACCCGGACTGTAATGAGACAATGTGAATCGCCATCCAGGCAGAGCACTACCAGTGCTTCTTCCCCAATCCAAGCTCTTGCAATCTGGCCCGGTCACACCGTTTTCCGCTACAAAAAACCGGACCTGCGAACCACCCTTTCTCCAGCACCCTGCTCTTTACCGAGGACCACAGCTGGGCCTGCCGAGGTCATACAGGTCCACCCACGCCTGCCCACCAAGCCCCTCTATTCGTGGGTAACTGCTACCAGACCCTGAAATAACTACATCTCCTTATGAACCCAAAAATTGCATAGCTGGCCAGTCAAACCATCAACGAATTGCATCGGTATCCAATCCTGAAAATGCCAGCAGCATTGTACCGAGCACCTCCGCAGGGCAGCCATATTCAACACTGTGCTAACTCTATACAAGCAACAACTCCAACCCCGCCCTGCTCGTTCTCTTACTTGCCGTATCCTATTTAACTAAAGGATTTCTTGTCTTTAACAACAAGTCTTTTTTATGTATACAGAAATGTAGAGAATCACCATGTACCGTAGACAAGGGAACCCAGGGCAGGCAGCTAGAAAATCACTGTAACACACATTGCACACATCACTCTTGAGTGCCAAGGCACCACCAACTCTACTTGGTGGCTTCACAGCTTGAAATGCTCAACACTTAAGGCATCCCACTATATGGGGTGACACTATGAAAGAGCGCCACTGAAGCGCTACGGGCTCTATCATCTCCAGCCCTGCTACTTGTGTCAGTGAATACCCACCACAAAGCGCGAACTCTCGAGGAGGCCATCTCGTTCCTCACCCCTCCATGGGTTCAACCCCTGTTGTGCCACTTACTCCGACAATAAGTCTTTGTTCTTCGGATGCGTAACATGAGCTTAAGGCCGCAAATAAACGCGGATGCTGGCCCTTTCCCCCAGTCATTGCTTCCCGTAAATAGAGCCCCTCAGCGATTGCCTTTAAACAGCCAAAGCACACTCCAACAGTTATCTGCACCGGCTCAGCCTGTAAAAGTGAAAATACGGCTCCTTGCTCAGCCTGTGCAAGCTTCCTGTATAAACTGGTTTTCAATGAACACCAGAAGGCCATTATGGTACCCGGTGGTCCGCAAGGATACACACTGCGGCATTTTCAACATGCGACCGGCACTGTGATCTTCTGTCACTGGAAAAAAGTCGAGCGCTGCAGCTTCCTGGAATCAGCCACTACTGCTTCCGAAAGATGCGTGCATCATGCACCTTTCCCACCAGCCTGTGTAATGTCAGCTGAATGCCCATGGCTGATGCCCCAAAGCGCGCCATGCGAGATCATAGAGAAATAGCCTTTCGCGATTAATGTACTCGGATGCCTGGTGGGGTGGGGAAGTAATAGAATATGCGTTCCATCTATCGCCCCTCCGACAGTAGGGACCCATTTTGTGCAAACATCCAGAATGTCTGCACATTCCCAGAATCATGCTCTTCTTAGCAGGATGCGATTAATGGCACGCAAGACTTGCATCACAACTATTCCAATGTCGATCCCACTCCAAACTGGTGTCACAGACCGATCAGTAGCTGTCTGGAGTTGCAGCTTCCGACTGCAATAGCCACCGATGCTTCTCCACTGACAGGCAGCTCTCAAGTCTCGTGTCTTCCGCTCGTGCAGGGTTTGGGCGAGCTCAGCAACAGTCCATGAAAGTGGCGTTTCTCATCCGAAAGTTCTGCGCCAATGGGTCGTCATATCCATTACTTGCAGGACGATGTGATCCACCACCAGTGCTTGTTTCCTGACCCAAAGGCGGCATCCAACGGCTGGCTGAGTCAGTCCGGTACTAGCCTAGAAGACAATTTTAGTGTCAGGAGCATCAGCCGAATCTATTCACGTCTCGTCGGACTCCTCACTGTCACTTTGGAGCTGAAGGAATAGCTCAACTGCCAAACGTGATGTGTTGGCAACAGTCATCAGCAAAGTCCTCAGCAGCTCGGGCTCAATTTCTATCAGAAATCACGCGACAGACTCATAATGGCACCAAACGGCTGCAAAGGGAAGCAATGCACCACGGGGCGTTGGGACAGGAAGTGGAATGACCCGCACCCTTCCGTCCCCTTCCCACAACCCACAGCGCCGAAATGGGACGAGGTGCCCTTTGGGATAGCTGTCCACAATGCACCACTCCCAACAGCGCTGCAACTGCTGCAAATGTGGCCACACTGCAGCGCTGGTAGCTGTAAGTGTGGCCACACTGCAGCGCTGGTCCTACACAGCTGTACGACCACATCTGTAACTCCCAGCGCTGCACATTTCCGAGTGTAGCCAAGTCCTAAGAGGCTAATTCTCCTGCTGATAATAGCTCATCTTAAATAATTACCCTCTTAGAGTTGATATGGCTACTTCCACCTTTTCATGTTCTGTATGTATATATATCTCCTTACTATATGTTCCATCCTATGCCTCTGAAGAAGTGAGCTGTAGCCCACGAAAGCTTATGCTCAAATAAATGTGTTAGTCTCTAAGGTGCCACAAGTATTCCTGTTCTTTTTGCGGATACAGACTAACACGGCTGCTACTCTGAAACCTGTATTAGCTGTGACACTCTCAGTATGTTTTCTAGATCTAAAGAAGAGCTGTGTGTGGTTAGAAAGCTTGTCTTGCTCACCAACAGAAGTTGGTCCAATGAAAAAATATTACCTCACCCATATTGTCACTCTAATATCTTGGGACCAACACAGCTACAACAACACCGCATAACTAGTTAATGGCCATGCACCTTACTTAACTTTTGTTACTAGATTTTTAATATGCAGGGTACAAGTCTGCAGAGACATCTACATCTGAATTCCTCAGCTGGAAATATTGCAGCATGTGGAGGATGACAGAGGTATTGCAACTCAGCATGGTGGGCACTGATTTGGATGTTGTCCCTGGAAAAACTTCTAGCCCATTCTGTTTTTCACTTGCCTCTGCATCTCTGCTATGATGCTGTTGCTGATGGTCTGTGTCTGACTCACACTACACAGATGTTTCTCTCATTCTATAGAATGGTTCTTTTTCAAGTGAGCTTTTAGAGCAGGAGTCTCTATATGGCACCCTTTTTCCTTCGGCTAATGCACGCATAGCTGATTGCCTTACTGCTGTCCTTTGGATCTAGCAGAGAAAGCAATCCCCATACTAATTATATGGGTTTCTTCTCGGTAGTTCATGTCTCAAGAAGTGCCAATCTCCCCCTTCTCCACACCCAGTGCTACTGCATGTATATTCTGAAATTCACTTCTTCAGCACCTGTTGTTCCCCCCTGAGACATTTATGTATGGGGCTTTCTTTCATTCTGCACCCTACAAGTCAGCCTTTTCTGAGTGTTGACCTGCCATGTCCAATTCTTGTAATGACAATGTTGCCATCTGCAGCTGTAGGTTTGTCCCCCAATCATGAGAACCTCCCCCCACCAGGCATTGGATAAAAATTGCTAAGGCATTGCTTATTGCTCATGCTCCAGTTCTGTCTGCTGTGGAGTGCGAGGTCCCTTATGCTGTCTGAAAGCTCTTGGGTGATCATCAGAACCCTCTGGTGAATCAGGAGGCAACTGGCAGAGGCTAGGATCCCATTCCACAAAATAAATTTTCATTCACTTCCCCCCTACCAACCCCCTGCAGCTTCATTAAGCTGGTTGAGACACTACTGATTGATTTAGCTCCCTCACCCACTCAAGCCTTTGTGGAACCAAACTCAACAGCTGGGGGATGGGGAAAGGTGAATCAAGCGCCCTGAGCCTAGGTCCAACTGAATGTTTAAAACAGTTGAAACTTTGTGACTTACAAAAATAGCCTGTATCACTCATACCATTGCGATCTGAACAGAGCAGGAAGCTTAATGGGAAATCATTCAGGGGTGGGGCTTGTGAGAACTGTGCTCCTTTTTTGCCATTTGGGGAGAGTTACTTTAGACTCAGCCATTTCACTGCCAACAACAGTTCTTTAGTTTTTTTGGCTACCCATCTCAGTTTAAGTCTTGAGTGGAGTTGATAAAGAAAAGGCAGAATCATGTTTGTTAAGCTTTCCTAGCATTTGTATGTGTAAAATAAAATTCTAAGAGGTTTTGGGACGAAGGGGAAGGAGCTAATTCTACCTTGAATTTGATATGTTCCTCTCCCAACAGTGGCTCCAATTCTATCTCCTGGTGGAGTCCTATGCACCAGGGCCACAAAGGGAGCAGAAATGGTCCCAGAAAAATTCTCCTGACATAAAGGGCATACAGTGAAATATAAGATTCTACACTGACACTCAGTGTGGGTTTACTGGGGCAGGCTAGGGCCAGGTGAGGTTGGAACAGAGTGTGGACCAAGTGCACTGCTCTCTGGCTGTTCTTTTCCAGTTTAGCAGTCAATATAGCAACATTAGAGTAGCAGTCAGTTGTGCTGTTGGCTGGAAATAGAACTAGGGAGATGATTTCATGTCCCTTCCATGCCCAACCATCTTCACTGTACATAATGCAAGAAAGGAGGAAGAGAGAATCTGATGCAAGAGCTCCATTTGCACTACATTGTATTAGTGGATCTGAAAAATGAAAACTCAGAACATATTGATTAAAATGTGTAGGTCATTTTTAGAGCATAGTTTTCTTGCAGCCTAGGATACATTAAAGGTAAGTAAATAGAATTTACAATAGGTGTAGATGGAGTAACAGGAATAATGTGTTAAATCATTGCTAATATATTCCTTCCCAATTCCTCAGTGGATGAACTATAGTGCCTTGTTGGTCAGGGCAAAAATACTCTGATTGTGTCCTCTATAAAGCTAGAGACAGTGCTTAAGGTGATGAAAGGAAATGGAATATTACAAAAAGTCACCGGAGGGAGGAAACACAAACCAGAAGTGCATCTGGCTAACTTAAATAAATAGGTTCTTGCATATTAAATTCTCTTACTGTTATTGTTAATACTTAGCCACAAGTAAAATATTTTAAATAAAAGCTGAGATGTTGGATTGGATGACTTCAACAACTGTTTAACCTCACTGTGAATATTTAATACAAAGTCTTCACTTTGATTCTTTGGGTAAACTATGGACGGACAACTGATTCATCTGCTTGATCTGGTTTCAAGGAAGTTGATGCTCTTTTCCTGAAATTCAGCAGACCTTGCCCACTGCCTTTTGTGCACCTTTACAAGACCTCCTCACCCAGGGGAGAATGAGGACATCTTCAGAAGTATAAAACACATAGAAGCCAGTGTGACATTGCACTCCATATGTTTTATGGAAATATGCTTATGAGTGTGAATATGATGTAACTGGAATATGCTTTATGCAAAAGGTCTCTTGTCAGGTATTATAACAAAGGTTATAACCTACTAAATAAATTCCTCCTATTTGTATGTATGTATCATTCTTGTATCTAAAGCTAGAAATATGAAGTTTAACCCTGAGGTGCTATTGTAATTTATGCAAAGTGTGGGCCATTAATGGTGGTTTAGAATCTTGATGGCTCCCATTGACTAGGACAATTGGTTGTAAATGGCTTTGTTTACTTACAAACCTTCCTGTGTACGTGTGGGCCATCCCAGGAAGAATGGAGGCCAGGGTCTCACAGGACATGTGATCATGGCACCTGATATGAAATCCATCTTAAATCTGGTACAGGAATGGCTCCAGGCACCAACGCAGCAAGCACGTGCCTGGGGCGGCAAGCCACAGGGTTTGGGCTGGCGGTCACTCTGAGGGAGGCAGTCAGGCAGCCTTTGGCAGGGTTTCTGTGGGAGGTCTGCCGGCCTGGGGTTTCGGCGGTAATTCGGCAGCGAGTACTGCAAAGGTGTGGGACCGGCAGATCACCTGCAGAACCGCCACCGAATCCTCGTGACTGGTGGACCTCCCACAGAAACGCTGCTAAAGGCTGCCTGACTTCCATTTTTGGGGCTGCAAAACACATAGAACCACCCCTGATCTGGATTACTTTTCCAGTCAGAAGTAGGGGTGGGGACCCAGAGAGACAAAAGATTCCTGCCTTGTGCCAGAGCTATAGAAGGGTGGGGAGAACAGAACAAAGGGGACTGCCAGTCATGAGAACACCTCTGCTTTTCACCTAAGATGTCTGCTGGAACTAACAAGGACTATACGAGGGGAAAGGATTGGGCCCAGACTAGGAAGAAGTCTAGTCTGTGAAAGAAGCTTATTGGAACATCTCTGAGGGTGAGATTTTACCTGTAAACAGTTTCTTAATGTACTAGGCTTAGACTTGTGTGTTTTTGCTTTATTTTGCTTGGTGACTTACTTTATTCTGCTATTACTTGAAACCACTTAAATCCTACCTTTTATACTTAATAAAATTACTTTTGTTTATTAATGAACCCAGAGTTAGTGATTAATACCTGAGGGAGAAAACTGCTTTGCATATCTCTCTATCAGTGTTATAGAGGGCTGACAATTTATGAGTTTACCCTGTATAAGCTTTATACAGAGTAAAATGGATTTATTTGGAGTTTGGATCCCACTGGGAACTGGGTGTCTGGGTGCTGGAAATAGGTGACCTTCTGAGCAGTTTTTGGTTAAAGTTTGCAGCTTTGGGGACATGGACCAGACCTGGGTCTGTGTTGCAGCAGGCTAGTGTGTCTGGCTCAACAAGGCAGGGTTCTGGAGTCCCAAGCTTTGGCAGGGAAAATGGGCTCAGAGGTAATCTTAGCACATCAAGTGACAGCCCTAAGGGGGTCTGCTAAACCCAGGGTTGTGAGCTCAATCCTTGAGGGGGCCATTTAGGGATCTGGGGCAAAAATTTGATCTGTCTGGGGACTGATTCTGCTTTGAGCAGGGGGTTGGACTAGATGACCTCTGGAGGTCCCTTATGATCTGTGACTAAACCCATCACAGCCATATCCTCAGATGGTGTAAATCCATTTACACCATCTGATAATCTGTCCAAAGCTTGTAATCTAAGTTTTCCTTTCCATACATATTGTACTGGGATAGGGGCATTGAGTAGTCAATAACTGATTGAAAATGGCAGGACTAGAACAGAAGACCAGGTGCCAAAACTCTGCTCTTTACTCAGAACCTTGGGCAAATCACTGAGGGCTGATTTTTTTTTAAAAAAAAGTGGCCAGTAATTTTGGGTGACTCAGTTTGGGTGCCCAAATTTTGGGTGCCCAGTGCTTCAGTTAGAGTTTGGGGTGCTCAGCATCATGGCCTTTTTGGCCGATTGAAGTCAATGGGGGTGGGGAGTGCACCTGTGAGCATCTTAAAATAAGGCCAAATTTGCCAGGGCCAAATTCACCATTCCCTGCACCTTGTGTAGCCATGCACACTAATTGAAAGTGAGCATAAAGAGGGCATAAAAAGCTATGAACTCAGAATAGTTATCCCATTTGCAAGTGACTACACAAGGTGCAAGACAATGATGTACTGGATCCCAAATTGTGTACCCCAAAATGGAGGCAATTTAAGCACTGTCCAAGTCTGACAATTTAAGCTTTAATCTCTGCCTATCATAAACAGATAGCTAAGGGTTAATGTCTCTTTTACCTGTAAAGGGTTAACAAACAGTGACCTGCAACACCTGACCAGAGGACCTATCAGGAAGCAAGATACTTTCAAATCTCGGTGGAGGGAAGCCTTTGTTTGTGGGTTTTGGGTTTTTCTTTGTTCTCTCTGAGTCCTGGAAGGGACTAGATGTGCAACCAGGTTTCTTGCCAATCTCCCTGCTCCAGTCTCTTTGGAGGCATGGGTTCAAATCCCACAGCTGCCACCATGTCATAGCATCTTTCCTCAATCTGAACCTTAAGAGTCCAAAAAAATGAGGTACTAGCATGAATTCCTCTAAGCTTAATTACCAGCTTAGATCTGATTATGACACTGCCCTGCTTTTTAGTCATCTTTAAAACATGTATCTAATTGAGGGTTGTTGAGCATCAATAACACACAGTGACTTTAGTGAGAGTTGTAAGTGCTCAGTGCCTCTCAGAATCAGGAACAAAGGGTACCATAAGGGTTAATTAAGTAATATTTTTAAACATTTTGGAATCTTTGGCTGAATGATACTATAGAAACACAACTATTATTCATATTAGATTTTATTTTAGCAGATATTAAAATGTTACAGGTCTGATTGTGTTCTTGTTTTATATTAAGTTGTGCCATATCCTTAACTGGTATAAACTAACACAGCTCCACAGAAATCAATAGAACTATGCCAGTTTACACCAGCTGAGGATCTGGGTTGACTTCAGTGGAGCTTCTCTTGATTCTCACTGATGTAATTGAGTGCAGACTCAGGCCTTACATTCTTCCAGTGCTTATTATTGTTTAACAGGCTTCCCCCCCCAAAGTAAAAACAAGATGCAATCTCTCTCTTTTTTTTACCTCATCAGCAAGAAAATCAGACATGCAAAGGTTCAGTCAAGAAGTGGTTATAGGCTAAGGAAGAAGGCAGAATGTCTAAAGTAAAGATGTATTTCTTGCATGAATAACTTCCTAACAATCTGCTGAAGGAGTGGTTTTATATCAGGCTGAAACCCCAAACCAGCATCATTTTAATGTGCCAAGCACCTGTGAAAGAATGCAGCTGCAAGGCCATGGGAAAACAATGGGAACTGTGACAGTTCATTAATATAAACCAGCAACTAGATTTATTTGGAAAAGTCATTGATATAGAATTACACTTGAGGACGCAGTGGCATTCCTGAAGTATGCCAGCAAGCAGCTAACTAAGATTATAGATGTGTGTACATCATTTGAACTTGAATGGTAATTTGGTAACTGTTATAATTTATTGTGTATGTCAAACAGTATAACAAATGTATGAAGAGTAGTGATTGCTTCAGCATTCTTTGTTTGCTTTGATTTTTACTCTATTTGGTTTCATTTGGTGAGTGGGAATTTTTTGTTTTTTTGCTGGTAAAACAAGAGTTTGGAAAGTGCATGCAGCAAGTAAAATGGTTTTATGCATAGATAAGAACCAAAGAACATCTTAATGAAAAAATGTTCACATATAGTGTGATCTAAATGAAAATGTCTATGCACTAAGTGGAACATTCTTATTTTTGTAAATAAGATGTTCAGATACCAAGGCAATGGAGAAACATAAGGACCTGAACAGAACAGAACTCTGCTCCCTTCTCCATGGAGACCCAGGGGAATTACTGAGTCCTGTTTCAGAAAGTGGGGCAGGGTGACTTTGAACACACAAAGTTGGGACCCCATAGAAGTGGCCTACTCCCCCTCCTACCATGCACCATGAGGTCTGCTTCACAAGGAGAGATTGGAGGAGCAGACAAGAAGAAAAAGAGTGGAGCTGGTGCAACTAAGTCTACAACCAGGAGCACCCACAAGTCATTTCCCTGACAGAGGAGGAGCACACTGGCAGGAGAAACTACTGCTGCTCTGAGGCATTAGCCATGGCTATGGAGAAGATCTGCTGCCACCCAATGGTCTAGAGAGAGGAATCCCCTTGAAGAAATTTAGCACATATTCTCTCCAATTGGGCTGCTCACTGCTTTTTTTGCAAACCAGTTTATGGCATGTCTTCAGCCTATAGTGTGATTAAGAGTGTCTGTCATTTCATTCAACAGCTACAAATTACAGGGTGGGCAATGATGTTACAGGTAAATCCAAAACACTTCACTTTGCATAGATTAGAGGCTACTACAGAGATGCGAGACCACAGATATTAATCTGCTAAAGATGTTGTGGGGTTGAGAGAACAATATCACAGAGATGGATTTTACAGCCTGTTTTTCAGAAAACAGTAAAATATAACATGAGAAAATGGGAGGAAATCAGCACTCAGCTTTTACATGGTAATGATATTCAGAAAAATGCCAGTGATTAGAACAAACGTAACCCACACACCTTTTGGGTGTGGTGTTCTGTCCCATTTAGTGGCACCAAGACCACTTAGAGACAGAGAGATTGAGTTTGCTCTACAGCCTTAGCTAAGAGGCATGTGATAGAGACTCATGCATTTAGCTCCAGAGGTTCTAAGTTTGATTCTGCCCACCAATGACTAGGAACTGTTGGTGTTACACAAGCACAATAAGAAGTGAGCACATTCAGTTTAATTTGTTTCTATTCATTCTTCTTTTCCTTGATTTTCTCCTGTCTTCTCCTCTTCCCTTTATGTCCCTTTCTTATTTTTAAAACTTAATTTGCTGATTTCCAGACATGGGCACTGACTCTGTTGGTGCTCTGGTGCTGGAGCAACCACAGAAAAAAAAATAGTGGGTGCTTTCCATCTATTGCCAGCCCCATGGATCAGAGCCTCTCTCTCCCCCCGCCAGTGCCTCCTGCCTGCCACAATCAGCTGTTCAGTGGCGTGCAGGAGGAAGGGAGAGCAGTGGGGGCAGGAAGAGGTGGGGGAAGGGCAGGAGGAGGTAGGGCAGAGACAGGAAGAGTCTGGGCCTGGGGCAAAAGGGGGGTCAAGCACCCCCCAGGAACTGAGGAAGTTGGCACCTATGTTCCCAGATACAAGAACAATATAAAGTAGAAATAAAATCATGCACACTAAATTAGAATCTCCTCATATTATCCCTACAAAAAAGAGGTATATCAGCCAATTTGGTGTACTAGTTATGGGCCCTGTTGCTGTATTATGTGTAAGCACAAGAGGCTCAGAAGATGTATTTAATATTTTTAAATAGTAGAAGCAGCACATGAAGCTTGGCAAAATCTCTTAACACGCAAGGTACTTTCACATAGAGCTGTTGATGCCCCGTTACCCTTCTTCTGTGCTCTCCACTCCATAAACATGCCTCCACATACGTGCCTTTGTACATACCATCTCCCTACAGGTACCTCATCCCACAGTGCTTCCTCTTCCTACCCTCTTCAGTTCAGAAAATGCTCTTCCAGTGTATTATGTGTCTGAGAATAATTTGGAATGTAAACTCCTTGGGGCAGGAATCACATCTTCCTCTGTGTTGTGCAGACTAATGGCACTTAATAAGTAATTTTCACTGCTGTGTAATGTTGCAGTTAGGAAGTTCTTTCTCAATTGCACAGGAATGAACTATGGAATAACTTTGCTATGTGTTTGATAAAAACTGTCATTGCTATACATGGAGTCTTTGTGGTGGCAGCAATGTTGTATATTGGGGAAGGAAGGAAAAATATGAGCATAATATATTATGCAGTAGTTGTATATGATCACTTTTGGACCTAAGGGCCTGGTCACCCCTCTTAGTTTTTAGCTTGTGTCTCATCTGACTGTAGCTAGCATCCTGGGAGGATTTCTTGAGGTTGAGCCATCCATGCCCATAACTTTGACTAACTGTCCCTGTTGAGTATCTGTTTTTGCTCAGGTTCCTCTGAATCTTGCGTTTTGTTTTCCTTCTCTCCAAGAATGGCTTTGCAATGCTTATCCCAAAGTAATAGTCATTAAAGGCAAATTATCTTAAATCAAGCAAGGTTTATTTAATTTAGAAAATAGAAAATAGAGAGAAAATCAAACTAAATGAAATGCCAATAGAATAATTCATATCTAATCTGAGGTCTTGCTCAATAGACTAATTCTTCTAGATCCAGCCATTTGAATTGAGTAGCTGTTTGATTTACATCTGAGTGTTCATTTGTCCAGCTTCCAAATTGACAACCTCCTTTATGCCCTGCTCTTGCAAACACCTATACATGTGCTTAATTTTGAGTACAGTGAAATCAGTGGGACTGCTCATGTGCTTAAACTTAATACGTGCATAAATCGTTGCAGGACTTTGGCCTTTATTTGCATCTCCAGCTTTTGCTTCCGTTTCTTGGCTTGTGCTCTCTCATTTATGTTGTTTCTGTCCATTTGATATTCATGTGAACATGTCAGATAGCCATTTCAAACAGAAGGTGCCTTCGTGTATAGATAATCATACTTTTCAGTTACAACACTTTCCAGTTATCTTATTCTGTCTCCTTTTTATATACAATTTACCATTTTAAGTATTGGGTAATGAAGCTTATTATAGAAGCTTGATAGAAAGCATTCCAACTTCCTTCCAATTAACATGCAGTACTTCAGAGAAATCCTTTCAACTTGGGATAGGTGTTTGGCAGATACACATAACCTTTTTGCATACAACTACACTTAAGATATCCTTGTTAGATTAAAGACTAACCAAATGTTGATTGGTCCCCCCTGTCAGACTTTTTAGATTTTCCAGGTGGAATAGTTGGTTTCACATATTTTCTTTCAGATGCAGACTTGAATTATCATCCTTCTATAACACTTTCAACTTATATTAGACAAGCTAGTCTTAGATCGCCACATGTACATGAGTGATTTTTAACTAAATTTGGATCAGGGCTGCAATCAAGATTTTTAGATGGTCATTCAGTAGTGCGGGCTTATATGAGGGTGGATGCTGTCTTGTGCCTTCAAGGGAATGTAAGTTTGGCAGCAGAAAGGACATTGTATTGACAGAGAAAAGGAATCCAGATGGAAAATATTTGCTTCTCCTCAAATCCTGTGCGCTCAATTTAGAGTGCTGGAGCAGATCTGATTTGGAGTGGTCAGGCTTTATTAGGGAGCCAGGTAGGACTTTTTTGGAAGTAACCACATCAAAACAAGTTGTAGAAAACTTGGAGATTGGCATATACATCATTTAAACTTTCCAGTCTATGCAAGTGATCCCAGTTGCCAAGAAGTGTCCAAAAATAAAAACTGGGCATGCTCTCTATGCCGTTAGTCCTCCTCTGGTGCTTCATCTCCTTGATTCCTCAGTAAAAGGCTCTTTCTTAGTCCCCTGCTAACTGGAATGATAAAAAACATATGGCTGGAGAAAAGACTAGAAGCTCACATATGAAATGACTTTAAAAACCCTGCTTTTTAATTAGATATAAATTGTCACAATCTATGATGAATCTTGGCACATTTGGGTTATGCAACAAACAAGAGCTTTTTATATCAATGCAGCTGCAGCTTTCAGTAGCATTTCACCTGCTGCTGAGCTATTTCCTACATTCACTTGAGAAAACATTGCCTAATAGAACAGCAGACAAAGGGTGTGTCTTCACTGGAAATTGAAGGTGGGTAGGTATACCTATGCTAGCTTTAATCTAGGTAGCACAGGTAACCATAGTAGTAGACATGTGGCAAGACAAACTTCAATGCAGGGTGACAATCTGAGTATCTACTAGGGCCCTGGATGGCTTATATTATTGCTATTGTTCTTCACTACTATTGTTACCTGTGCTAGCTAGATTAACACTAGCAGAGATGTGCCTACCCATCTAATCACACCTTTGCTTTGCAGTGAAGATAAACCATGAGAATCATCATACCTAGGTTCTGTTCCGGACTTCATCAGCAATATGCTGTCTGATCCTGCAGAAGTCACCATGCTCTGAGATGAGAAATACACACAGATTTTTTTGAAACATTTGTGCAGTTATTACAACGGCATGTGAAAATCGGGTATTTGCACAAACTTATAACTGGTAGTTTTCATGTGTTTTCATCTGACCTTTGCATAGAATCATAGAAATGTAGGACTGGAAGGGACCTCAAGAGGTCATCTAGTCCTCCTCTGCTGTGCATCAGGATTAAGTATTATACACCATCCTTGACAGGTGTTTGTCTAACCTGTTCTTAATAATCTCCAATTACGGATATTCCACAATCTCCCTAGGTAATTTGTTACAGTGCTTAACCACCCTGATAATTAAGAAGTTTTTCCTAATGTCTAAACTAAATTTTCCTTGTTGCAATTTAGGACCATTGCTTCTTGCCTTGCCTTGTCCTCAGTGGTTAGGGAGAACAATTAATCACCTTCCTCTTTATACCAACCTTCTACGTCAACGGTTCCCAAACCGTGGGTTGGGACCCCAAAGTGGGTCACGACCCTGTTCTAATGGGGTTGCCAGGGCTGAAGCCCAAGCCCCACTGCCCAGGGCCAAAGCTGAAGCCCGAGCCCCACTGCCCAGGGATGAAGCTGAAGCCTGATGGCTTCAGCCCTGAGTAGCAGGGCTCAGGTTACAGGACCCTTGCCTGCGGCTGAAGCCCTGGGCTTCAGCTTTAAAACCCCTACCTGGGGTGATGGGACTCAGGGTTTGGCCCCTGCACCTAGACGTGGGACTTGGGCAGGCTCAGGCTTGATCCTCCCCTTCTGAGGGTTGTGTAGTAATTTTTGTTGTTAGAAGGAGGTCGTGGTGCAATGAAGTCTGAGAACTCCTGGAATAAAGACATGATCATTAATGTTTGCAGTATTGTTGTAGCTGTGTTGGTCCCAGGATATTAGAGATTCAAGGTGGGAGAGGTAATATCTTTTAATGGACCAACTTCATTGGTAGAAGAAGACACGAGTTTACATAGAGCTGAAGAAGAGATGAGTGTTTGGAAGGCTTGAGAGAATGGTTGGATTTTGACAAATAATTTGAAGGAGCAAGACAATCCCACTGAATATCTCGTTGGTTCACATTTTTAGATAATTTCTACCTAATGGAGTGGTTTTCATATTCTGATGGATCATAGTGATATTTCATAGATCTCTTCCACGTAGCTGTGCATATTTTAGGTATTATGGTTGTAATTCTGCTTTTCTTAATATTCAATAAGGATTCATTTTTGGATGACCCAACAAACCAAATTGAAATAGTCACTCTCTTCATTAACTATTGTGGAGGTGAAAGACACATTCCCTAAGGAGAATGTAAAGAGAGCAGTTGTGGCTGGCTGGTTTCTTGTGCTCTCCCTCTCCTTGTGCACACATGCTATGACTGGCCACAATTTGTCCCTGGAAATAGAAGGCTAAGAGAGCATGATTTGACCCTCATTTCCCCTGATGTAAATCAGCAGTAACTCCACTGAGGTCAATTGAATTACATTGGTATAAAAAAATAGTAAGTGAAAGGAGAATTAAGGTTGAAGTGTAGGTTGGTATAACACGTGTTTTGGGAGCAGCTCTAAGGCTTGACACTCCCCCTGAAATTCCTTTTTATACACCGATAAAAACAAGTTATGCATTGCCCCTCTGACATGGTTAGTTACCATGCTTTACCTTGTACGTGTTGGTTCAATCAAAACATCTCTAGCCATCACACTGTCATCTGACTTTATCTTTAACAGAGGGTCAGTGTGTCCTTGTATCATCTCCGGAGCATGTGTTTGTACCATACTTGGTATCTGGTACCACCTTTCTAGAATGTGTTTGTGTGACTGATCTGTGCCTAGTACTTCTCAGGAATGTGTGTTTGCAGTACCAGCCCTGTTCTTGCCAGATTCTGTGAACTTACATGCAGGCAGAGCCTGAATTCTGCTCACAGCCTGATTTTTGCTAATTTTGCTTTATATTAGCAGGCCCTGATAACTACTACTTTAGTTCAGGCTTCTGGCCTCATACTAGGCCTCTTATACCAGGCCTCATGTCTCAGGCTTTCTCTTTCTACTACCCTGGTAAGGAGCCTTCTGCCACCATGCTCCAGGAATCCAACTTTGTCAATGGTCTGATATCCTCTATCCACTCCCTGCTGATCTGTTCTCAACACAGATCCACTAGATCCTGAACAATGCAGATATCTGACTCAACTCAGAGTTCCAACTAGAGAATGGCCTTCTCTATTGCCACGGTTGTATTTATGTTCTGGAGGGACAACCTAGGTTTCAAGTATTGAAACTATGCCATAATTTGCCACTTGTGGAATTTTATCATGAGAAGCTTCTAGTGGCCAGGCCTTTGAGTTTACCCCAAGGATTATATAAGGTCAGATGATTTCTGAGCCCATACAATCAGACCCCCTACGTCTCTTCCAGCATCTGCCCAGGCTGCTGGAGCCTTGGTCTACTATATCAGTAGACTTTATTGTAGAACTGCCACAGTTCCAAAGATACCCTGTAATCCTGGTTGTTGTTGACCTCCTAACCAACATGGTGCCCTTCATCCCGTGCTGTGCTGTTTCTACCACACAAGAGATGGCTCAACTCTTCATGAAAAATGTCTTCCACTACCACAGGTTACCAACAGGCATTGTATCAGATCAGGGTCCACAGTTCATGTCCCAATACTGACAGAAATTTCCCAGACTCCTTGTCATTTACTAATGGACAAATAGAGAAGGCCAATCAAATCTTGGAACAGTATCTTCACTACTTTTGGAGTTACCCCCAGAACAACTGACTTCCCCTGTGTGCTACAATGAATTTGCATTAACAATGCTATCCATGCCTGGACCCAGTATAGCCCATTCTTTGCAAATTATGGCTTTCTTGCTCACTTCCACCCAGACTTGCCCATGTATTCCCCAGTCCAGACTACCTGCCTATGCTGGGTGCACCAGGAATTCAAAGAATACTTGCAGTCTGCCAAAGAAGCCTGTAACCAGCATGTGGACCAAGATCATCAGGCTGCCTACAATCAGATCATAGGGGAGGTTTGGCTCTCTGTCTAGAACCTTAAATCAAATCATCCATCTGCCAAGCTATACTACCCATACCTGGGCCTCTTCAAGATTATAGAACAGATGAACTCAGTGGCCTTCAGGTTATCGCTGCCCTAGCCCTTGAAATTCCACCCTTCTACATTTCACTTTTTAAAAGCCCTACACTGAGAACCCATGTCTAGACCACTCCAACACACCACCACCACCCATAACAGTTCACAGACAGGAGCATTACTTGGTCCACCAAATCCTTGGATCTCGGCAAGCTAGGAGAAGGTTTCAGTCCAGACAACCAATCTTGGGAAACAGTAAAGAACATCCACACCCTAGCTCTATTGTGAGAGTTCCATTAGAAGTGCTCCAAAGCCGATGGGAGGCACTCTCAATGGAGGGGTGCTGTCAGGAATCAGGGCCTGCAGCAAAGCCAGTCTCCAGGCAACCTAACCAGTGCAGCTGACCTATAGTAGGGCTGCCTGACTGGCTATAAGAGTCAGCAGACTGGTTCTGAATCCAAGCAGCATCAGCAGTCCAGCAGCAGCTCAAATCATTTGTCCATGGCTGTGATAGCTCCTGCTCCTGCCTCGTTCCAGACCTTCTGCCTTGGGCCTGCCTTGCCTCATGCCAGGTTCTGACGCTTGGCTCCAATTCCGGACTTCTGACTCTGGCATCTGGCCTCTGACTGTGGTTCTAACCCTGGGTTCCAATTTCTGGCTACCAACTCCCACTCCAGCTACTGGGCCTAACTCCTGCTCCAATGACTAAGCACAACCAGCCACTGGCAAGGAGACTGTAAGATGGGTATGTTAAATTAGCTCCCACCAATTAATTGACATTTTTTCACCTTCTTCCTGTCTCTTGGTTTGTAAGTTAAAGCATTTTAGATTTCTTTACATTTATTTTAGCAATTAGGTATTTACTTAATATTTGCATTGCACTAGTGTCCACAAGGCCCACTCAGTGTTGAGGCCTCACTGTGTTAGGCTGTGTGTGTGTGTTTAAAAAAAAAAAAGTGAAGAAAAAAATTACATTCCCAGACCAGGGGTAGTTTTAAAACTGGAGTTTCCTTAAACTTAGTATAATGCCCCTCCCTCCAATAAATACAGCTTACACAAGCCCCATTGTTGCTCAGTCCTTTTAGAGCACACTCAACTTTGCTGCTGCAACCAGAACTATCCCCTTTGACCCCCTTCACAACTTCAATTCTTAAGGGGACAAGGCACAAGTAATCTATTCTTTTAGGAGTAGGTGTAGCAGAATTAGATTTTAATTTGTTTATAATTTCAAGAGAAAATGTTCAATGTTTGCGAACAGGGGCTGCTAACAAGGAGTTTTGCAAGGGAGTTCTCCAGGTGAAGGAGGAGCAAATACAGCATCTGTGGGGTAAGTGACTGTCTGTAGTGTGTCTGTGTTCGTGTTTGGCGGTTACTTGTGTGTGCTGAGCTTGTGTTTGTCAATCTGTTTGTTTGTTTGATGGTTTGAAGGGCCGTGTGCTGTGGCTGGCAGTTGGAGGCTGTGAGCTTCAAAGTAAGGTTTGAAAGCTCGAAGCCTCTGGTAATTGGCTGAGCCTTAATCAGTAGGCGGGGCATTAACTCAGGCCAGGGCTTTATAAAGCTGTGCATAAGCGACCAGGGAGCTTGCGATCAGGGGCTGCTAACAGGGAGTTTTGGAAGGGAGTTGGGAAGGGAGAGGGGGTCCCTTGTTGGTCCTACTTGTTCCCCTGTAGTCCCCTTAAAACCTATAATCCAAACCATATTCCAAAACCCCTTTCTTTAAACCACCCTCTCATTAACTAGGAGGCAATGCAGGCAGAAGCCCAGCAGCAGAGTGGGGGCTATCCAGTTTATTGCGCTTAGTGTAGCATGTATGATTACCTGCCTTGTGGGCGGGTAGTGTATGTGTGCAGTCGGTGCAAGGAGCTCCTGGCCCTCAGAGACCACGTACGGACTTTGGAGGCCAGGGTGGCGGAACTGGAGGAGCTAAGAGAGGCAGAAAGGTATGTTGATGAGGCTTTCCAGGACACTGTAGAATTGTCCCACCTCCGCTCAAACAGCCTCAGTGCGTTGAGGAGGAAGAAAGTCGCAGGGAAGCATGAAGCAGTCAATGGGAGCAGAGGGAAACCGTCCATATTGGACCCTCCTTGCAGATGGTGCTGAGGTTGCCTCTCGCACTGAGGTTACCTCTCCAGGGGAGGGAACTCCAGTTGCTAGGAAAAGCAGGTGTTAGTAATGGAGATTTGATCATAGAACATAGATACTGGGTTTGGATGACCAGGAGAACCATATGGTGACTTTCCTGCCTGGTGCGAGGTTGCAGATCTCTTAGGCATCTAGACAGGACTATGTGTAGTGCTGGGGAGGAGCCGTTCGTGGTACATGCTAGGTACCAATGACATAGGGAGGGTAGGAGAGATGTCCTGGAAGCCAAATTTAGGCTGCTAGGAGAGGATGAAATCCCAGACCTCTATGGTGGCATTCTCAGAAATGCTCCCAGTTCACGCGCAGGGCCAGGTAGGCAGGCAGAGTTCAGAGTCTCAATGCGTGGATGAGACGTGGTGTAGAAGAGGGATTTCATTCATTAGGAACTTTGGGAACTTTTGGAATGTGGCTGGAGCCTCATCTGGGCAGAGATGGGCTCCACAAACCAAGTGGAGCCAGACTTCTGTCACCTAAACATTAAAAGATTGTGAGCATTTTTAAACTAGGAGATGGGGGAAGCCGACTGCTGCAGAGAGCATGTGGATCGGACACAGATATCTTAGGGGAGAGTTGATGATAGGGAATCTCCAGGTTATAGTTAGGAACAGAGGACAGAAGAGGATAATGTAAGGGCGGATCCAGATGATAAAAGTCACATAAAAAGAATCTGGCACATCAAAAAGGCAGACAAATAATCAGGGACAAGTTTTAAAGTGCTTGTACACAAATCGTAGAAGTCTAAATATAAGATGGTGAACTTAGAGTGCTTGTGATAAAGGAGGATATTGATATGAATAGCATCACAGAAACCTGGTGGACTGAGAGCATCAGTGGACACAAATCATTCCGGGTACAAAATAATATCGGAAGGACAGAACAGGTTGTGCAGGGGGAGGAGTGGCACTAATATGTGAAATAAAATATATATTCAAATGAAGTAAAATCTTAGTAAATCCACCATGTTCCATAGAATCGCGTTGGATAGAATTTCATGCTCTAACAAAATATAGATTGGGATCCATTTACGACACCCTGACAGGAAATAATAGTGATGATGAAACTAAGGGAAAATAGAGATGCTATCCAAAATGACGAACCAATATGTGGCAGATTCAATTATCCCATAGATGGGAACATTACACTTAGGAAGAAATGCAGAGATAAAATTTCTCGATACTTTAATGCTGGCTCAGAGAGCTGGTACGGGAACCACAAGGGAGAGACAACATCTAGATTAATCCTGAGTGGAGCGCAGGAGCTAGTCCAAGAGTATTATAGCAGGACACTTGGAAATAGTGACCATAATACAATAGCATTCAACATCCCTGTGGGGAAGAACACATCAACAGCCAACACATTGGGGTGATTTAAAAAGATTCAAAAAAAAAAGGAACGGAACGAAAAATAGAGTAATAACAAAAGTAAAAGGTACAGTGACTAAAGTGAAAACCCTGCAGTTGCATGGGGCCTTTTTAAAGACACCATAATAGAGGCCCAACTTCAATGTATACCCCACGAATTAAGAAACACAGTAAAAGAACTAAAAAGAAGACACCATGGCCTAACAACCATGTAAAGAAGCAGTGGAGAGATAAAAAGACTTCCTTAAAAAGTGGAAGCAAATCCAGTGAGACAATGAAAGGGCCAAAACATGCCAGTTAAGTGCAAGAGAAATAAGAAAGCCAAGAGGAGTTTGAAAGACGGCTAGCCCAAAAACTCCAAGGTAATACAAAATGTTTTTTAAGTACATCAGAAGCAGAAAGCCTGCTAAACAACCAGGGGGCCCTTGACGATCGAGATACAAAAGGAGTAGCTTAAAGACGATAAAGTCATTGCCAGAGAAACTAAATGGATTCTTTGCTTCGTCTCAATGGCTGAGGATGTTAGAGAGATTCCAACCTGACGGCTTTTGTAGGTGACAAATCTGCAGGAACGTTGCACAGATTGAAGTGTCAGTAAGAGGTTTGGAATTAATTGATAAACTCAACATAACATGTCACTGGGGACAGATGAGCATCACCCAAGAGTTCTGAAGACTCAATGGTGAAGTTGCGAACTATAACTAGGTTTGTAACCTGTCCTTTAAATCGCTTCGGTAACCATGACTGGAAGTTAGCTAATGTAGCCAATTTAAAGAGGGTCTAGAGGTGATCCGGTAAGTCTACACAGTCGGTACGGGCAATTAGTCGAAACATAATTAAGAATAAAATTGTACCACATAGAAACAACAACAACTGTGAAACAAATAGTCCAACATGGTTCGTAAGGGAATCATGTTCCTTACTAATCTATTTAGAGGTTCTTTGAAGCGGCGTCAACAACATTGAGGGGCATGGACAAGGGGTATCCAGTGGTACATAGTGTATTATGATTTCCAGAAAGCCTTTGACAAGGTCCCTCACCAAAGGCTCTATGTAAATTAAGCTGTCATGGATAAAAAGGGAAGGTCGTCCTTTCATGGATTGAGAACTGCGTTAAAAAGACAGGAAACAAAGGATAAGGAATTAATGTAAATTCTCAGACTGGAGAGAATAACTAGTGGTGTTCCCCCAAGGTCAGGTCCCTAGACCAATCCTATTCAATGTTTCATAAATGATCTGGAGAAAGGGGCAAAACAGGGAAGTTTGGCCAAGTTTGCAGATGATACTAAACTACTCAAATAGTTAAGAAACCAAAGGCAGATGTTGAAGAACTTCAAAAGATCTCACAAAACTAAGTGATTGGGCAACTAAATGGCCAAATAAATTTAATGTGGATAAAATGTAAAGCAATGCACATTGGAAAAAATAACCCCAGACTATACAACATATGATTGAGGGCTAATTTAGCTACAACGAGTCAGGAAAAGATCTTGGCGTTCATTGTGAATAGTTCTCTTGTAAGATGGTCCACGCAGTGCCAGAGCGGGTCAAAAGCAAACAGGATCGTTAGGCAATCATTAAAAAGGGGATGGAATAAGACTAGAATACATTATTGCTTATATAAAATCCATGATACGGCTCCAATCTCGAAATACTGTGTGTATCTGTGTCTCCTCATCTCAAAAAAGATATTCTAGCACTAGAAAAGGTTCAGAAAAGGGCAACTAAAATTGAATAGGTTGGAGAGGCCCATATGAGGAAAAGTTAAAGAGGCTAGCCTCTTCAGTGACAAAAGAGGAGACTAAGGGAGAATGATAAGGTATATAACAATCATGAGTGATGTGGCGAGAAAGTTGGTAAGGAAAAAAAAAAGTATTTACTTATTCCCATTGAATACAAGAACTAGGGGTCACCAAATGAAATTAATAGGTAGCTGGTTTAAAATAAAATAAAAGGAATTCTCTTCAACAGCGCACAGTCAATCAACTTGTGGAACTTCTTACCTGAGGAGGTTGTGGCTGGGACTATAAACAATGTTTAAAAGGGAACTGGATAATTTCAAGGTGGTAAGTCCAATTAACGGCTCATTAGCCAGGAAGGGTAAAGAATGTGTCCCTACCCTTCTGTTTCAGAGAGTGGATGGATGGCAGGAGAGAGATCACTTGATCATTGCCTGTTAGCTTCACTCCCTCTGGGGCACCTGGCATTGGCCACTGTCGGTAGACAGATACTGGGCTAGATGGACCTTTGGTCTGATCCAGTATGGCCGTTCTTATATTCTTATGTTTATTTTTATGCCTCCCCTCCTTTTTTTTTTTTTATTACTTTTATCTATTTAAACTTTCACAATTGTGCAAAATTATGTGGAGGTCAGGAAATAGGCAGCCAGACAATAATTTAATAACAGACACTGAGATTCAAAACAGTAGTTCTCAAACTGTGGGTCGGGACTCCAAAGTGAGTCGTGATCCCATTTTAATGGGAGTCACCAGGGATGGTGTAGACTTGCTGGGGCCTGGGGCCAAACTCCAAGCCCAAAAACTTCAGTCCTGGGGGGGCAGGGCTACAGTTATAGGCCCCCTGGCTTTAGCCCCCAGGTGTGGGGCTTGTACTTTGCCCCTGACCTGGGATGGTGGGGCTTGGGCAGGCTCAGGTTTCAGTCCCCTCTCCTGGGGTCCTTAGTAATTTTTGTTGTCAGAAGGGGGTTGCAGTGCAATGAAGTCTGAGAACCCCGTTTTATATACTTGCAGACTGTTATCCTGTCCCCCATCAGTCTTCTCTTCTCCAGACTAAAACCCCATTTTTTAAAATCTTTTTTCAAGGGTCATGTTTTCTAGAGCTTTAATCATTTTTGTTGCTCTCCCATGGATTTTCTCCAATTTGTCCACATCTTTCCTGAATGGAGTGCCCACAACTGTACACAATACTCCAGTAGAGGCCTTATCATTGCTGAGTAGAAGATTTACATCTCATATCTTATTTACAACACTCCTGCTAATACATCCCAGAATGATATTCATGGTTTTTCGTATTGTTGACTCATATTTAGTTTGCAATCTATTACCCCCAAATCCTTTTCTACAGTATTCTTTCCTAGGCAGTCATTTCCCATTTTTGTATGTGTCAACTGATTATTCTTTTCTAAGTATAGTATTTTGCATTTGTCCTTATTGAATTTCATCCTGTTTTTTTCCAACCATTTCTCCAGTTTGTCAAGATCTTTTGAATTCCAATCCTGTCCTCAAAAGTGCTTGCAGCCCTTCCCAGTTTGATATCATCTATAAAGTTTTCAGGTGCATTCTCTATGCCTTTATCCAAATAATTAGATATTAAATAGAACTGGATCCAGGATAGATCCCTTCAGGATCCCACTCGATATGCCTTTCCAACTCGACTATGAACCATTGAGAACTACTTTCTGAGTATAGTTTTACAATCAATTGTGCACCCACATTGTAGTTGGGCTGTCCAGGCTATATTTCTCTAGTTTGTTCATGAGAGACAATATCAAAAATCTTACTAAAGTTGAGATATATCACATCTGCTGCTTCCCCCATCCATAAGGCTTGTTACCCTGTCAATGATTTGTTCTTGAGAAATCAATGTTGACTGTTATTTATCATCTTATTTTATTCTAGGTGCTTACAAATTGATTAAGCTTTCTGGATTCTGAAACTAAGATGACTGGGCTATAATTCCCTGGGCAGCACTGTCCCTAGGCGGGTGTGGGGCCTGGGACATAGGGGCCGAGTTTCTAATCTGCTGGGGGTGCTCTCCCCATCTCCACCCAGGCCATGTCCCCACTCCACCCTTTCCCCCAATGCTCTACCCCCGCTCTGCCTGTTCCTGACCTACCCTGCCCCCACCACGCCTCTTCCCTACCTCTTCCCCACTCAGTTCCGCACCCTCCCCCAAGTGCACGGCGTCCTTGCTCCCCTACCCTCTCCCCAGCGCCTCCTGATGCCATGAAACCTCTGATCCATAGCAGACAGTAGGTGCTGAGAGGGACAGGGAGGCGCTGATCGGCAGGTCCTGCTGGCAGGCAGGAGGCACTCGGGGGGAAGTTCTGGTAGGGGAGTTCCTCCTTGGTCCCCGCCCCCACTGCCTGCCTGCCTGCTGCTCACCTCCCCGTTCGCCTCCTCACCCCTCTCGCCTGCCTGCCTGCCTCCCGTCTCACCTTCCCGCCCATGTCCTCATGATTTTATCGAAGCACGGGGCCCCCCAAAGTGCAGGGCCCGGGGTGGTCGCCCCAATTCTTTGTACCCAAGGGATGGCTCTGTCCCTGGGCTGTCCTTATTCCTCTTTTTAAAGATATATTTGCCCTTTTTCAGTCCTACGGTATCGTTCCTATTCTCAAAGATAATTGCTAATGATTGAGAAATCTCTTCAGACAGTTCCTTAAATATTCTACTAGGGTGTATTTCATCAGGCCCTGCCAACTTGAAGATATGTAATTTTTCTAAGGGTATGGCTACACTTGAAATTTCAAAGCGCTGCTGCAGCAGCGCTTTGAAGTGTAAGTGTGGTTGGAGCGCCAGCGCTGGGAGAGAGCTCTCCCAGCACTGCATGTAAATCACATCCTCTACGGGTGTGGCTTGCAGCACTGGGCAGCGCTGCGGCATTGATTACACTGAGGCTTTACAGCGCTGTATCTTGCAGCGCTCAGGGGGATGTTTTTTCACACCCCTGAGCGCGAAAGTTGCAGCGCTGTAAAGTGCCAGTGTAGCCATACCCTAAGTAATTCTTAACTTGTTCTTTTCTTATTTGAGCCTCAGATCCTACCCTGTTTACACTAATGTTTATGTTAGTTGTCCAATCACTGCTAACTTTTTTTGTGAAAACTGAAATAACAAAGGCATTTAACACTTCAGCCATTGCCGTGTTTTCTATTATTGCCTGTCTTTGTCTCCTCATTAAGTAATGGGCCTTCCCTTTCTTTGGTCTTCCTCCTGCTTCTCATGCATTTTGAAAATGTTTTCTTGTTACCCTTTATATTCCTAGCTAGTTTAATCTCATCATGTGCCTCTGCCTTTCTAATTTTGTACCTATATGCTTGTGTTGTTTTTGTTATATTCATGCTTCATAATTTGACCTAGTTTCTACTTTTTGTATGACTTTTCTTTGAGTTTTAGGTCACTGAAAATCTCCTGGTTAAGCCAGGGTGGTCTTTTACCATACTTCCTATATTTCCTACTCATAGAGAGAGTTTGCTGTTGTGCCCTTAATAATGTCTCTTTAAGAAACTCCTGAACTCTTTTTTTCTCTTAAACTTGCTTCCCAGAGGCTCTTACCTACCAATTCTCTGAGTTTGCTAAAGTCTGCCTTCTTGAAGTCCATTGTCTTTATTCTGATGTTTTCCTTCCTACCATTTGTCAGAATCATGAATTTATCATTTCATGATCACTTTCACTCAAGCTGCCTTCCACTTTCAAATTCTCAGCTAGTTCCTCTCTATTTGTCAGAATCAAATCTAGAATAGCCTCTCCCTTAGTCACTTTCTTCACATTCCGCAATAAAAAGTTGTCTCTAATGCATTCCAAGAATTTATTGGATAATCTGTGCCCTGCTGTATTATTTTCCCAACAGATGTCTACGTAGTTGAAGTCACACATCATCATCAAGTCCTGTATTTTGGATGATTTTGTTAGTTGTTTAAAAAAAGCCTCACCCACCTTTTCTTCCTGGTCAGGTGGCCTATTGTAGACCTCTACCATGACATTACCCTTGTTTTTATCCTTAATGAGAGACTTTCAACAAGACTGCCTCCCATTTCTATCTCAACCTCAGTGCAAATGCGCAGATCTTTGACATACAAGACAACACCTCCTCCTTTTTTCCCTGCTTATACTTCCCATACAAGCTGTACCCTTCTATAGCAATATTCCAGTCATGTGAATTATCTTACCAAGTTTTTGTGATGCCAATTATATTGTAATTTTGATTATTCACTAGTATTTCTAGTTTCAGAGTAGCAGCCATCTTAGTCTGTATCCGCAAAAAGAACAGGAGTACTTGTGGCACCTTAGACTAACAAATTTATTTGAGCATAAGCTTTCGTGGGCTACAGCCCACTTCATCAGATGCATAGAATGGAACATATAGTAGTAAGAACAGATATTTATACATACAGAGACATGAAAAGTGGAGAGTAGCCATAACCAACTGTAAGAGGCTAATTAATTAAGACGAGCTATATCAGCAGGAGAAAAAAACTTTGGTAAATGATAATCAAGAATGGCCCATTTTAGAACAGTTGACAAGAGGTCTGAGATACTTAACATGGGGAAATAGATTCAAATATTTGTAAATGAAACCCAGCTACTCCCAGTCTCTATTCAAACCCAAGTTAATTGGTATCTAGTCTGCATATTAAGTCAAGCTCAAGCAGTTTCTAATGGACGTCTGTTTTTGAAGCTTTCTGTTGCCAAAAATGCCACCTTTAAGTCTTGCTACTGAATGGCTACAACAGTTGAAGTGTTCTCCTACTGTTATTGAATGTTATGATCCTGATGTTCAGATTGTGTCACATTTATTCTTTTGGCGTAAGAGACTGTCCGTTCTGGCCAATGTACATGGCAGAGGGGGCATTGAGACACATGATGGCAATATATCACATTGGTAATGTGCAGGTGAAACGAGCCCTATGGCGTGGCTGATGTGATTAGGTCCTATAATGGTGTCATTTCATAAATATGTGGACAGCAAGTTGGCATTGGGCTTGTTGGAAGGATTAGGTCCATCGGGTTAGTGTTTTGTTGTGTGGCGTGGGTGGCTGGTGAGTAATTTGCTTCAGGTAGGAGGCTGTTCTGTAAAGCTGAGGACTGAATTCGTCTCCCCCAAGATTCATATGGGAGTGAGGGATTCATCTTTCAGAATAGGTGTAGATCTTGGATGATGAGCTGGAAGGTTTTAGTTGGCGGCTGATAGTGATGCTAGTGGCTTCTTTATTTTCCTTTGTTGGGCCTGTCCTGTAGTAGTGACTTCTGGTATACTGCCGTGGCTCTGTCCTGTTTTTTTCAACTTCAAGCAGTGGATTTGTAGTTTTTAAGAAGCTTGATAGAGTTTTAATCCCCACCAGAAAAATTTCCCAAAAAATCCTATTCCAAAAACCCATGGTTTGGACTTACCTACGAGTTTTTTGTCTCCTGCCCCTTCAAATCATAGTTTAACCTGGCTCCCTAGGTTAGGCCAGTCTGTAATCTGAGCATACTTTTCCAACTTTCTGATAGATGAACAGATAATAGCATGGTAAAATAGGCACAGTCTTACATGCACACATTTCTGTAAATCAAGCCCTTAACCATTTCTGTGCCTAACCTTGCCCAATGCTGTAAAATGGTTATAATACTCTTCATTAGGTTGTGTAATTTATTTTAAATAAGTGCTTATAAGGCATCTGAATAATAACAAAAGGCACCTCCATATTCATTAAATGCACCAGAGAAAGTGCAAGTATCAATTATTAAGCAACATCAGAATTGATTAGCTTTCATTCTTGTAAGATCTTTTTTGAACAAAATGAAAACTCATGAGTCTGCTTTGTCAAACGGTTGCTGCAGTCTTGCGAAGCCTGGAGGCCATAGAATTACTATATCATTACGTATGGGCTGCAGCTTTTTGTAGAGCTTTACCTGCAAGCGTGCTGACTTTTCACACTGGAATCAAGTCAAAAATCTTTCCACTCTTATATCTTAAGATGTTTCAGTATAATGAACTGAAATTGTACTGCATTGTTTGTTTGTCTGCTATGTTAGACTGGTTGTCCTGTAGTAGGTCTATGTGCATCTGAAAGTATAACTGAGTAAGATTGTATGACTGTATTTTCCCTAGAACATTACAAGGGGCCAGACCCCAACTGGGATAAATCGAGTACCCAACTGAACTCAGTAAAGCTATGCTGATTAAACCAGCCTTAAAATCTGAACCTAAAGTGTGGCTCTCCACCAGTGAGCCAATGTCAAATAAGTAAATGATGTAATCAAACATGAAACGGAGACGATAGAGAGAAGATTTATTATTTGTTTGTTATTTTGTCTCAGTATGTACAACAGCAAAAACAAGATATTGCTCTGAGACGTTAACATCCTAAGGACCTAAATATCTTCAACACTTAGCATAGTACTCAAGGTAACACATAAAGTAGTGTCCACTGAGTTTGGGGGATTTTTGAGTTGACCTTCATGACTATCATGGAGCTAAAACTCAGTGCCACATGCTATGTTTGCATAATATAGATAAGACGAGGCACTGGGGAACTAGGAGATGGTATTGACGTGGCATTTTCTTTCCTTTCATTTCCTCTTTCCTTCGTCTCTTACCCTCCTTATAAATTGAGCAAGAGGAGGTGGTGTTTGATGGGTGTTTGATTGCTTTATAGAATAATCAATTAGGGCCGGTGCACTAGGTTTAGGATGTCATTCTGAGGGCAATACGAGAAGAACGATGAAGGCAGAAGTCAGAGATAGAAATGTAAAGGGGTGTGGGGTGGACCATCAGGT
>NC_133774.1:20473650-20527367 GCF_003597395.2 Chelonoidis abingdonii
GGGACAGGAGATCGGGGAGAGAGCTCTCTGCAGCACTTGGGACAACCGTAAATCAACATCCTCTACGGGGTGTGGCTTGCAGGCACTGGGCACGCTGGGCAAGATTACACGAGGCTTTACAGCGCTGTATATTGCAGGCGCTCAGGGGATGTTTTTTTCACACCCTGAGTCGCCGAAGGCGAGCGCGAGAGTAGAAAGTGCCGAGGTGGTAGCGCATAGTCAACTCTAGAGTAATCTTTACTTGTCTATCTTATTGAGCCTCAGATACTACGCAGTTACGTTTACACTAATGTTAGTTAGTTGTCGCAATCAACATGAGCTAGACAGTTTTTATAGTGTATGTACTGACATTATACAGGTCATTGCTATTACCTTGCAGATTGGTCAAGCCATTGGCCTTGCATTTTTCTGTAGATCTCACTTAGGGCCGCTTGTGCATCTTGTGATACTCCATCTGTAAGTAATGGAGCCTCCCTTCAAGTTGGGGTTTGCCTCACTGGTCTCAAGTGCATGTGAAATGTGTTGCTAGCTGTTACACTTTAATATTCTAGCTAGTTACTCATCAATGTGCCTCGCCTGTCCTTTAATAGGTGAACCTATAGCTTGTGTCGCGTCTTGTGATTTGATCTAGAGTTGTGCATAGCTTCATAAGTACCGTAGGCGTGAGCTTCTTTGTATGGACTTTGTCATTGATTTGTTAGGTACGACGGAGATCTCCTGGTCTAAGTCGCGAGGGTGTCTTTTACCATAACTTCTAATTTACTAATCATAGAGAGAGTGTTGCTCAGTTGTGCCATTAATAATGGTCGTCCTTATAAAGAAAACATCATGAAGATAGATCGGCATGTGGGCAAGAGCATGTGCAAGGGGATCTGTGTGGCTTACTCTCTTTTCTTTCATCTATAGAACTAAGTGACTTCCCAGGAGGCGCTTAACCATACCAATCGTCTGAAGGTTTGCTAAAGGTCCATCTAGTGAATATCACTTTGTGCGTTAAGCTAGTTATCATGGAGACTTATAGTACTTGCTACTCGCGATGTGTGTGCGTCAATCACATAGTTATATCATTTCAATGATCTATAATTGACTCAAGCTGCCTAGTCTCACAATCATTCTCAGCTAGGTTCCTCTCTATTTGTCAGAAGTCAAATCTAGAAGTAAAGCCTTCTCCCCGTAGAGTACTTTCTTCACATCCGCAATAAAAGTTTGTCTCTAATGCATCCGACTAAAGAATGTATTGGATAATCTGTGCCCTGCGATAGTTATTTTTCGTACAAGGAAACAGGAGTGCCTACGTAGATTGAATCACCATATCATGCAAGTTCTCTGTATTTTGGATGAAGTGCGTTCAGTTGTTTAAGAAGAAATGCATCAGCGTCATCTTTCTTTTCTTTCTGCAGGCTGAGACCTATTGTATGACCTTCTACCAAGCATTGTACTTGTTTTCTTCACCGTAGAGTGGGAGTACTTTGTACAACAAGATCTCGCCTGTCCTCATATCTATCTCAACCTCAGTGCAAAGCGCAGATCTTTACATACAAGACAACACCCCTCCTTTTTCCCTGCTTATAACTTCCATACAAGCTGTACCCTTCTATTACATATCCAGTCAGTGAATTACTTACCAAGTTTTTGGTGATGCCAATTATATTGGCTATCTTTGATTACTTCACTAGTATTTCTAGGTTCAGAGTAGCAGCCGATTCTAGTCTGTATCCGCAAAAGAACAGGAGTACTTGTGGCACCTTTAGACCACTAACATTATTTTGCAGTCCATATATGTCTTTTCGTTGTGGGAGCTGACAGCCCACTTCATCAGAGCATAGAAGCTGAACATATAGTCATCAGAAGATATTTATACATACAGAGACAGTGGAGCAGAAAGTGGAGAGGCTCATCAACCAAACTGTAAGAGCTAATTAATTAAGACGACGCTATTATGCAGCAAGGAGAAAAAAAAAACTTTTTGTAATGATAATCAAAGATGGCCCATTTAGACAGATTGACAAGAAGTCCTGAGATAACTTAACATGGGGGAAGTAGATTCAATAGTGAAATGACCGCAGCTACTCCCAGTCTCTATTCAAGGACCCACAACGTATAGATGGTATCTAAGTCCTGCACCATTATATTCCAGCTTCAGGCTCAAGTGTTGCATACAATGTGATGTATGCTTTTGAAGCCATTTTCGTATGCAAATTGCCACCTTATTAAATCCTCTACGGCAATTCATGCTAGGCCACGACGAGGATTGACTGTTCTCCTAACTGTTTTTGAATGTGTATGATCCCTAGATGTCGAGATCTTTGTCCATTAATCTTTTCTGCGTAGAGACTGTGTCCGTTGGCGTTCTCTATTAATGGTACACTGGCATGATGAGAGGGCATTGTTCAAGACACATGATGGCATATATCACATTGGTAGATGTGCAGGTGAACGAGCCTCTGATGGCGTGGCTGATGTGATTAGGTCCTATGATGGTGTCATTTCAATAAATATGTGGACAGAGTTGGCATTGGGCTTTGTTGCAAGGATAGGTTCCTGGGTTAGTGTTTTTGTTGTGTGGCGTGGGTTGCTGGTGAGTATTTGCTTCAGGTTAGGAGGCTGTCTGTAAGCGAGGACTGATCTGTCTCCCAAGATCTATGGGAGTGAGGGATCATCTTTCAGAATAGGTTGTAGATCTTTGATGATGCGCTGGAGAGGTTTTAGTTGGCGGCTGATAGTGATGGCTAGTGGCTTCTGTTATTTTCTTTGTTGGGCCTGTCCTGTAGTAGGTGACTTCTGGGTACTCTTCTGGCTCTGTCAATCTGTTTTTTCACTTCAGCAGGTGGCTATTGTAGTTTTAAGAATGCTTGATAGAGTTTATTCCCCACAGATTCCAATCCTTCACCCATGTTTTGGACTTACCTACGAGTTTTTGTCTCCTGCCCCTGTCAAACATAGTTTAAACCTGGCTCCCTAGGTTAGCCAGTCTGTATCTGAGCATACTTTTCCACTTTCTTGATAGATGAACAGTAATAGCATGGGTAAAATAGGCACAGTCTTACATGCACACATTTCTGTAAATCAAGCCCTTAACCTTTCTGTGCCTAAACTTGCCCATCTGTAAAATGGTTATAATACCTACTTCATTAGGTTGTGTAATTTATTTTAATAGTGCTTATAAGGCATCTTGATTATACAAAAGGCACCTCCAATTACATAAAATGCACCAGAGAAGTGCCAAGTATCATTATTAAGACATTCAGATTGATAGCTTTCATTCTTTAGATCTTTTTTGAACAAAAAATGAAACTCAAGAGTCTGCTTTGTCACTTGCTGCATCTTGCTGAAGGCTGGAGCCATAGAATTACTTATATCATTACGTTATTGGCTGCAGCTTTTGTTAGAGCTTTACCTGCAAGCGTGCTGACTTTTCACACTGATATCAGTCAAAATCTTTCCACTCTTTATCTTAAGATGCCTTATCAGTATAAAATGAACTGAAATTGTGACTGCTTGTTGTTTTTGTCTGCTATGTTAGACTGGTTGTCCTGTAGTATGGTCTATGTGCATTCTCGGAAGTATACTGGAGTAAGATTGTGATGACTGATGTTTCCCTAGAACATTCATCAAGGGGCCAGACCCTCAACTGGTATAAATCAGAGTAGCACCACTGAACTCAGTAAAGCTATGCTGATTTAAACCAGCTGAAAATCTGACCTAAAGTGTGGCTCTCCCAGTGAGCAAAATGTCAAATAAGTAAATTATGATTATTCACTCCATATCTAGGATGCTGATGAGGAGAAGGATTATTATTATGTTTGTTTGTTATTTTGTACTCAGTATTGTACAAGACACAAATACAAGATATTGCTGCCTGAGACAGTTTACAATCTAAGGCCCTAATCCTTCAAACACTTAAGCATGTACTCAAGTGTAAACACATAAGTAGTTCCACTGAGTTTGGGGATTTTTGAGTTGACTTCAGTTGGACTATTCATGAGCTTAAACTTCAGCACATGCTTAGTGTTTGCATAATATAGATAAGACAAGGCCTACTGGGGAACTAGAGAGATGGTATTGACGTGGCATTTTCTTTCCTTTCATTTTCTCTTTCCTTTCTCTTCCCTCTTATAAATTGATGGGCAAGAGAAGGTGGTGTTTGATGGGGTGTTTGATGCTTTATAGAATAAATCAAGGGCCTGGTGCACTAGGTTTAGGATGTCATTGCTGAAGGGGCAATAGAGAAGAACGCATGAAGGCAGAAGTCAGAGATGGAAATGAAAGGGGTTGTGGGGTGGACATCAGTGGTGGAGTAAAGGGGATCTGAGAACTTGATTCACCAAGCCACAGGGAGCCAGTGGAGGGATTTGAAATGGTACCAAGATTACTTTAGTTGCTGTAGTTTCAATACACTGAAGGGAAATGATACGGGAGAGCCCGAGGGGAGCAGGCAAATCTAGTCAAAGCAGAGACATGGGAAAGTACATTAATCACCTAGATAGAAAGGAAGAGTTATGACAGGGAGAATTTTTGTTCAATTGTGGATAAAGAGGCACAAAGAGTCAGTAACAGTCTGGATGTCTGAGGAAAAGGAGAAGGAATCAAAACTGGCTCGAAGGTAGTGAGCCTGAGTGCCAGGACAGCAGACAGTATATGTCAATATAAGAATAGAATGTCCAGTAGGAACATATATATACATCTACAAAGACTCATTATGCCAGAAGGAAAATTTCTCAAATTGTGAGGCTGGTTTAGGACATAACAAGCCCCAGAACCGAATTGTAAATAATGAATAGTAAGTAATTT
Organism: Chelonoidis abingdonii; assembly: GCF_003597395.2. NCBI lineage: Eukaryota > Metazoa > Chordata > Testudines > Testudinidae > Chelonoidis > Chelonoidis abingdonii. The sequence continues at coordinate 20,478,442 of NC_133774.1, forward strand.
CTTAGCAGATGCCTGAATGCTTTTAGGCACTTTATAAAAAAAATATTTAACATATTAGTTACTTAGGACCAGATTGTGCCTGGATTCTCTATGCATGCACAAGCAGAAGGATTGAAAGAGCCAACTCCCATCTTTGTGCCCCTATAAAGAACAATCAAAGCACCTGCGCTCTTCTGAGCACAAGGACTGTGTATGAGGCTAGCACTGCTAGCAGTGCTAGAAACTCAAGGAAGCAAAGCCATAGTCCCATCCCTTTCCACACTAGCTGATGGGGTGTACTGTTGATGGAAGCACATCCTGTGCCCTCTGATGGGGTGGCACAGTGGCTTGTGTGACAGAAGCTCTGGCACAGTCCATGCTGTTTCTCAAATAATGCAAGATAATGTGATGCGCTTTAGTTTACAACCTTAGATATCACTCATGTGTAACATCTAGTAATATGCACCAAATTCAGTATCATAATGGTACAAATTATCTGCAATCACTTAGGGCCATAATATACCCTCTGCTTCTGTGAGCAGAGTATGGGGATTCAGTGGATTATGAGGCATGAGGAGTGTGGCATCATTCTCCCTCCTAGTCACCTGTAATTCTGCCTTCATCTTCCTTATGCAGAGGCTCCACAGGAGACAGGGGTGAGCTACCTTCCTGGGGATGGGGTGAGGTAGGGAATGAGGGAAGCAAGGTTGGAAGAGGATGGTCACCGTCTGCAGCAGCATCTCTTCCAGACCCAGGTCTTTGGAGAGTGAGTTAGATGCCAAGTTACCTGTCTACTCAGGTTTGTCCTCTGCATGGTGGAATCCCCCTTTTAGTGGAGTTCTGGGTTGAGGAGAAAGAAAGCTTCTCTTTTGTAAAGTGCTTTGAGATCTCCAGAAGAAAAGCACTATATAAGAGCTAGTATTTTTATTGGCAGTGTGGCTCTTGCAGGATCCACGTTGTCATTAGATCAGACAGGACAAAGGCTACTTCTAAACTTTGAGCTAGGGTTGTGATGCCCCTCATCCGAGCGCTTATCAAGGTATTTTGCATATGAATAGCCATGCAGTCACAGTAGCATGAGTAGCAGCAGTGGAAGTGCGGCTTAGCCATGCCAAGTACAAACCCGAATGAAACTGGTGGGTACATACTTGGCACAGCTAAGCCATTGCCACTACCTGTGCTACTGTGGCTACACTGCTATCTATACTAGTACTAACTTGATGAGAACTAGCACAAGTATGTATTCACAAACAGGGGAATCACGCCCCCTAGCTCGTAGTATAGATATAGCCTCAGTATGGAGCACAACTCTTCTGTGCAGATCACAATGCCACATGGGATCTCTTTGGATCTGTTCTTTTAGGAGGCTGATCTCAGGCAGGTTCACAGAGAACAAACTGTAACTTGATAGAAGAAATCTAGGGAAACTGAATGAGAGTTTCCTTGCCCCCATGCAAGATGCAACCCACCTAGGGGTATGATGTGGTTCACTAGATATTTTAGGCCACATTGGCCATGGTAGGAGTGTATGCTCTGCCTCAATGGAATTCCTGTAGGGATTGTGCCTCACACCTGCACAATCCCTCTAGGCTTGCTGATAAAGTGTTGTACACTCTGTTACAGTATGTAGCCTGTACTCCTTTCTCCCATGCTGGCGAAGTTCTGCTGGATGGTGCAGGGTGTATTAGTCCATTACTAGGTGGAAATGGTTGAAGTGTCAAGAGTAATGCAGAACAGGGAGAAGTGTTGTATAAATATTTCTGTTCCATAGTTGGGAAAAAAATTGGATGGTATACTCACATCGTATGATAACACTCTTTCTTTCCCACTAGTATCTAAGGACGATGTTAAACCAAATCTACTAAAGTTAGACCTTTTTAAATCAGCAGGTCCAGATAAGTTGCCTCCAAGGGTTTTAAAAGAGTTGTCTAAAGATCTCACTGAACCATTAATTTTGATTTTCAATTGGTCTTGGAACACCATGAAAGTTCAAGAAAATGGGAAGAAAGCTACTGTTGTGCAAAGGGATAAATCGGTGACCTGGCTAATTATAGGCTTGTTAGTCTGGCATTGATCCTGGGCAAGATAAGGGAGTGACTGATATGGGACTTGATTAATAAAGAACTAAAGTAGGGTACATAAGAACATAAGAATGGCCATACTGGGTCAGACCAAAGGTCCATCTAGCCCAGTATCCTATCTTCTGAGAGTGGCCAATGGCAGGTGCCTCAGAAGGAATGAACAGAACAGGCAATCATCAAATGATCCATCCTCTGTTGCCCATTCCCAGCTTCTGGCAAACAGAGGCTAGGGACACCATCCTTGCCCATTCTGGCTAATTGCCACTGATGGACCTATCCTCCATTTAACTTATCTAGTTCTTTTTTGAACCCTGTTATAGTCTTGGCCTTCACAATATCCTCTGGCAGGGAGTTCCACAAGTTGACTTTGCGATGTTTGAAAAAAATATTTTGTTTTATTTGTTTTAAAACTGCTGCCCATTAATTTCATTTGGTTTGATGGCCTCTAGTTCGTGTGTTATGAAGAGGAGAAAATAACACTTCCTTATTTACTTTCTCCACACCAGTCATAATTTTATAGATTTCAATCATATCTCCCCTTAGTCGTCTCTTTTTCAAGCTAAAAAGTCCCAGTCTTATTAATGTCTCCTCATATGAAAACCGTTCCATACCCCTAATCATTTTTGTTGCCCTTTTCTGTACCTTTTCCAATTCCAATATATCTTTTTTGAGATGGGGCAAACACATCTGCACGCAGTATTCAAGATGTGGGCATACCATGGATTTATATAGCGGCAATATGATATTTTCTGTCTTATTATCTATCCCTTTCTTAATGATTCCCAAAATTCTGTTCACTTTTTTTTACTGCTGCTGCACATTGAGTGGATGTTTTCAGAGAACTATTCACAGTGACTCCAAGATCTTTCTTGAGTGGTAACAGCTAATTAAGACCCCATTGTTTTATATGTATAGTTGGGATTATGTTCTCCAATGTGCGTTATTTTGCATTTGTCAACATTGAGTTTTATCTGCCATTTTCTTGCCCAGGCACCCAATTTTGTGAGATCTTTTTATAGCTCTTTCCAGTATGCTTGGGACTTAACTACCTTGAGTAGTTTTGTATCATCTGCAAGTTTTTCTGCCTCACTGTTTACCCCTTTTTCCAGATCATTTATGAATATGTTGAATAGGACTGGTCCCAGTACAGACCGCTGGGGGACATCGCTATTTACCTCTCTCCATTCTGAAAACTGACCATTTATTCCTACCCTTTGTTTTCTATCTTTTAAACAGTTACCAATCCATGAGAGGACCTTCCCTCTTATCCCATGACAGCTTGCTTTGCTTAAGAGCCTTTGTTGAGGGACCTCGAGGGAAATATAATTAATGTCAAACAACATGGATTGATGGCAAATAGAGCCTATTAAACTAACTTGATTTTTTTTCATGAGATTACAGGTTTGGTTGATGAAGGTAGTAGTGTTGCTGTAATAGACTTTTGACTTGGTACCACAAGACATTTTGATTAAAAAAAATTAGAATGATATAAAATTAACGTGGCACACATTAAATGGATTGAAATCTGGCTAATTTATAGGTTTCAAAATGTAATTGTAAACATGGAATCATCATCAAATGGGTATGTTTCTAGTGGAGTCCTGCAGGGATTTGTTCTTGACCCTATGCTACTTAACATTTTTATTAATGGCCTGGAAGAAAACATAAAATCATCACTGACAAAATTTGCAGATGACACAAAAATTGGAGGAGTAGGAAAAAATGAAGAGGACAGATAATTGATACAGAGCAATCTGGATTTCTTGGCAAGTAAAGAATATGCATTTAAATATGGCTCAAGAGCTAACTATCCCACTGTGTAAGAAGAGACCACCCTGTCTTAGCCAGGAGATCTTCAATGATCTGAAACTCAAAAAAGAGTCCTACAAAAAGTGGAAACTAGGTCAAATTATAAAGAATGAATATAAACAAATAGCACAAGTGTATAGAGACAACATTAGAAATGAACAAATGGACCATGAACAAAAGGAGATTAAACTTGCTAAAGACATAAAGGATAACAAGAAAACATTCTATAAATACATTAAAAGCAAGAGGAAGACCAAGGACAGGGGAAACCCATTACTACATAAGGGGAAAAACAATAACAGGAAATGTGGAAATGGCAGAAGTGCTAAATTACTGTTTTGTTTCAGTTTTCACCAAAAAGGTTAGTAGCTCTGGAATAAATTGCCTAGGGAGGTTGTGGAATCTCCATCATGGGAGACTTTTAAGGGTAGGTTAGACAAACACCTGTCAAGGATGATCTAGATAATACTTAGTCTTGCCATGAGTGCAGGGGATTGGACTAGATGACCTCTCGAGGTCCCTTCCAGTCTTATGATTCTATGTGACTAGATTAAATTTAATAAGTACACACATGGGAAACAAATATTTAATAATGGGTTGTTCATTTTTGCAGAAAAGATATCACATGATCCAACGGCTGGGGAAGTTGAAGCTAGACAAAGTCAGACTGATAATAAGGCATATGTTTTTAACAGTGAGAATAATTAACCATTGGAACAATTTACCAAGGGTCATGGTGGATTCTCCATCACTGACAATTTTAAAATTCAGATTGGATGTTTTTCTAAAAGATCTGCTCTGGGAATTATTTTGGGGAAGTTCTGTGTCCTGTGATATAGACTCATAGACTTTAAGGTCAGAAGGGACCATTATGATCATCTAGTCTAACCTCTTGCACAATGCAGGCCACAGAATCTCACCCATCCACTTCTATAACAAACCCCTAAACTATGTCTGAGTTATTGAAGTCCCCAAATTGCAGTTTGAAGACCTCAAGCTGCAGAGAATCCTCCAGCAAGTGACCCGTGCCTCATGCTGCAGAGGAAGGCGAAAAACCTCCGGGGCCTCTGCAATCTGTCCTGGAGGAAAATTCCTTCCCGACCCCAAATACGGCGATCAGTTAAACCCTGAGCATAAAGGCAAGACTCCGCAGCCAGCAACCAGGAAAGAATTCTCTGAGTAACTCAGATCCAACCCATCTAACATCCCATCACAGACCACTGGGCATACTTACCTGCTGATAATCAAAGTTCAGTTGCCAAATTAATTGCCAAAATTAGGCTATCCCATCATATCATCCCTTCCATAAACTTATCAAGCTTAGTCTTGAAGCCAGATATGTCTTTTGCTCCCACTACTCCCCTTGGAAGGCTGTTCCAGAACTTCACTCCTCTAACGGTTAGAAACCTTTGTCTAATTTCAAGTCTAAACTTCCTAGTGTTCAGTTTATATCCATTTGTTCTTGTGTCCACATTGGTACTAAGCTTAAATAATTCCTATCCCTCCCTAATATTAATCCCTCTGATATATTTGTAAAGAGCAATCATATCCCCCCTCAACCTTCTTTTGGTTAGGCTAAACAAGCCAAGCTCTTTGAGTGTCCTTTCATAAAACAGGTTTTCCGTTCCTTGAATCATCCTAGTAGCCTGTCTCTGAACCTGTTCCAGTTTGAATTCATCCTTCTTAAACATGGGAGACCAGAACTGCACACAGTATTCCAGATGAGGTCTCACCAGTGCCTTATATAACGGTACTAACACCTCCTTATCTTTGCTGGAAATACCTCGCCTGATGCATCCTAAAACTGCATTAGCGTTTTTAACACCCATATCACATTGGCGGCTCATAGTCATCCTGTGATCAACCAATACTCCAAGGTCTTTCTCCTCCGTCTATTATCCAACTGATGGTCCCAATTATAACTAAAATTCTGTTATTAATCTCTAAATGCATGACTCTTGCACTTTTCACTATTAAAATTTCATCTATTACTATTACTCCAGTTTACCAGTCATCACAATCTTCCTGTTATGATATCCCAGTCCTTCTCTGTGGTAGCTAATACCTCACCAGCTTTTGTGATCCGCAAACTTTATTAGTACATCCTGTCTTTTGTGCCAAGGTCAGTAATAAAAAGGTTAATAAGATTGGTCCCAAAACTGATCCGTGAGGAACTCCACTAGTAATCTCCTTCCAGCCTGACAGTTCCTTCAGTATGACCTATTGTAGTCTCCCTTTAACCATCGTCCTATCCACCTGTCAATTTTCATATTGATCCCATCTTTTCCATGTAACTTAATAATCTCATGTGGAACGTGTCAAATGCCTTACTGAAATCGAGCGTAATTAGATCCACTGCATTTCTTTGTCTAAAAAATCAGTTTACCTTCTCAAAGAAGGAGATCATAGTGTTGGTTTGGCATGATCTACTTTGTGAAACCATGTTGTATTTTGTCCCAATTATCACATTGACCTCAATTGTCCTTAACTACTTCTCTAATTTTCCAAACTACATTTTATCAGATTGTCAAACTAACAGTGCTCTATGGTTACTTGGATCATCTTTTTCCCCTTTCTTAAAATAGGAACTATTTAGCAATTCTCCAGTCATGACTGTACAACCTTGAGTTTCCGATTCATTAAAAATTCTTGTTTAAGGGCTTGCATTTCATGTGCCAGTTCCTTTAATATTCTTGGAGTGAGTATCTGGGCCCTCCGATTTTGTCCACATTAAGCTGTTCTAGTTCGGCTTCTACCTTGATGTGGTAATACTACCTCATATCCTCATCCATTTGTCATCCTTCTATTTATCCCTAATGCTCTCATTAGCCTTATTAAAGACCGAGCAAGATTTATTTTAGATATGGGCCATGCTAGATTATCTTTAACCTCCATCCATCTCAGTTGTTTGCGGTCCTATACTTCTCTTTCCTGTATGTTTCCTCTTCTTTTATATGGCTATAGAAAACTTTTTAGTATGTTTTATATCCCTTTGCAAGGTCCAACTTCATGGCTTTTAGCCTTTCTCACTTCATCCCTACTTGTTCTGAACCTCAATAAGGATCTTCCCTTGCTAATCCCACCCATCTTCCCTCCTTTGTTTTCTGCTTTTTCTTATCACCTCTCTTGAGATGCTTGCTTATCCGCTTGGTTTACAATTCCTGCTATATGATTTTTTTCCTTTTCTTGGTGCAGGCTTCTGATAGTTTCTGCAACTTGATTGAAGTAATTCCGAGGCCTCCTCTGCTTTAGATCCATGAGTTCTTCGTCCAATCCACTTCCCTAACTATTTCCTCATTCTTATAAGTTAGCCCTTTTGAAAATAAAACCCTAAGTTCCCAGATCTATTTGTTTACCCTTCATCATCTAGTTTGAACCTGAATTAGCTCATGATCCACGTCGACCAAGGTTGTCCCTACAACATTTCTTCTATGAGGTCTCACTACTACACCAAACCAATCTAAAATGGCATCCCCTTTGTTGTTCTTCAACTACTTGGTGAAGAAATCATCAGCTATCACATCAAAAATCTGAGCCTTATTATCTTACTAGCACTTGTCCCACGTCTATATCTGGGAGTTAAAGTCTCCATTATCACACAATCCCAGTAGTGTTATCTCATTAGAACATTAAAGAGCTCTCTATCCATACCCAGATCAGACCCCAGCGGTCTGTAGACACCCAAGCACTAATCGGGAGGCTTCTAGTACTTCTTTCCAATGTGATTTTTGCCAGACAAACTCTCTTATCCATCCATCACTTCTTATTTCTTTATACAGTTGACCTCATCATTGAATATACAGTGCTACACCCACCAACCTTTGCCTTTATTTCTGTTTCCTAACAGACACTTGGCCTTCAATACTGTACTCCTATCATGACTTACTATTCATCCATGTTTTGTTTTCCTATAATATCCAGTTTCACTTCCTGCACCAGTAGCTCTATCCTCCTTTTGTTCCATGGCTTCTCAATTAGTGTACAGATATCTTATTTTGCGTTTGGCTCTCACTGAACATTCTATTACCAGTTTAGCACAGACATTCTATCCAGTAACCTATTAGCTGGTATCTACACTACCTTTCCTCTTAGTCCTTCTTTCTGCCCTGGTTGTATCTCTCTTATTTGTTTCTTCCCTCTCAGTGTTAAATTCCGGCGTGGAGATTACTCTGACTCTCCAATTCTCCCCAATTCCTAGTTTAAGCTCTTCTTATATCAGTTGGGCTAGTCTCATCCTAGAAGTCCTATTTCCCTCCTTACTCACGTGAATCCATCCGAGAGAAAGTCCTCTGTCCGAAGTGCTTCCAGTGGCCATAACAATCCCAAAGCCCTCTATAGCACACTGCCTGAGCTATCTGTTGATCACCATATATTGTCACACCTTTGTTGCACTTCTCTAGGAACAGCGAATCCCACTGAAGATCACCTGACCTCTGACGATTCTTAAGCGTTTATCTCTCAGCCGGCATAGTCTCCTTGATTACGTTCCGCAAGAAATCCTGTGTATCATTCGTTTCCACGTGAAGGACAATCATGGATTTTTTCCCGCTCACCTTAGGATCTTTTCAGCCTCAGGTCACATCCATATCTTAGCATCTGCAGACAGAAACACCTTGTTCTCCGGATCGATCTAGTTACAGGCCTGTCCATTACTTCTTACTAAGAGTCCCCAATCATGTAGAACCTGTTTTTCTGGGACGTGTGATCTCGCGGTCTTTCCCTGCTCTCACGCCTGCAAGTCGCTCTCGATTCCTATTCGCGCCTTTCAGTCTCCACAACCTCTCCCTTATTTCCCTGGCTTACATATTGGTGTTCTCCATTACATCTTCTCCGCTCCTTAGGGCTGCTGTCTCTTCTCTTTCCCTATTGCTCATCCACTTCCAGTCAACCACCTGCCTGTCCTCACTTCTATCATTTTCACAGAACTCTGCAAACCTGTTCTTGAGCTCTATTGCTCCTTCACTAGCCCGTCTTTTCCTCTGCCTGCTTCTCTTAGACACATGCTTCCACCGTCCACATTACTCACCCAGCAGTCTCCCCTCAGAATTCTTTGGTCCTGCTCCCATCTGCAAGTCTGAGGTTATCCCTTCAGCCTCCTCGTGTCTTCGCTCCATCATCTGCTCAAACCCCCTTCTAAACTCAACCAGAGTTTCCATCTGCATCTCCAGTCCTCGGATCTTTTCTTCCATTAGCTCTATCAGGCGGCACTTCATGCAGACGAAACTCTTTTCAGGTACCTCCTCCAGGATCATGTACATGCCGCAGCTTCCACATCCAGTCACCTCATTGTGTCTTTCACTGCTGCCTCTGTATCAGTCATAGCCTTCCCACAAAAACCTGCTCCTCCAACAGAACTCCCAGTGAAACACTCCTGTTTATAGCTCTGTTTGCTGGCTGCTGTGCCGCTGCAGCTGTCTACACAGCTAGCTGTCTATACAGGAGGTCAGACTAAATGATCAGAGTGGTCCCTTGTGGCCTTGCAATATATGAATCTATGAACCTCTGTTGCATCTTCCCATCTTGTCTCTTTGGGGAAGCTAGCACTGCCACTGTCACTAGCTTTGAATAAACCTTGGACTCAGAGAACTCAAGGCCTTTGCTGTCTCATAGATGTGAAATTCAGAACGATAGAGGAAGGTCTCTCACACTTTCCAGGACCTTTTCAGATCCTTGTAAGACAAGGCACATGTACTGTATTGAAATTATTTAGTAGCTATACAGCTGAACATTATTATTTCTTACTGGGAGAGAGAGACATATTTGAAAAGAAATTTGTTATTCCTAGCGCTCACTACATGGTCCTCAGAGGAGAAACCTTTATGGTGAAATCCACCACTTTGTGGAGGGCCAGCACAAGACCTATGAACTACATTTGTGCCACATAAACTCCACTTCACCCTTAAGTAGTATGCATGGCAGACTGCTGAAGGTATTCCCCTGGCTCCTAAAAGCCAAAACTAGTGCAGGCAGAAATCTATGTAACTTTCAGCTCAGTTGTGTATAAGTATAAATTCCATCTGCAACACTGCTTCAACTGCAATTAAAGAAATTATTTTAATTAAAATGCATTCAAGGCCTGGTGAAAGTAACTGTTGACATGGATTGATAGAATCTGGAAATAGATCACACATGAAAGATATTCAGGGCTTGAATCTGATCTCACTTACACTAGAGTAAATAAGTGATGAGTCCAGAGAAGTCAATAGAGTAACAGTGTCACAATAAAATGCCCCCCTCCCATGATGGGGTCCCCTGGGTTAGCACCAGCGTTGTATATTGCTAACACCTTTATATGCATTGGAAAGTATCTTGGGAAGGGTTGAAGGTGTGAGTGTGGAGTGAAAGATTTCTTTGCAGGTTAGAAGGGGCCAAAGGGGGAGGGAGGGAGAAAGAAAGAAAGAAAGAAAGAAAGAAAGGAATTGGTTAATTTCACGATCCAGCTAGGCTCAAAGATAAGAAACAAAACTGCAGCCCAAAGCCAGTGCACACAAACAAGCTCTCTGCTGCCAAACAGCCAGAAGCCTGTAGCTCAACTCAGGCCAACCGTGAAAAAAAAAAAACCCTAAGCCAAGCAGAACTAAAGATGCTAGTAAGATTGCAAAGGTCAGTAAGTGAAAAAACAACAGTCTCGCAACCCTGAAACCGGTGTGTTTTGGGAAAACTAAGGGAGCTACGGAAGGCCGGTTTGGACTGGTACTCAGAGCGCTGGGGACAAGGGTCCCTGAATGAAAATGACCCTGAAAGAACCCAGGGCCTAAAACCCTCCTGAGAGCTGAAGCAAGTAAAAAATTTACAGCAAACTTTTGACGTCTTGTGCACAAGGCAGAACTCTCGTCTACCCTTCCCACCCTCTTCTTCTTACATTACACCCAGGCTTGGCCAGCCTTGGGTTGTGCATGTGTAAGTATAAAAGTGTGTTAGGGCTCAGGCACTAACCCCTTCTTCCTCCCTCTGATGACGTGGGATGCACCCAGCACTCACCACTTTTATTTGGTTAATAAAGCTTTAAACTCAGCCACTTGGTATGCTCCTTGATCTCTTCCCCTAAAGATCATGTGGCCTCAACCTAATCACCTAAAGCCTCAGGCAGATTGCTAACATAAATCTGTCACAACCCCTGTGTAAAAGTGTTCTGAGTGAGCTCAGAATTGGTCTCTCTGAGTAAACAGCTGAAAATCAATGATATTAAAACAAACATTATGACCATGTAAGGAATATTGCCTCTTACTTACAGCTGGTCAAAAACATTTCAACAAAGCTTTCCTGTTGAAAAATGCTATTTTTGTCAAAACCAAAAAGTTTAATGGAAATGTATATTTCAACTGATTTCACTGAAGATCCAGGATGGAATTTCTCATCAGAGAAGAGCCCTCTAGAAGATCCAATAGTCTGGTGGTTAAGGCAGTTACCTAAGATCAGAGAAATCTATATTCAAATTCCTGCTTTGGCTGATTCAGGACAGTGACATCAATCACTGCTTCCTACTTTCTAGCTAAGGACTCTAATGACCAAGCTATGAGTCTTGTTGGAATTGTTCCACTTTGTATAAATAATTAAATATAAATTGGGCCAGAGAAGGAGACTAAGGGCATGTCTATACTTACCGGTAGATTGGCTGCAATCAATGAAGCGAGTATTGATTTAGCGGGTCTGGTGAAGAGATGCTAAATCAATGGGAGAGCACTCTTCCATTGATTTGTGTACTCCACCTCCCCGAGAAGCGTAAGGGAAGTCGACTGGAGATGCTCTCCCGTCAACACCATGCAGCGTAGTCACCACGGTAAGTGGATCTAAGTTGACTTCTGTTACATTTCTTTTTTGTTACAGTGAAAAATTAAAGCAACTTTCAAAAACTCAACTGTTTTGTGAAATTAAATTCTTGTTTTCCAGCTGACCCTTCTCATGGCTGCTGTGGGAAGCATGCTAAGCAGCAGAATGTGCTACACTTCTAAAACATTCCCTGCAATTCTTTCCAGAGCACAGGGATGAGGGACCATGCTTTCCCAGAAGGCAGTCATGGTGTGAGGGAGAAAGAAGTAGAGAGGTTAACAAGAAATTCAGGAGAAAATGGAAACGATTTGGATCAGTGGAGGAAGAGGGACAGTGAAAAAATGTATAAGGGCCATTAGAAAGGGCTAGACAGAGAGCGAAATTGGTGAAGAAAAAAAATGTGACAGAAGTAAGGACAGAAAGAAGAAAAGGAAGGAATAAAACAAGAGGAACAATTATGGCTTATGCACAGAATGGGGAGTCAGGACTTCTGCATTCCACTGACAGCTCTACTATGGATCTGTCTGCAGGGCCAGCTTTAGGAACTGCGGGCCCCAATTCAAATATCCAGCGGCGGTCCGGGTCTTTGCTGGCACTTCAGCGGCGAGGGGTCCTTCACTCGCTCCGGACCCCCCACCGCTGAAATGCCACCGAAGACCCAGAATGAGTGAAGGACCCCCTACCGCTGAAGTGCTGTCGAAGACCCAGACCGCCACCGGGTATGTAAAAAAAGTTAAAAAATTAACGATGCGGAATCGGCCTAAAGCTGACCCAGTCTGTCGGTCTCATGCCACTTTTCTGTGACTCAGAAGTCAAAGAGCACTTTAATGACACACCTTTTGAAGGTCCTTGGGCATACAAGGAGGGGCGTGGGGGTTGAGTCTCATTGCTTGACAAGGGACTTAAACTCTGGACCCTCAAATTAAGTCTGATGCTCTATCGACTGAGCAGCCAGGCTCACTCACAATTTGATAGCTATATCCCCTAACATCAAAGTTAACAACATATAGTAATATGAGTCCGGCTCCTGTTTTCATTGGCTCAATAGCTATTTTGCCATTGACTTTGGTAGAAGCAGGATTGGGTCTATACTTGCTATTAAAAAAAAGCTATACACTAAATTAATCATTAACTGCTGTAAAACATTACAGCAAAGTAAAACTGATGCCATTAATTTACAGATGTAGGGGGTAGAGTCCAAAATATCCAAAATGTCCTCTTTTTCTTTTTTAACGACTGTCTTTATATTTTGATGTGTTTAATAATACAGCAGAGGTTAAATGAAACATGAAAAAGGGATGTACATTAAAATTGAGATAATTCTTCCTTCAGTGAAGTGGAACCCAGCAGATGTAGCTGCACACTGTAATTGCTGCCTGTTTCCTGTCAGTCTGATTAAGTTGCGTTGTCCTTGCTCCAAGTGTAAGAATCAGTGGCTTCCCATAGGGCACAGCATGGGACAACTGGCTTATGCTGTCAGATAACTATGTGCACCTCCTGCTTGTCCTGTTAATAATATAGACAGACAATATACATTGATGACTTATAAAATCAATAGGCTGTGTAGTGAGGCAGAAACATATAGTTGTTCATTTTACCAACATTCCAGCCAGGAAGGCAATTTTTATTTTATTTATTTATTTATTTAACAAAGTTAAATTCCGCAATTCAACAGACCGTATAATCCTAAATCTGGTTGTTCTGGGCTTTACTATATGAAAATGATTTCTTGGAACTGTAATGCCCGTGTTTACTGTTATTCTAAAGACATAATGACAAATGAATTAATGGGCCTTATCCCCCACTGTATTATCCCACTTTTAGTCTGCTGATTTCAGTGGAGTTACACCACCGTAAAACTGAAGTAGTGCAGTGGCAAGTGTGGCCCATTACTTTTATTTTAATAGCTTCCCCCCCCAAATGGCCTCCAATAATGTTGTGCAAGGATACGTCTGAAATTAATTGTGCCTGCTACTGCACACATTGAGATGCCTTTCTACAGGTCTGTAGACGTAATCAGGTAAAAACGTGAATCAAGGCTATCCAAAACCAATTGGAGTCTTTTTACTGAATTTGTTGGACTTTGGATCAGGCCCTAAATGGGTGTAATTGTGGGAAAAACAACTGTGGGCACAATTGATATATATATATATATAGCTATAGATATATAGATATATATATACTGACTGGATAGCATAGTGGTTAAGAGCGCCGCTTTGCTACAAGAGACCGGTTCAAATCCTGGTTGGTACCAACTTTCCAGTAGGGGTCCTTGGCAAAAAGACCCCCTAATGCTTCCCTGCCTACTCAAATATGAGAGGTGACACGAACTGGAGATCATGCCGGCTTGGACGTCGCCCGGATTAACAAGTCCATGCCAGATGCTGAGGAAACAGGACAATCTGACGATAAGTAGGCTACTGGAACAAATCATTCATGGGTGAGAAAGAGACCTGGAATTGATGGAATGCTACTACAAACAGTAGACTATTGAGAGGGCTTATATGAAATGTATGAGGGGATGGGGCTGGACAAAGACACCTCACACACTACTGAGAAACAGCTGTTACAACACTTCAACATAGTAAAGAGGAAGCTGCTCTCACAGCTTGAGATGGACCAAGTCCACATTACATCCTGGACTCAAGAAGACCTGGAGAACAAGTGGTGTACAGCCCCACCTGAAGCTGAAACTCATTGCCACCTGCTCTATTGCGAGCACAGCAGCTGATATGAGCATAAGATCAGGAGGAACTAGCTACGTCATACCAAGGTTCAGTGGAGAAGTACCATCAGATAGTATGTTAGAAGATGACCAGTAGAGCCTCATGACAATCCCTACTACCACCATAACTCAAACCAATGAACTGGTATACGCTACAACCTCTGTAATCCTGGAGAATGCTTGATCCTTACACGATCAAGAAAAACAAACAGTATGTACCCACCTGGAAAATGAGGTTGGAGGATAAGATCAAGGTTGACTTGGAGAGAAGTTAGTCAGCTGGTGGAACTACAGAGGGTGTAGAGATTAGGATAAGAGTCGGCTACTGAAAAAATACAAGGGCTGATCCATCTGAAGCCCTAGAGACTGCTAAACAAAGGCTCACAGCACTGGCTACTAGGCTAAGGAATTATACACTAGAGAGCAGAGGCCAAAAAAGTAAAATGTCCTGTTCTCAAAGAACATCCAGGAGGCTCCCAACTGCAGTGCAACAACACAATAACAGCAGAAACTGAAACAGTACTGGAAGAAACATATGGAGAAGAGAAGACTCATAACACCAGCGCAAAGTGGCTGCAGGACCTGAGAACAGAAGCACGCATCTTCCCAAACAGAAACCAATCACCATCACAGTAGAAGCAGCCAGCAGCGAGTCAAGAACATGAAGAGCTGGACAGCACCTGGACCAGACATGATCCACACCTACTGCTAAAGAAACTAACAGCAGTGCATGAACGCCTAGCAGCACAGATGACCCAGCTGCTAGCAGGCAGGCTCCCACCCAAACTGGCTAACACAAGGAAGGACAGTGCTGATCATGAAAAACCCCTGCAAGGAACAGAACTGGCCAATAACTTGCCTCCCCACAACATGGAAAGTCCTATCAGGCATCATAGCGGCCAAGCTACAGGACTATATGGGCACTACATGAGCACAGCTCAGAAGGGCATTAGGAACAACACCAGTTACTATTAGATAGAGCAGTCCTAAAGATCTAGACGGACCAATCTGAGCACAGCCTGGATTGACTGCAGGAAGCCTATGACTCAATGCCGCACACGTGGATCTGTGAATGTCTGGCGCACTATTACAAAGTCAACAGGACGCTAAGGACCTTCCTCAAGAACTCAAGGGGACTTGGAAGACAACACTGGAAGTCAACTCAAGGCAGCTTGCACAAGTGGCCATCAAGTGTGGAATACCAAGTGATGCACTGTCCCCTGCTCCTTCTGCTAGGCTTAACCCCCTCAGCCAGATAATCACAAGGACTGGATACGGGTACAAGTTCAGGAGTGGAACTACCATCAGCCACCTCCTCTACATGGATGAAATCAGCTAGTATGCTAAGAATGAACGAGACATCGACTCGCTAATCCACCTGACGCAGATCTACAGTGAGGATATCGGGATTGTCATTCGGACTGGAGAAGTGTGGCCCGATGGTAGTGAAGAGAGGAAGGTAGTCAGACTGATGGGTGGGAACTACCAGGCGGCCACATAGCAGACATACAGACCAGCTACAAGTACTTTGCGTCCCACAGTCACATGGAACCACGATGAGGAGGCAAGGAAGCACAGCAACATCCAAGTATCACCAAAGGATAAGACAGGTCCTGAAGAGCCAGCTCAGTGGGAAGAACAAGATCCACGCCATCAACAGATACGCCTGCCGGTCATCAGATACCCCTGCCGCCGTATTAGTGAGCTGGCAAGAGGACATGGAAGCTGCCGATGTGAAGACCGGAAGCTCCTCACAATGCACGGAGGTTTCCACCCCAAGTCCGACACCCAGGAGACTGTATACCACCGGAAAGAAGGGGGCGGGCTTGGTGAGCGTCAAAGCCACTGTCCTGGATTAACCGAACATCCAGGAGTACATCAGTAAGATGGCCCCCAAATGAGCTGCTGAGAGGAATGCCTGAGGCAGCAGCAGACATGGGAGGAAACCAAGCAGAAAGAGTGCCGTGGCAAGACAAGACCTGCATGGGATGTACCATCGACAGATAGCTGAGGTGGCTGACATTGGGAATCCTACACATTGGCTGGAACGAGCTGGACTAAAAGACAGCACTGAGGCACTGATCATAGCGTGCACAGGAACAGGCCACTGAGCACCAGATCCATTGAAGCCGGGGTCTACCACACTAGAGAGGACCCAGGTGCAGACGTGCAGAAGGCCTCAAAGATAGTCCAACACATAGTGGCAGATGTAAGATCAGGCAGGAACAGCACTACACTGAAGCGGCACAACCAAGTGGCTGCATTGGTACAGGAACATCTGCACGCGTATGGGCTAGACCCTCCCAAGACCAGATGGAGATTCCACAGAAGGTTGTGGAGAATAGCAGGGCTAAGATTCTGTGGACTTCCAGATCCGATGGACAGGCAGGTACTGGCCAATCAACCAGACATCGTGGTAATGCACAAGGACCAGAGACGCGGTGGTGATAGATATAGCAGTGCCAAGTGACAGCCATCAGGAAGAGGAATATGAGAAGCTGAGAATTACCAAGGCCTGAAAGAGGAACTAGAGAGGATGTGGAAGTGAAGGCCAAAGTGGTCCCAGTCGGTGGTAGGAGCACTCGGGGCTATGACTCCTAAGCTGGGTGAGTGGCTCCGACAGATCCTAGGAACAACATCAGAGCTCTCTGTCCAGAAGAGTGCAGTGCTAGGAACTAAGATATTGCGCAGAACCTCAAACTCCAGGCCTCTGGTAGAGAGACCGAGGGTTGAAGGAGACACAACCACGGCATAGGGGTGAGAGGGGAATTTTTTTTTTATATATATATATATATATATTTGCATTTAATTGTGGGGGCAAAAGTGTGCCTAAATATAGGATGCTGGATTGAGGTCCTGCTCAAATTCAGTGCTTTAATCTCAAAGAGTGGAAATTAATATTAGAAGACTTTAGCACATTTATTTTCTAATTTAAAAATGGTACCTATTACGTTCCCCAGATACATGTGCTTTATTATAATGATTATCATATGTACTTCTAAGGCTTTCATCACCATAATATCTAGATGTCATTACAGAAATTAAAAAGGATCATCAACATTTCTTCCAAGAAGGAGCCAGTTTCTCTCTTCCCACCACATTAGTGAAACCACAGAAATTAAACTATAACAAAAGTGGCACAAAGTCAGCTAAAGAAAACACAGCCAACTCCTGAGTTAAACACACAATCTGCTCCTGAAGCTAGAACCTTCTCCAAAAATCTGTTTAACTATGTCTCTAGAAACTCTCAGAAACTGTGTTCCGGAGTCAAGTGCTCCCCACTAAATTCTTCCTTCCTCCAGCCTTCCTCCCCCCAGCCCCTGCACACATACAAATCTAGGGACATGCAGCTGACCTCAGCTGTCAGGATGGAAAATAAGGAGAGAGAGGCATGTCTGTTAGATAGTCAGGACCTAAACCATATAGAACTTTACAGATCAAAACCAACATCTTGAATTGCATCTAGGAGCAGACTGGTAGCCAGCGTAGCTCAAAAACCTTGATGTAACAGTGGCGTTGCACGTTACTCACAATGCATACTATTGTCAAGGCTGGATTAAGGTATAGGCAAATGAAGCACGTGGATCGGGGGGAAGTCAATCTGCACTCCAGGTGGTTGGGTTCAGGTATTGGTGCAGGAGTCAGCCCAGCGTCAGCAGTGAGAAGCAGCACTGGCCAACTCACTGCCTGTTTGGGTTCAGTGAGTGGCACTGTGAACATAAGAACAGCCATACCGTGTCAGACCAATGGTCCATCTAGCCCAGAATCCTGTCTTCCAAAAGTGGCAAATGCCAGGTGCCCCAGAGGGAATGAACAGAACAGGTAATCATCAAGTGATCCATTCCCTGTCGCCTATTCCCAGTTCTGGCAAACTGAGGCTAGGTACACTTCAGAGCACAGTTTTGCATCCCTGCCCATCCTGGCTAATCGCCATTGATGGACCTGTCCTCCAAATTAATGTGGCACCTGGGGGTCACAGTACTGCTCAGGTCTGGCCTCAGGTACAGTCAAGATGGAGGGGCTGCTGGGCCAAACCTCAGTGGGCAGTGAGGTGGTCAGTACTGCTCCTCCTCACTGCTGCTGTGGAGCCGGCTCCTGCACTATGGATCCTCACCAGGACCTCCCCATCCTTACCTTGCTTTCAGTAACCTGTGTCCCTTCCTAGCCACAGGTCTCATGCAGTGGCAGTCTCAAGACCTGCTACAAGTATGGGGACTTGCAGTTGGTGCTTGCATGGGGGAGCTCGCTGGGAGTAGGGTGTCAGGGAGCCCTAGCAGGAGATGTGGATATGAGAGAATTTTGCCTAGAGTTTTGCCTATGTAGGATAAAAAAGAGTATATGTAGATGCCACGTAAGTTAAAGTGAGAATGGTTCAGTTGTGCATATAGTGTGAAACATTTCTGGGGATGCCTCTGAATATAATACGGTCTGTGGAGGAAACACCTCTAAGCAAGTGGAAAACCTCATTCTGCAATAGGTGATGCTTCTGAATGGTCTTCAAGGAGAGACCCCATAAATTGTTTATAGAAACATAAAGCTCCTCCTGGTTCAGATCTAAATCCAAACTGTCTCAAAGTTTTGTGGTTTTGAAGTCTGGGTTCTTGGTTCAGGTTGCTACAGAGCAGGGGACCAGTTGAGGTCCAGATCTAGATATGAAGTTCCTGGATTCAACTCTGTCTGGATTCAACTCCTCTCTAATCTTTCCCCTTGCTGCTTTACTCTATTGTTTTTGTGCTGCATATATTTGAAAATTCATGAGGGAAAAAGGCCTTTTTTTAATTTTTTGCTGCTTTGCAGTTTACCTTGTGAGGAATCACTTACGTTTCTTTAAAAGCTTTAAAGCTGCCTGTTTCTTCTGTAAAAATGAAGAAACGCTAGTGAAAGAAAGCCAGCCCATCACAGGGCATTAGAATTCAGGAACCTTGAGTGAAACTAGTTATATTAGGCCCATATCTCTAAAGTGTTTTTAATAGGGATAGTCATTATCAAAGTAAAAGATTTAGAATTTTATTTCACTTATTAAAAAAAAAAGATAGAAGAAGCCAAAAGAAGCTCACTCTCCCTTGTCCTATAACACTGTCCCTTGTCTCTGAAACATTGTTAGCATCATTGGCATCAACATTCTTTATTCAAAATTACTTTTTGTTTCAAAATTACCTTTCATTTTATTTTCTTTTTGAAAGGAGAAAAATTGGATGTTACAAAAGATAGCTCTAGGAATTATTTTGGGAAAGTTCTGTGGCCTGTGTTATACATGAGATCAGACAAGATGATCACAATGGTCCCTTCTGGCCTTGGAATCTATAAATCTATTAATCCTATGTGGGATACCTCGCACCATTCAGTTTAATGTGTATATAATGGTGTTAGAAAGTATACTGATGACATTATGATCCATGGGCTTGATTCTCCTGTGGAAATGAGGAGGGAGCTACATCATGGAGCTAAACCAATGCAAGAAGAGTCAGGACCTCTTGTCTCCCTCGCTTATGAACTGGATGATGCAGCGGATGATCCATTGTCTGTTTGTGATTGATACATGAATAAGGGCTAACTGGCTGAAACTTAGCTAACCTGAATTATAAAACATAGAGGGGTAATGTTGATAAATCAGCAGAGGCAACCAGAGGAGTTGATGATGATTGTATTTGCATGATTGTTTGCATTTACTTACTCAGGTTTGTATTTTGGTGATCCTGCGGTGGCTGTGGTTGGATGTTTATGTGGCAACTGTGACTAAGGTCTCTTTTTCAGCTGTTGGTGTTGAGAGGAGTGCAGTATTTTCTTTTCTATGCAGACCATGGTACTTGTATCCATGTCTCTGTCATCTTAGCCTTGGCTCTTCCCCTTTGAAGTCAGTAGGAGCTTTGTCACTGACATCCATGGGCACAGGATTAAGCCCCTTTAGACTAGAGTGTAAAGCATTCTGCATGAGGAGCCACACCTTGATGCCCTCTGGAAACCAAACTTAGTGTAGATTCTGAATGTCCACCTACGAAGTTGTGGATCAAGTAAAGATCCCAGGAACAGGGACGGCTCTATGTTTTTTGCCACCCTAAGCATGGCAGTTAGGCAGGCTTTTGTGGCGTTTCTGCGGGAGGTCCTCTGGTCATGCAGATTTGGTGGCGGTTCTTCAGGTGATCTGCCTGTGCCTTCGTCATGCCCACTGCCGAATTGCCTCCAAAACCACAGAACTGGCAGACTTCCTGCAGAAATGCCACCAAAAGTTGTCTGACTGCCACCCTCACAGCGACTGGCAGCCCACCCCCTGCGGCTTGCCGCCCCAGGAACGCGCGCCCAGGAGGCAGAAGGCTCCAAGGAATTTCCAGAGGCAATGTCACCCGACTGAGAAGCGGTGAAACAGCCATGACCAGGGCCCTGGGCTGGGATAGTGTGGAGTAGGGTGGGCCCAGGTCCCTCTGTCCCCTGATGCTGCCCCACAGTTGGGGCTGGCTGCTTACTCACCCTACGCCAGAAGGTCTGCACCAGACTGTTTCTAGTACTCCAGCTTGAAGACTGAGAACTATAGACAGCATTGGTTGCTCTGCTTGCCCAGATGGCCAGAGCTCCAACTATTGTGGTCTGCAGTAGTGAGGCAGAATGGCCTCCCTCTGGACCTGAGAGGGAGGAAGCACTATAGTCAGTCAGGAGTTTTGTAAAAGTCTTCCCAGAATTCCTGCATTTTAGGTGCTAAAGTGCACTCATTCTTCTTTGACTTTCCTTAAAGGATAACTCACAGGGCCTAAGAGCATTGTCTTCTGGAGATCACCGATTGTGATGTCTTGCACGCCTAATGTGTTCTTGAGCTGCTCATTCATACCCTTAGAGATCACTCCAAGTGGTCCAAAAATCATTGGAATCACCTTTGTTCTAGTTTTCCATAATTGTTCCACCCTGTGGCAGAACTCTTCTCTTCTCGTTTCTTTTTTATGTTTCTGTCTGATGGTATGGCAATATCAATTAACATGATCTTGTCTGTTTTCTTTTCTACAACGTTTGACCTGTTTGCCTGCACTGTTCAGTCTGTGACAATTGTCAAATCCCATAAAATCTTAGCTTTTTCATTTTCTAGAGTGCTTTCAGTTCAGTGGTCATGATACTTCATAGTTCGTTTAAATCTGTACTTGCCATAGAGGCTCCAACGCAGACAATTGGCAACCTCATTGTGCCTGTTCATATTTTCTCTCTGTCAGGCTCCTTCAGAAGCTCAACACATGCTCCACTGTCTCCTCCTTTTTGAAACATGTTCTGCAGTTCAGGGAACAGTTCTGTCAGTCAAGTTTGTTCAGAACGTAATTAATGATCTCCTTTTTGGGGAGTTGTTTGGACAGTTGCCTGATGTCAACCTGTCTCAGCACAACACACCCAGCTGGGCGAGGAGTCTGCAATCCAACTAAGCTCTTCTGAGGCCCCCTTGATGCTGTTCATATTAATTATTGATTTGCCTATATTCTCCTTATTGGGTTGGTTTGGCATCCTATTCCACATCTGGTGCCAAACCAGTAGTTCCAGGCCTTAAGGGTTTATTAATTATTATTATTATTATTATTATTATTATTACATATAGTAGTATTGGCAAGTTTATGTTAGTTTTCATGACTTTTTGGTTGGGCCCTCTGCATGAGTTCAAGGATTTTATTTTTGTTCTCTTGTATTGTTTAATTTCAAATAAAATATCTGGAGTCAGATATCTGGGGATAGGTGTTTCCTCTACAATTAAAATAACATCATCATCATCATCATCATCAATCAACAACAATAATAAAAAGAAACAAAATATTAAAAATTAAATTATTTTAATATTTGAATAAGTAATGGAAAGTTTCCTTTGAAATCTTACTTCTATTATGGGATATTCAAAGACATAATACCAACTCTGGTCATGAGAAACTTATATACACTTGACCGGAAATGCAGTTTTCTTCTCTTCTACTGCTTGTTTAGTCCCTGATTTAGAAAAGGTACTTAAGCATGTGTCTAACTTTAAGCAATGAATAATCAGTCCCATTGACTTCAACGGAACTATTCACATGCTTAAACTAGGCATGTTCTTACGTACTTTTCTGAATGGAGGGGTTTGTGCATGTGGATAGTGAGTGGTGATTCTGCATGGTCGGGGATCTACTGGTCCCCAATATCCCAGGTTCATTTCCATGCAGAAAGCCCATGATAAGTTGAGTTCTGCAGTACACAGGTGGTGCAGCTACCCTAGACTGGCTCTGAAGCCTCTCACTCCTACAAAGATAAGCCTCACCAGTTCTGCTGCATCTGGGGCCCTCTGTATTTGCTGGGAGGAAGGTGGGTTGGGACAGTTTTGCCCTTTTAGGAGTATCAGTTAATCCATGTCTTTTTTGTGCACGGTAAACCAAATTGTTTACAATACAAATTCTTTTATAGTAGATGTTGCAAAATAAAGGGTGATAGCTATGCAAGGCAAGGGAATACAGCAGAGTTGAGGCAGTACAGGTTATGGATTGTTATTATAATACATACTGTTATTGTGAAAGTTATAGCAACGATTTGTTTTTAATCAGTTCATCTCACTTGGTACATCTTTCCTCAAATAGCTCACTTGTTAACACAACCCAGGCAGTAATTCTTTGCATTTCTTTTACATCTATTATTCTTGTGAATCAAATTTCTGTGGTGAGTATTTATTTATGCAACTATCGTGTGGAAATACATTCATTGCCTTCACTCTAATCGGGTCTGTGTCTTGATTAATTTCAGCAAATCAGGACAATTTCCCAGGAATCTAAGATATAGATCCAGGAAACAACTTTTGCATCAATTTTATGACATCAGACCAAGAGCCTTTTAACTGGTGACATTCTCAACCTAGCTTTTATAAGAGAGAAATGCAGCTTATACATGTCTTCTCCTCCTCTCACACTAGATTTACACTGATGTAACTCTATTGACTTTGTTGGAGTAACTCTTGATGTAAGTGAGAGAAAAGTCAAGCCCATGGTGGATGTAGGTATATATCTGTACAGATGGATAGACAATTAGACAAGGTACAGCTTTATTTCAAGGGAAATTTTCCGTCAGGCTCTCAACACTAACTAGTCAGTATTTACACACTCAGATACTGATGATCCGGTATATGGACACAAAAGCTATGGAAAACATCTCCATTTTCAAATAGAGTTTTAATTATTTGTAAATACTTCAGTTGTTCAATAGATAATGTCATGGATTGGTCTTCACAGTGTGAAGTGCAACCGTTCAGAACCCCCACAGTATTATAAATAGGCTTTGAGCTGCGATTGATTGATGTTTGGCATAAAATCTATTCCTCTGAGCATGTATATTCCTTCTGTTCACCAGTTTCACAGAGATTTATTTCGGCTGATTTTTTATTCAAATCTCCAATTTATGTAGGGTTTAAAATGTTAAATATTTAAAGCCCTTTTCTCATCTTTTTTCCCCTTCTATCTTTTTCAGTTAGAGATAACTAAATCTTTTGCTGCAACACAAACAAGAGTAGGAGATTTAGTACATTCCTGTAAGGGGAAAGAAAGGATTTATTAATTATATTGAGATTCAAATAATATGCTTCCGTGACACTAATGTTCCATCAGTTCCAACCACAAGTATCCTATGGGATGCTTTAAAGCTTTTATCAGGATCTAGATTACTACATTTATGGCTCCATAGAAGAAAGATTTTAACGAATGTAAAGAATCGGAGATACAGCTATCTCAAGATGTAAAATATAACAATGGAAAATTATTTCAGTTGAATCTCTGGGATTCTATAACAAAACATCAAATAAAAATAAGTATGATGTATCTTTTAAAGAATTTACGTATATATCTGAGGCTCCTCAGACTGATAATTTGTCCTTGGTGAACCTTGCCTGCATCAAACAGGGAGGATCTCAGTAGAGTTATGTCTCTTGGAAAATTTATTTTCCAAAGTATTATTTCTGTTTTTGCTTACCAACTCAACAGTTCCAAATAACTTAGTGTTTGAATTGAAATGTTCAGAAAGGGACTACTTTTCTTTCGCTCACCCTTTTTTTCTGTACTGAGCTATTGTATTTGCATGCTATCACCCTAATTGATATTATTATTCTCATTACGTATTTGTATTGCAGTAGCACCTATATGTATGAGGATGGAATGCTTTATTCATTTATTCTAATTTGTGTTACAATAGCAGCAGGAGGCCCCAGCTAAGGTATACACACTATTGCAGCAGGTACTGTATATACACATACACTCAGAGACAGTCAGACAGATAGTTTCCCTCTTTTACAGATGGGAAACTAAGGAGGAGAAGGATTAGATTACTCACCCAATGTCATACGGGGAGAACTGAACCCAGATCTTGAATTCCAAGTTAGTTCCTTAACCGCAAGCCCATTTTTTGTCTCTTCCATGTTAGACTGGATTATTGTATTGTGTGCTACATGGACTTCTTCAAAGATAAACTCAGCAGTTACAGCTGGTGAAGGTTGCCACAGACTGTAGCCCTATTGGTGTTATCTGCCATGACAGAGGGGCAGCCAGGCCAAATCTCCCACTCTAAGCAGCTGCCTAGCTTGCCTATGGCTAGAGGGGCCTCTACCTATAGGACATGATGCAAAATGCACCTGTTTGCTCTGGCTTTTGAGTGAGGGGATGATTAGTTAGAACCCTTATGTGTCCAGCATATCTCAGCCGTGAGGCTATTTTATTTAGGTAGATGTCGGTCAGCTAATTTCACATTTTTTAAAGATTTGGGGTGAGATTTTCAAAAACTCCTAAGTAACATATAAGCACGTCTCACTGACTTTTGGTTGGCCTGGTGCTCCTAAGACACTTGGACATTTTTGGAAATCTCACCCTTTATGTTCAATAAGCCCAAGAACCGAGGGTGATATGCACAGTTTGAGAAACTATAAATACATATGAACAATGTATATAATCACATTAGCTTGGCATCAGGATCTCCTACCATGCTCCATCCTTTTCCAGATAGCATGACCCTCTCTGACTCCTTGTAATAATCTGAAAGATTTGCTATGAGGAGGCTGTTTATAATGGATTTCAGTGAAACTATAACAGCATGAGCAGTGAAATGGTAAGCACTGAACACAGGGAGCTTCTCTTCCTTTCTGTCCTCTCACTATACCAATTAAACTCACATATTTAGACCTGATCCTCCAAGATGCTAAAAGCCCTCATCACCCATTGCTCTAGCTCGAAGGATTCAACACCTTGTAGTAATTCTGATTCTGCAACCTATTTAAGCACATGGTTAACTTTACGCACATGAGTGATTCTGTCTGCTTATAATCTTAAGTTAATTACATACTTCAAGTGTGTTGCTGAATCGGGGCCAGGATAAGACCCTTTATTTACTGCATGTCAGTGTTTAAAAAAGAAGATGGAATTCTAGCTTCACCTTCTCTCCTCTATTTTAGCCCTGATTGCAATAGATGTATATAAGAATTACATAAAGAAACAAGCTTTCCAAGAGCTCTGTCCTGAGGAAAACACACTGTAGGTCATTTAAAATGTTATTTTGGCCATTATTCATTAAACGTTTGATTAATTCTGCAAGGCATTGAGCACATTCAACATGATTTGATTTCCATAGAGTTTGGAGTGCTTCTCAGCTTGCAGGCTCAGATGACAATACAGTATTTATATACTTTATATTTATATAAAATACTGCTTTCATGAGCAAGATTTGTCATTTGGAAGGAATTATATGAGATTCAGGATGGCTGGACTTTAGGAAGATAGATGTTTGTAGTGAACTTTTGGTTGTAGTATGACATATCCAAGGGCCTGATTCTTCTCTCTCACTTGCACTAGTTTTAGTTTTACACTAGTGCCACTCCATTGACTTCAGTGGAGTTACTCCCAGTTTACACCATCATTTCTTTTGTTGTTGTTGTTGTTGTTGTTGTTAACATATTATACTGATTTGCTACTAAGGGCCACATCCTTAGCTACATCTGAAAAGCACACAGTGCAAATCAAGGAGCGGTGCTAGGGTAAGCCACTAGTCAGTGTGTAATTGTCGCCCTCAATGCCTGATTCACAGAGGATGTGAGTCTATTATAGCCCCAAATATAGAACCTATTTCCTTACCTCAAGCTGTAGCAACTCATGCCTTTAGCACTGGAGAGCCTGGTTTTATCCCCAGTGTTGGTCAGGATGGTGGGTGACATAAGCGGGTCTTCTCTGCAGTTGGAATGGCTGTGGGACAAGCTTCCTCTGTCCAGAAGTAGTATATAATCCACAAGTCAGCATATATTGTGTTCCCCTTTTGTGCCCAATTTGCAAAGGATATGATTCTGTTATAACTCTTTGCTGGGGAGCATTGCCCTTTAGCTGTGGAGGTTCACACTTTCACCCTTGGCAATGTTCCTACACTGGCAGCAGAGGGAAGAGACTCTATGCTACAAGGATCCCCCTTGTACTGGGGACATCCTCCTAGGGCCTCTTATACCAGGACTATGGCCAGATTGTATCAGAAGTATGGTGCACAGAGGCCACACTGTGGAGGGGGAACGTAGTCAAACTCAACAGATTAGTTTATAGCTGTAGAGAAGGAGGAATGGTAAAAATATGCAGAGCTTAGAAATAACATTGGAAACTTAAAAACAAACAGTATTAGGCTTTACAAGCAATCAAGCTTTCAAAATTGCATTGCTTAAAGCCCATTAAACAAAGCAAAACTCCTCTCCAAATTGGTAAATATAAGTTGTTTACAGCAAACAGAATATCATTGAAAATTCTAATTTTTGAACCTTTCACAGATGAAAAAAATCGTGGCTCATCAGTTATGCAAACATCAACATCACTTCAGATTGATTCCAGGAGAGATGCTAGATACATTCGTAATAGTAAGAGAAACTAAATAGATTCGAGCTGGAGGATAAGCAGACATATGCTGTGAATATAGAGAAGCCTAGTCCAATATTTTAAAAAATGGTTCCCTAAAATTAGGCCCAAAGGTCCATATTTAGGCATTAAAATAAGTTGCTGGAGTTTAAAAGTGCTGAGTGTCCATGAAAGCTGGAGAGTGCTCAATATTTATGGAAATCAGGTCACTTATTTAGGTGTCCAGTTATGAACTTTGAAACCTAACTCTAGGCATCCAAGTTTGGCCCTGGTTTCAGATAACTGACTTACCATTGTTAAATAACAGTTGCATCATGCAGGGCCTAATTTTGCAAGCACTAAAGCATATGAGTAACTTTATTCACTTGAATGGTCTTCTAAGTTGAGCTCCTTACATGAAGTATTTGCAGGGTCAGTAACCATTAGTAGGGTACCGTAGATGTCCTGATGCTTAGAGGAAGCTTAAACTAAGAATTAATTTATATATGTGGCGTTTGACAAGCCTCGGTTCCTGATGCCTCACACTCACCCTTATTTTATAGTCACATCTGTTAGTTTAAAGCATTTTGAGTTTATTGAAGAAGGCTTTACAAAGAAAAAACAGATGATGAAAATCTCATCTGTCAAAACTGCTATTAAAACTGGCAACAGTGTGAGATTTTGTTTAAATTGAAAGCATCATTTATTTTCTATCCAACATTTTATAAACAATCACATTTGAGAAGGATTTGGGGGACCTGGAGAGCCCTCAACAAAATGCAGCTCATTATGTTGCTTTGTTTAATGTGTTGCTCAGAGATAAGCAGGGGCTGCGTTCCATTACCTCAATGGGAAGTATACTAGCTGGTGTGACTAGAGAGGTGGAAAAATCACCTATGCACAAATGCACATTTATCAATCACAAAGGGAGTACGGAATATCAAATGGCTGGGAAGTATTCACATGAAGTGAAAGGGAAAAATAGGTAGAGGCAGATTGTCAGACCTCAGTGTTTAAATCTTTTTGGCTCAGTCTTTGCAGTTTAATTATCATAATGGAGCGTAATGGAGGATGAATCTGAAATTGCCCCTCCTCTCCACACCACTACCACCATCAATGCATGGGGTTGCATGTGGGGACGGGAAAAGGAAGGAAGGAAATAATCGGAGGTTTCAGAGCTGATAACGATGTTGCCTATTTCTTTATGAAGACAACATCACCACTATTGTCTTGGCTGCAAGTTTGCTAAACGGAGCTTAAGTCACTCAAAATGACGTTCATAGAACATCTTGTACACTGAAGAAAACTTAGCTAAAAAAGCATTTGCAAACAAAACAACTGACTTCGGAACAGTAGCAAAGGGAATAAAATGATCAGTAAACTATGCTTGAGTTAAACTAATGATGCGAAGATCTAAAAGGATTTGGACTAGCAATTGGGGATGGTATTTTCAAAAACATGCAATATTAACCGAAAGCTGCTCCCATTCACTTCACAGAGTTAAGCCAGTGCTGCGAGCTTCTGAAAATACCACCTGTAGTGTATAGAAATAGGGTAGTATCCCTGTGCGCCCTCCAGTGGCACTTACCATGTTCTATATTTTAAAAGCAAACAGAAATCACTGTCAGAAACCATGAAGGGGATGGTCAGGCCTAGTGGTCAGAGCCAGAATGGGGCTGGAACGAGGCCAGAGCAGACTAAGGCTTGTAGAGTTTGTTGCCACTATCAGGCACAAGTGAGTTCCAAATCCTGACATGACATTGAATATACTGAGCTGCTGTTCCTCCTGTGAGGCTTATATACATGCCCTGAAAGTCACCAAACCAGTTCCTGGAATGACTCATCAATGCATGTGGCTTAATCAGGCTCCAGTTCAGGGATGACTCATCACCATACAACCAGTCAGAGTAGCAGTATGTATGTAGCTGGGCCTTGTGATCCATCCCATAAGAACATAAGAATGGCCATACTGGGTCCATCTAGCTCAGTAGCCTGTCTTCTGACAGTGGCTAACGCCTAGTGCTTCAGAACGAATGAACAGAACAGATAATCATCAAGTAATCCATTCCTTGATGCCCATCCCCAGCTTCTGGCAAACAGAGGCTAGGGACACCATCCCTGCCCATCCTGACTAATATTCATTGATGGATCTATCCTCCATGAACTTTAGTTTTTTTTTTAACCCTGTTATAGTCTTGGTCTATATTGGTGTTTTTTATGTATATTTAGTAAATATGATTATTTGGGACACAGCTGTGCCTGCGTGGCTTCTTTTTTTTTTTGGTGTACAGAGTTAAAAACACAACACAATGCTGAAAGCCTGGATGTTTATTGAAAACTATTCATTATTTCTCAAGCCATCCATATAATGAGACCAACAGGCTCCTGTCTCTCTGCGACTTAGCCTCTGATTTTATTAGCCTCATTTATGGTTATTTCCTCATAAACATGTAGCATATTAAAATTATCATCTGCATATCTCTGAGAATTAACAAAAGTATCTAAGAAAATCCCCTCTCTGAAAATGATTTATGTTACAGGGCAACATATGGAAAATCTGCTCCAATCTGAAAGACTCTTTTAAAGAATATACTTTGGCCTGGAAGACAGGGTTCATCGGGAGATGTCTAGAACAAGCTCAGTCAGTTGTGAAGTAACTGAAAGATTAGCTGTGGATACAGTGATAATAAAGAAACAGCACCAAAAAGATAAATACTGAAGAATCCTTCTATCCCAGTAACTAGAGGTTGGCCTAAATTCAAATCTTATCTATTCCTCCTCCTGACTTTTGGAACTTGCATTCAAAACACTCCTGGTTTTAGGTTTGGCTTTACAAAAGCAGCATCAGATTGATGAAGTGTTGCAAAAAACGAAGGTATTTAGCTTTTCTGTTACTGAAATTAGACAAAAGAGACTTTTTATTTGAATCCCCTTTACTCAGATGGTCATGGATCCACAAGGTCTGTGCTATGCCTCAGCTTTTAAATAGTCCCCTGAAGGAACTCCTTGAAAGAATGGGTCTCCTTTGTCAGGGTAGGCCACAAGGCCTCAACATCTCTACAACAAAGGCCTGGTCTATACTACGAGTTTAGGTCGAACTTAGCAGTGTTACATCGATTTAACCCTGCACCCGTCCACATGATGAAGCTGTTTTTTCTGACTTAAAGGGCTCTTAAAATCAATTTCTGTACTCCTCCCCCAATTTCTGTACTCCTCCCCCGATGATGAAATCAACATCGCCAGGTTGAATCTGGGGTAATGTGGACACAATTCGATGGTATTGGCCTCTAGGAGCTATCCCAGAGTGTTTCATTGTGACCGCTCTGGACAGCACTTTGAACTCGGATGCACTAGCCAGGTACACAGGAAAAGCCCTGGGAACTTTTGATTTTAATTTCCTGTTTGCCCAGCGTGGAGCTCTGATCAGCACAGGTGACCATGCAGTCCCCCCAGAATATTTCTACGTTCCCCCATCATCTCCGTCCCTGAGGTTATCGCAGATTAGAAATCAAAAAAAACACACTCGTGATGACATGCTTTCCAAGCTCATGAAGTCCTCCCGCACTGATAGGGCACAGCGTAATGCACGGAGGCATTCAGTGGAAGAGGCCAGGAAAGAATTGCTGTGTTTGCTTAACGGCAAAAGTATCATGCCTCGCTAGAGATCCTGCCTGAGCCAGGTTGCTGTGTCAGCCTTGGGTGAGGGCATGACTGCTTTGTGAACAGGAAGGCCTTAGATATAGGCATTGCATTAGGTAGCTTTTTCTGACTCCCTTCCTGCATTTTTAGTCTTAGAACACACCATGCTTTGAAATTTTACTTTGAATTATATCAATTAGGAGTTAAATAATATGGAAGCTCTCTCTAAGTTATAGTCCTGCATTCCTTATCCTCTCAGCTGCTCTGGTTAGGGTTGGGGGGAAATTTTCATGAAGCCTGTTATAGGGACTAAATGCTATCTAGGACTATGAAATAATCTTAACGTAGCCCATACAGTGCAATCCTTCATTCTGGATTTGTCATTCCACAAGTTGAACTGCTCCTTACTACTGTCCAGGCTTCATGAGCATGGGATTAAGGGGCAGGCTAGGGTAGGTGCGACCGCGCAGTAATTCTGGCTGGGAGAGCAGCCTGAGGCAGGAGCAAAGAGAAGCGCTGCATGTGTGCCTTCAGGATCCAGTATGCATAATTTCAAGGCAAAATTGTATATGCGATATAATTAGCAGGAGACAGAGATTTTATTACAAAAGTCATTGTCATTAGTGAGCTGGGCTATGAAAGCAGTCCAAGCATTTATTATTTGCATGCACTCTAGGTAGAATGAGTGTGTTTGGTGTCAGATGCAGCTGTACTGAATGGCAGGGGCAGTAGTTAGTTGTGCTCAGTAGAGGTGTGTTTGTGAGATCTGCGATCTCCTTTGAGGTATATGACCCAGCTGTGATTGTGATATGAGGAGTTCTAGGTACTGCATCCTCTCACATATGTAAGGAAAAGGAAGAGCTGGGTGTATACCTTTGGGCTGCAGTATGTATCATTTTTATGCAGAATTGTACAGGTAATGTCAATAGCAGAGCATAGTGCTTTTCATAGACTCCAGGACTGGAAGGAACCTCGAGAGGTCATCGAGTCCAGTCCCCTGCCCTCATGGCAGGACCAAATACTGTCTAGACCATCCCTGATAGACATTTATCTAACCTTTGTTACAAAGGATATTGTCAGCAATGAGTGGAATATGAGAGGATTCTTTGCTGTGTATGGAACACCAACAGACCCAGGTCATCGGCAGGCGGGATCGAATCTGGGGCCTCTGGAGCTTAGTATATGAGCCTCTACTGCATGAGCTAAAAACCAACTGCCTGTTAGCTAAGGTTGTAGAGCAGACTCATTTTATTTTTCTCTCTGTAAGTGGTCTCAGTGCCACTAGATGGGACTCAACACCACACCCAGGAGGTGTGTGGGCTACATGTACATTTCTGATGATCTACAAATGCTTCCTATTAATAATAAATTCAATGGCAGTGATGTAAGAACATACGTATGGCCATATTAGGTCAAACCAATGGTCTGTCTAGTCCAACATCCTATCTTCTGACAGTGGCCAGTGCCAGATACTTCATAGGAAGGAACTGGACAATTTTCTAACTCTAATGATAGTGTAGGGTGAGATGGTATCCATTGAGTAATGCTATGTTTGCATTTGAACTGGAAGGTGTAATTGGAGATATATACCTATTTCATAAAACTAGAAGAGACCCTGAAATGTCATCAAGTGCAGCTCCCTGCCTTCACTAGCAGGGCCAAGTTCTGACTTTGCCCCAGATCCCTAAGTGGCCCACTCAAGGATTGAGCTCACAATCTGGGTTCAGCAGGCCAATGCTCAAACCACTGAGCTATCCCTCCCACCCATACACATGCTATTTCTGCTCAAGCTAGCATGCTAAAGGAGTATAGCCAGGGTAGCTTGGGCTAGCCACCTGAGTACAAACCTGCTTGGGCCCCATGGTTATGTACTGCATGGCTAGCCTAAATCACTACCTGTGCTAACCCGGCTACACTGCTGTTTTCAGTGGGGGCTACAGAATGGCTACATGGGAGACCTAACAGTGACACAGTTGTACTGCAAAATCGCTGTAAGGTCTGTAGTGTAGACACAACCTTAGATTTTATCCGTGCCTCTGCCACAGACTTCCGACGTGATGCTGGGCAAGTCATATAAACCCAAACTTTCACAAGTGGCTACTGTCTCTTTCTTGTTTTCTGCATACTCAAATTGAGACACTTGGGGTCCGATTTGCAGAAGTGTTGAGCATTCTCAGATGCAACTGAGGTTAATAGGACTGATGCTTTGAACATATAAAGCGCTATAACATAAGTACTCTGAAAAATCAGGTCCTAGGCTTCTCACCCAAAATTATTTGTCATTTTTGACAATTTTGGCCTCAGTCCCTGTACTCACTTCCTCATATGTAAAATGGTGATAATAATATCACCTCACATCACTGTAGTGTTGTGAAGAGAAATTCATTAATGTGTGCAAATCACTAAGATACTACAATGAAAGCACCATAGGAAAGCACATGAGGAAATGGTTTGTTGTGTACTGTGAGGCACTACAAAGTCTACACCAGCCACAGTAGACAAAATGAACTCATGGCTTTATCTACAGCTACATCAGTTCAGTAGTACTTTATAGTCATGACAAGCTAAAAAAGGTCTAAAAAGAGACAGAACCCTTGGGTCTCTCTAACAGATTGATTTCTTCACATAACTACTGGGAAGACTGTCAGATGCACTTTTAAACTTGCCCTGAGTTAACAAACTCTTAGGAATTGGCAGACAAGCAACTCAATATTCATTTATAATACCTGCCACTGATGACATCTTGAAACAATGGGCAGATATTTTGGGGAAGGTGAAAAAAAGATAAAAGTAAACTACGAAATTTTATAAACTATTAAAAAGCTGTTTGGATTTAAAACTTAGTTGAATGCAGTATAATGGACTATCGTTTCAGTTGTAATAGATGTCAGTGAGACCACACGGTGTCTAGCACAATGGGGTTCTTGTCCATGACTAGAGCTCCTAGGTACCACAGTAATACGAAAAATAATAACAATAAAATAATGCAGATCCTAGGTGAAATCTTGACACTATTGAAGCCAAAGGTAAAACTTCAATTGACTTCAGTGGGGCCAGGATTTCAGCTCAGCAGTCTTTGTACCAAGGCTGCTTGTTATTGTTTATCATTTCCATAGGGGTATGCTGATACTCATGTTCCAGGAATATCTCCTGTTACTGAGATGATGTTGGTATCAGAATAACTCTGGTCTAACTCGAGTCAATTTATTTTGGAAGCACTAAATACATAGCTCATAGAGAGTTTGAGATACACTAATTTCGGTTAGCCATGGGAATGGCAAGAAGTCTGATCCTCAACACTAGAAATCCCCAACAATTGGCATCTGCTTACCTGGGTTTCTCACCCTGTACTTAACAGAGTATATATACACATTACATAAAATCCAAACAGACCTGCTTGCTGGGAGCTGGTTTTAATAATAACTCAGTAAGAATAACATCTGTCTCCCAACTTGGCTATTCCTAAAGTTTCTCTGGAAATACTATATTACACCAGAATGCAGAGTTAGACTAGTAGCTGCTCTATGAGAGAGTTGCTGAGAGAGGACAGGTAACAAAAATCAGTTTTAAAGCATAAAGTGTTTATATAAATGATTAAAAATGTTTTTTTCTCCTTTTTGCTAAATAATAATGTGTAAAAAAATTCTTAGAACTTGCATCCCCCCTCATGACCCCTCCCAACACTCTTGCCTCTTCCCTTTCTTCTTGCCCTCTTCATTAGATCCCTTCCCTACTGCCTTTCTTCTCTGGGCAGGTCTACACTACAGCCAGGATCAATGCTCTGAGATTGATCCACCAGCAGTCGATTTAGCGGGTCTAGTAAAGACCTGCCAAATTGACTGGAGATCGCTATCTAGTCAACCCCTGTACTCTACCCACGATGAGAAGTGTAAGGTAAGTCGAAGGGAGATTTTTTTCTCCCATCGACCCTCCACGGTGCAGACCCTATGGTAACTCGACCTAAGGGATGTCGTAGCTGGAGATGCGTAGTGTAGGTTGACTTACCCCGGTAGTGTAGACATAGCCTATGTCTCTTCCAGGCTCAGACCACCAAGCCTTGTCTTGCCTTTCCTTTAAATCCCTCCTTAAAATTCACTTTTCCCCAAAGTCCTGCCTCCTATGAAGTAGTGTCCTCTGCAGAGAAACATTAAATAGCACAAACAAAAATCAGAGGAATACCATGGGTGGGATTTTCAAAAGCATCTAAGTGACTTAGACACACAAGTCCCATTGACTTTCAGTGGCAGTTGAGCTCCTAAGTCACATAGGCACTTTTGGAAAGACTATCCAATGCTTTTATTACATTGCTGACCCCACTCTTTATTTGTACATTGTCTTTCTAGAGTGGGAGGTTATTAGGGCAAGGACCTTGTCATCCTACCTGTCTGTTAAGCACCTAACACCCAGTTAGTGTTGTACAAACAATGGATGGTCACATAATGTAATATTACAGTATTTACATCTTCAAACTGCAATGGTTCATAACACTCAAAAGATCCCTGTGAGGAAGGTAAGCAAGTATTACCCCCATTTCCCAGAGGAGAAAACTAATGACTTGTCTACACAAACCTTTAGTTCGCAACAAATTTTGGATTGAATCTGCTCGGCGCTATCCTGCCTCAGATTAGGTGTCCATGTTTACTCTGCTAATGCACGTTGACAGTTCATTAGAGTGGTTTGATCTAGTCCTCTTTGAAATGGGCCTACCTTGAACCACTCTAATGACTGTTAACTCATGTCAGCTGGTTGCAGGTGGATAGTTAGACCACGGCAGGCTAGTGCACAGCAGATTTGCGCCCCAGTTTGTGACTAACTAAATGTTTGTGTAGATAAGCCCTACAACATAGGCCAACATTTTCCAAGTTAGGCAACTAAATCTATATTTTGGCCTCTAACTCTTTAATTTAGATGACAAGAAATGGAATGACCAATGGTTATAGAAACTGTCTCCTTGCACAAGGCAGTCATTGCTCCCGGTTCAAAATAAGGGTAGGCATGTTCACTCAATTGAATAATCTGATTGACTGAACATTTGTATTGTATATAATATAGTGCTTTATGCTGAGTATTAAGAATTAGTAAATCTGGGTTTATACAGTACATAATAATGAAATGATTCCTTGTTAATTTTGCCATTACAGTATGTGGTGGGAAAATGCTATTAAAAATATTGGCTTCACTATATTTATTCAATAGCTCAAACACTACCAGAATACTTGGCCTGAGAGGAAACATCTTGTTTACAATAACTTTGAGTACAGCAGCTAGAAGTCTCCTGAAATGTACATCTAGTTTTATAATAAGGAAGCATTCATAATATTCTTGTAATATTTATTAATATAAAATATATAGTTATCTTTTATGAAAGAGCTATTATATGCTTGGGTTTACAATAAACAGTTAAAGTTATTAAAGGAGAGTTGATGCAATTGATGCAAGTGGAATGTTTGCTTAGATTTGGCAAGAAGAAATATTGTAAATAATTCAAAAAGTGTAATTTGATTCTAGATTTTTCTGGGCTATGTGGCATATGGCCCTTCTGTTTTTGTTTTATTTAGCTTTGCTGCCTCCATTACATAACTGTTCTTTTTAGTCTGTAATTAAACTGCAAGGTCATCCAGGAATTAAGCTGAGATGAAGTCCATATAATGGAAACAAGTCAGACTGGACCATGCAGTGTTATATCACTCCTTCTTTCTAAATCAACTGGCGGTAAGGAAAAGGGAGGGAGGGAAAGAGGAGCTAGCCACATTGAGAAGACCAGAGCAGGAAAGGCTTAATGTGAGCTTGCTCTTGAATGGCATAGATTCCCCATCACACAATGGAGATAAAGGAGACAGTATAGAGACACAACATGTGGCTTATTGTCTGCAGACACAGAAATATGAAACACAGACTGATTTATAACAGAGGTTATTTACACTGAATGATCTTTGATAAATTCATGTATAAACTTGCTTTTTTGAATATAGTACAGTTAATTAAATGTGCACCTGTCTTTGTATTTGGCCTTGATTATGCCTTGACTAGTTCAAAAGTGGGACCAGGCACTTAAATAGGATATACTAAAACTTTATTCTAAGAGAGTATCCTAGTTCTCTCTCCGATTTGGGATTTTTCCTGCTTGCTTTTGTTCTATGTAGTTGAGTTTCAGTTTTTAATGACTTTTTATCCTTTATCCTTGTAATAAAATCTTCAGCACCCTACCCTAGGGACAACTTCAACGACTACATGAACTCAAAGGAGGGAGATGAGTCTGCCACATATTCTGAACGTATCACATTGCTTGTTTCTCTGTCCTGACTCTTTGTGAGTGTCATGGCATGGGATTAAGCAGAACCTGCATAAACTAAGGCAGCCACTTTGTAGCTGATTGGTAATTCTGTGACATTATCAGTTCTGTGCTCATCTTGTGAGAGTCATTGTGGTCTGCAGGAATGAATGATGGGTTAGGAATCAGGTCGCCCTGACTTCTAATCAGAGCTTGGGCACTGGATAGACCTGGCCAAATCACTTATCCCCCCACTTCTGTATCCCCATTTTAGTGATGGGGGAAATAATCAGGGCTGGAGCTTGCATTTAGGCGGCTTAGGCAATCACCTAGGGCGCCAGCATTATTAGGGGGTGGCATTTTGCCAAAGGGGGCTGCAGGCGGCTCCGGTGGAGCTGCCGCAGTGGTGCCTGCGGAGGGTCCACTGGTCCGCGGTTCCAGTGAAGCTGCTGCAGTCGTGCCTGCGGATGGTCGGCTGCTCGCGCGGCTGTGGTGTACCTCCCGCAGGCACGACTACGGCAGCTCCACCGGAGCTGCGGGAGAAGCCGACCGTCTGCAGGCAGGACTGCGGAGCCGGGGGACCAGAGCGCGGGGCAGCGAAATGGCCATGCGCCTAGGGCACTCAAACCTCTAGCGCCAGTCCTGGAAATAATGCTTACTCACCTACCTCCTAGGCATCTTGTAAGAATTAATTAGTTAATGTGTATAGAGTGCTTTGACTACATAGCTACTAAATATTATTACATCATACCTAAAGAGGAATATTAGTGAAAACACCTTTTGCATTTGAGATGCTCCTATTATTTTTAGTTATCTTTTCATTTAGAGATCCTCAGGTGAATGGTGCTACATAAGTGCCAAGTGTTATTTATTAGGCACATATATTCTGTAATTACTTTGCAAATATAATAATTTTATTTGACATTATAGAGTACTTCAAACATTAATTGCCATGTAACTTCCAGATTTCAGATCTGATACATAAACCTAATCATCAGTCATTAAGTATTAAAGAGGAGAGTAATGGAAATAGATCGAGTCACTGCATATCACTGATTAAGTCTAATTCGTAGAAATTCCCCAAAGCCTTTTGAGACACTGAGATTCAACTCTAAGTGTCCATTATGAATTTAGGCCTGAAGAACTGGTTGAATAATTTAATCCCTTGGGGCACCATGACTCTAAGACCCAAAGAAATGCTCCTTTTTAGGAGTAATATAATAATATAGATTGGCCTAATCCTTAGATGAGGCCAAATCTGATGTCAGATCTGGATCATTTCATGGGTGTGTTCACCACCAAGCAGACAGTTAAGCATCACTTGCAGGTACAAATTACATCTTGAGTCAGGAGTGCTTGCTTCAGGAGATAAGAACCCACACACTTCTACCACTATTCTTTTCCAGTTTTGAAAATGATAACCTATCAATCAATGTATAGGCCAATTACCGTCCCAATGCACTCACTTATCAGTGCTGAATAATATTTTCCAACTAGGTAAGACTCACCATTGCAAGCCGAGAGCCATGTCACCATTGGCTATTCTGCTAAACCATATATAACTAGTACAAAAGGGAGTGTAGATAAACCACAGTTCTATAAATATATAGGGAATGGGGCAATGGAAGCTCCCTAAAATGGGGGGGGGCACCGGTGCCTGAACCATGATCTCACCCCCTGCACTGCTCCTTCCCCCGAGGCCCCACCCTCAAACTACCTCCTCCCCGCAAGACCTTGCCTCCCTCTTGCTCCTCTCCACCCCCTTATGGAGAGCATAACCCCCCAACGTTTAAAAGTGATATGGCAATGGCCCTCTGCCCCCTCCCCCATTCCAGCGCCCCTGTGGATCAGATCAGTGGTCCATTTTTCAATGTCCTTTCCTTTTACGGTAGCCAGCACCAGAAGCTTCAGGAAAAGGTACAATCCGCCTCCTCCACTCCATTGTTAACATAAAAAAAAAAATTCCCCTCTCACCCCTATGGGTGGTATGTGTCTTCCTCAACCTCGGGTCCTCTACCAGAGGCCTGGGATTTTGAGGATTCTGCGCAATATCTTAGCTGTTCCTAGCACTGCACTCTTCTGGACAGAGAGCTCTGATGTTGTTCCTGGGATCTGTTGGAGCCACTCACCCAGCTTAGGAGTCACAGCCTCGCTCTTGAGAGTGCGGCTCCTATACCGGAAAATTTCATCCGGACTTGGACTCACTTGGTTGGCTCTTACACACCACTTTCCACATGCTCATCTAGTTCACTCCTTTCTGGCACCCTATATCACTCACACAAGCTTCTCATATTGCTTCTCTCCTGAGAGTGCTGTCAGATGGCAACATCGGGATATACATCCTATCACCACCGAGCGCAACCACGTAGCTGAGATCTTCTGGTCCTTGTCCTAAGAAACAAGCTCATGGGTTACGACTGTTACTGGTTTCAGTCTGAACAGGTACCCATGCCTGTCGAAGCTGGCACTCATGAGGAAAGTCCCCGAGGCAGGAATCTAGCCATCTGCTTATTTTAGAATCAATGAACATCTTTCACTTCTATCAAATCATCTAGGGAACTCTCCCAATCTGGTATCTTGCGGAGAGGCGAAGCACCCAAGATCCCTGTCGCAGAGTGTTCACTGCGTACACATAATCCAGACCACTTATGTGTGCCGATCAGCATGTTATATGTCTCCGCCTGCTGCATCTTATTCAGGGCTGCCACTAGTGTTCGCCTATGATCGAGGCCTCTTGCACAGTCTGCACCATTGGTCCTCTCTAGGTGGTAGACCCCTGGCGCGGAAGTGGTGATACTAGGTGAATCAGATGCATTTCCCTTTTGCGTGCTATAGATACAGTGCACTCAAGTGCTGCTTTAGTCAGCACTTTGCCTAGCCACTGTAAACTTAGTTACCATCTATATCAGCAATCGAGAACCAATCTACAGCTATCTGAACGTGGTTTATCATCCCCCAGGGTGCAGGCGTCTTGTTTCCCATGCACAAACGGCGAACAGACCCTATCTTCTGACTTGGTCTCCACCTCCCTCCCATGTCCGCTGCTGCCTTAATCAGCTATCACTACCTCAGCAGCATCACGTTGGGGGAGAGCAATGCTTAACACGAGCGAGCAATGTAACTCGAAAAGCAGAGAGGTTACAGCGAGTTCGTCCAGAGAACAGATGGCTGAGAGAACAGATCAAGCCACAAAAGACCACACGACAAGACAACCGCCTTCTTAGCGGTGGTATACATCTCTTCGGGTGTGGAACCTTGGCAGTGGAATAACACTCTTCCTCGAATGACATGGTTGAAGGTAGCTTCCGGGGTTCAACATCGGACAGCTGATTACACACATGTACCTGCTGCTTTGTCACAAGCATCACCTAATAATAAATTCGGGGCGGCAAAGGGTATCGGATGAACACAGCAACAGGGGCGTATCTGTTGATGGCGTGGATCTTGGTCTTCACCACTGACTGGCTCTTCTAGGACCTGTCTTATCTTTGGTGATACTTGGATGTTGCTGTCACCCATGATGAAAGAGCAAGGAAGACATTATAGTGGAGTGGATAAGGCGCTTGCCCTTTGATACGGAGAGCACGCCGTCTTTGATGCAAAAGACTGGGTTCAATCTCCTGGTTGGTACTCACTTTCCCATAACGTTACGTCACCTGCCTACCTCAAATAAATAGCAGAGTGGGACATGAACTAGAGAGACTATGCTGGCTCAGATGGCCGGATTCACACAGGTCCGTACCAGATGTGAGAACCAGAGACCAATCTGATGTAAGTGTAGGAAAAACCATATGAAACAGCCTGAAATAATGCAACAACTAACCTAATGAGAAGGCATGGAGAAAAGATACTAGTAGAACAGTAGTTACAACTCTAGCAAGAGGCAGAAACTATCCCAGGCAGCATGCTACTCAACACAACATCCGACCATAGAGGGATTCTCTGAGGAATGATGAGAAATGGAAGACATACATACACTACTGAGAACGCAATAATTCACTGCAACACTCACATGAAAGAGAAGTAATCAAGTGACTAGAAACAACATCACATGTAATCCAGACTATAAAGACATACAGAAGAAATGGCACCACTGAAACTAACAGCGACGCCTCCATTGCAGAGGTCACAAGCAGTCTTAGAGCATAAGATGCATGGAGAAACTAGCACAGTCAATCCTCGAGACCGATTACGAAGGCTCAGTGAGAAGTACCACAACAGTATGTTAGAAATGCCAATAGAGCCTCATGACAATCCTCCATAACTCAAACCAATGAACTGGTATACGCTACAGCCTCTGTAATCCTGGAGATGCTTGGATCCTTACACGATCAAGAAGAACAACAGTATGTACCCACCGGAAAATGAGGTTGGAGGATAAATCAAGGTGACTTGGAGAGAATAGTCAGCTGGTGGAAACTAAAGAAGGGTGCAGAGAATTAAGGATAAGACTCAGGCTACTGAAAATACAAGGCTGACCATCTGAAGCCCTAAGACTGCTAAACAAAGGCTCACAGCACTGGCTACTAGGCTAAGGAATACAATAGAGAAGCAGAGACCAAAAAAGTAAATCCCTGTTCTCCAAAGAACCATCAAGGTGTACTCCCAACTGCCAGTGCAACAACACAATAACAGCAGAAACGACAGTACGAAGAACATATGGGGAGAAGAGAAAGACACTCATAACACCAGTGCAAAGTGGCAGGACCTGAGAACAGAGCACAGCAATCTCCAGAACAGAAACCAGTCACCATCACAGAGAAGACATCCAACAGTGGTAAAAGAACATGAAGAGCTGGACAGCACCTGACCAGACATGATCCACACCTACTGGCTAAAGAAACTAATAGCAGTGCATAACGCCTAGCAGCACAGATGACCAGCTGCTACAGCAGGCTCCCACCCAAACTGGCTAACACAAGGAAGTACATGCTGATCATGAAAGACCCTGCAAGGAACAGAACTGGCAATAACCTGCCTCCCACAACATGGAAAGCCTATCAGGCATCATAGCCGCAAGCTAGACAGGACCGTATGGCCACTACATGAGCACAGCTCAGAAGGCATTGGAACAACACCAGTTGCTCATGATAGAGCAGTCGCTCAAGGTCTAGACAGACCATCTGAGCACAGCCTGGATGACTGCAGGAAAGCCTATGACTCAATGCCGGCACACTGTGATCTGTGAAGTCTGGCGCTATACAAAGTCACAGACACTAAGGACCTTCCTCAAGAACTCAATGGGACTATGGAAGACAACACGGAAGTCAACTCAAGGCAGCTGCACAAGTGGCCATCAATGCGCATATACCAAGGTGATGCACTGTCCCCGCTGCTTCTCTGCATAGGCTTAAACCCCCTCAGCCAGATAATCACAAGGACTGGAACGAGTACAGGTTCAGGATGGAAACTACCATCAGCCAGCTCCTCTACATGATGACATCAAGCTGTATGCTAAAAATGAACGAGACATCGACTCGCAATCCACTGAACAGATCACAGTGAGTGAAATCGGGATGTCATTTGACTGGAGAAGTGTGCGCGAGGTAGTGAAGAGAGGGAAGGTAGTCAA
Organism: Chelonoidis abingdonii; assembly: GCF_003597395.2. NCBI lineage: Eukaryota > Metazoa > Chordata > Testudines > Testudinidae > Chelonoidis > Chelonoidis abingdonii. The sequence continues at coordinate 20,521,112 of NC_133774.1, forward strand.
ACTTATGGGGTGGAACTACCAGCAGGCCACATAGCAGATATACAGACCAGCTACAAGTACCTTGGCGCCACAGTACACATGGAAACCATGAATGAGGAGGCAAGGAAGACAGCAACATCCAAGTATACCAAGATAAGACAGGTCCTGAAGAGCAGCTCAGTGGAAGAACAAGATCCACGCCATCAACAGATACCGCCTCGCGTCATCAATACCCTGCGCCGGTACAGTGAGCTGGCCAAAGAGGACATGGAAGCTGCCATGTGAAGACCCGGACGACTCCTCACAGTGCACGGAGGTCTCCACCCAATGTCCAACAACCCAGAGACTGTGTATACCAGCGGAAAGAAGGCGGGCGGGCTTGGTGAGCGTCAAAGCCACTGTCCTGGAGCGAAACGCGGAACATCCAGGAGTAATCAATAAGATGGCCCCAAAGATGAGCTGCTGAGAGAAGCCTGAGGCAGCAGCAGACATGGGAAGAAGACCAAGCAGAAGAAGTGCCGTGGCAAGACAAGACCCTGCATGGATGTAACCATCGCAGATAGCTGAGGTGGCTACATTGGAATCCTACCAGTGGCTGGAAAGGGCTGGATAAAAGACAGCAACTGAGGCACTGATCATGCGGCATAGGAACAGGCACTGAGCACCAGATCCATGAAGCCGGGGTCTACCACACTAGAGAGGACCAAAGGTGCAGACTGTGCAGAGAGGCCTCAGAGATAGTGCAACACATAGTGGCAGGATGTAAGATGCAGGCAGGAAAGCAGACACGAACGGCACAACCAAGTGGCTGGCATTGTACAGGAACATCTGCACAGCGTATGGGCTAGACCTCCCAAGACCAGATGGGAGATTCCACAGAAGATTGTGGAGAATAGCAGGCTAAGATTCTGTGGGGACTTCCAGATCCAGACGGACAGGCAGGTACTGGCCAATGAACCAGACATCGTGGTAATAGACAAGGACCAGAAGACAGCGTGGTGATAGATATAGCAGTGCAAGTGACAGCAAACATCAGGAAGAAGGAATATGAGAAGCTGGAGAAGTACCAGGGTGAAGAGGAACTAGAGAGGATTGGAAAGTGAAGGCCAAGTGGTCCCAGTGGTGGGTAGGAACACTCGGGGCTGTGACTCCTAACTGGGTGAGTGGCTCCAACAGATCCCAGGAACAACATCAGAGCTCTCTGTCCAGAAGAGTGCAGTGCTAGGAACAGCTAAGATACTGCACAAAACCCTCAAACTCCCAGGCCTCTGGTAGAGGACCCGAGGTTGAGGAAGACACATACCACCCATAGGGGTGAGAGGGGAATTTTATATATATATGGGGAAGTTTTCTCCTAATCCCAAGTCCTATGATTTATGTTAGGACTGACTCAAACACATCTGAGGGCCCCTACCAACCCAGTCAACTGGTACTGTTATATGTTTCTTCTACTCTTTTGTCTATATACTCTAAGTGATAACTGAAAGTTTCATAAGGCAAACAGTACCTGGTCTACAGCCAAGCTCTAAAATTCAACTGCATTTGCTCCAATCCCTCAGACAGAGACAAACACCTACAAGATCTTTATCAAGCGTTCTTAAAACTGGAGAAGTGAGGAAACAGGTTGACAGAGTGAGACAGGTACCCAGAAGTCACCTGCTGCAGGACAGGCCCAACAAAGAAAATAATAGAACACCACTGGCCATCACATACAGCCCCTAGCTAAACCCTCTCCAGCACAGCATCAACGATCTACAACGTATCCTGGAAAATGATCCCTCACTCTCACAGACCATGGGAGGCAGGCCGGTCCTCACTTACAGACAGCCCCCCAACCTAAAACAAATACTCACCAGCAACCGCACACCACACCACAGAAACACTAACCCAGGAACCAATACCTATAACAAACCCCATTGCCTACTCTGTCCCCATATCTATTCTAGTGACATCATCATAGGACCCAACCACATCAGTCATGCCATCAGGGGCTCATTCACCTGCACATCAACTAATGTGATATATGCCATCATGTGCCAGCAATGCCCCTCTGCCACGTACATTGGCCAAACCGGACAGTCTGTACATAAAAGAATAAATAGACACAAATCAGACATCAGGAATGGTAACATAGAGAAGCCAGGAGAACACTTCAATCTCCCTGGACATTCAATAACAGATTTAAAAGTAGCCATCCTTCAACAAAAACCTTCAAAAACAGACTTCAAAGAGAAACTGCAGAGCTACAATTCATTTGCAAACTTAACACCATAATTTGGGCTTGAATAAGGACTGGGAGTGGCTGGCTACTTCAAAAGCAATTTTCCCTCTCTTGGTATTGACACCTCATCAGTTATTGGGAGTGGACCACATCCACCCTGACTGAATTGGCCTTGTTAACACTAGTTCTCCACTTCTAAGGTAACTCCCTTCTCTTCATATGCCAGTATATATTTATGCCTGTATCTGTAATTTTCACTCCATGCAGCTGAAGAAGTGGGCTTTTTACCCATGAAAGCTTATGTCCAAATAAATCTGTTAGTCTTTAAGGCGCCACTGGACTCCTCAGACTAACACGGCTACCCCTCTGATACCTGATACCTGATTCACTACCATCAGCTCACAAAATGGAGACTTTTTAAATAATAATAACCCACTATTTATATTATGGTAACTTTTAGGGGCCCCCAGTAACATCAGGGATTTGTTGTGGGAGTGGATTTGCATATACAATGAACCTCTGCTAGAATGCGGGGTTTTGGATCCATGTGTGGTCCCGCGTTAAGGCGGGTACTGTGTTGTAGCGGGTACCACATTGCCATGGATTCCAATGAAGGTAATTCAGTTTGGGATCCATGTACGGTCCCGCACTATAACTGAATTCGCGCTCTAAAGACGTGCATTCTAGCAAGGTCTGCTGTATATAATAAATGGAAGTCCTTTCCTTGAAGAGCTTACAATCTAAATAGACAAGATAGACAAATGGTTGGAAAACAGAAGTGCAAATGACTTTATCACACATGAAACCAGTGGCAAAATTGGAATGCAGGTCTCCTGACTTCCAGTCCAGTGCCCTATCCACTAGCCCACACTGTCTTTCATTACAGAGAATAAAGGTAATCTTTACCTTTATTCTTGCATCATAAAGTGTGTTCGATAGTGATGAGTGTTACAGAAAAGTTCGATTAAACCTGGAACAATGTCTGTTTTGACTTGAAGAAAAGTTCTATGTAAGCTCAAAAGCTTGTCTCTTTCACTAGCAGTTGGTGTGATAAAGGATATTACCTCACCCACCTTGTCTCTATAATATGTTTTGAATGACCAGATACAGGCTCCCAAGTTCTTGCATCTCTTCCCCCAGTTCTCGGTCCTTTAGCAGTTCATTCAGTGGAAAAGTAGGAGAAAGAGGAAGAAACAGTGGGACCCAAAATGTTAAGTAATTTCCCAGCTTTTTGCAGGCTGGCATTCAACGATGACACCAGGCTGTTCTTCAGGAGGCGTTTTTTTACTGGATAGTTCCCCAAGTGTCTGTCATTGTGTTGGATCCTGAGTTTGATTCCAGACTAGTGGGTTGAAGTGACAAAACAAAGACCCACGCAACATGTGAAACATTTTCCAGTCTATTTTCAGAGCTCTTTGAAAAGTTCTGTCTGCCTCCACAATGGTCATCATGACATCTCTGCATTAAGGCCTTGTGCTGAAGCTGTTATTTAGGCTTATGTTTAAATATTATTATTGCCAGAAGAGGAGTAACAGTGTAGACAGGGGATAAGCAGGGCATTATAATCTGTTCTGTAAAACTATGCTGTAGTCTCAGCATTCTTCTAAAAAGAAGACTGTTTAAACTTGTTTAATATCACTTAGCAAAAGATAGAATACATCCTGAGTTGCACTCCCTCAGGTCTCATGCCTTTGCCTCTCCTGGGGTGGAATCACACAGTTCTCTCATTCTCTGACCTGGGACTGGGTACCCTGCATATTGACTGTGAGTCACCCTGCAGGTCCAACTGAGTTTAAGCACCCGCAGTTCATTCCTTCGGGACCCTCAGTGGCCCAAAACTGTCTTCTTGAAGTTAAAAAATATGTTGTTCTAACCGTAGGACAAAGCATAACATGAGAAAAAGAATTTGAAAATAAGATAGGGTGATAGGGTGCTCAGAGGGACAGGTAAGCTAGTTGTTAGTGTACATGACGTCTGACTCCTGGTTTCCCTGATTGGGCAGCAAAGGTATCTGGTTTCTGACCATAAGCCAGGAATCTTTTGGTCTCCACTCACATCTGGGACTCTGCCCTTAAGGGGGTGTGGTAAGGGGACCTGAGGCCTCTCTCTCCACTGGGACCCAGCCCAGGGTCCTGTGGGAAGCAGCACCAGCAGGGTCTTCCTGGCAAATAGACTAAGTCCACTACCCTGGGCTACTTCCTACCTATGACCCTTCAGTTTGGTGCCTGGCCTCTATAGTCCAAACAGCAGTGTCTCACCTGTGGTAGTGCCCCTCTGTTCATCATCCTGCCATGGTCTCAGGTCCCTCTGGGCGAGGGCAGATATATGGTTGTAGAGCACCTAGTATCACAGTCCTTATAGTCAAATAGTAAGTTCAATCTCTGCTGGGTGCTCCTCAGTCTCCTTAACAATCTCTCTTTCAGCCAAGGATACAAGTCTTCTCCCCAGGTAGCTGACCCATCAGCCAGGTTTGTAGTAAAGCTCCCCTCACGTAGAGAAGCAGAGCTACCTCCTACTTCTTCACCAGTTAGCGCTGACCTGAGCCGTGTTCTCTCCTTATCTTCCCCCTTCAGGCCTGGCAATGGCTGCAGGTAGAGTGGGAGGGGCTAGCTGGGTCTATAGGTTCTCTGTAATCCTTTTTCTGCTGGTGTGAGGTTTCTCTGCTTTATCACATCTACATGCGGGTCTTTCTTACCTAGAGTCTGACCATCCTCCTGATAGGGACCACGGTAGGTCTAACTTCTCCCAACCTCCCCCACTTGACAGGCCTGGGTTCTCCATCTCTCTTTGTGAAGGAGTGTTTTTCTTTAAACCCTTTTGGCCTCTGCAGCTTATGGGGACAGATTCATTCCTGGGGAAACCTGTTGGGCAAGCTCAGCAGAGGTTTGCACCATAGCATCAAAGCAAAATGGCTCTCGCACTATCCCTTGAGTGTTTATCTGCATACAATAAACATCCTGGTGAAGATACAGCATTCGTAAATTATTACACGCAACTCCCAATCCATCAGTCACCTAGTAAACCCTATTTCCTATTTCACTTCACTCTTTTTTCACTCTCTTTCTTTGTACTTTCTCTTCTGGATTTTACCTGTCTTTTGAACATTGAGGAGCATATACCAACATTTCCTTCAAACCACACATGCAAGTGATGCATATTTGATGTAAACAGGAGTTGCATGTCTGAATCAGGGCCACAATATGGACCTCAAACCATTAACTTTATGTTGGAAGCTGGGAGTTGGCATTTGCCAATGCATCAGTTCAGTAGTGCATAGGAAGCAGTTGCATTTGTTGTGGTAGTATATATTTAGTGTGCATTGTGGAGTACAACTTTTTTATAGTCTTTAATTTATGCCTTTTTGACTTTCTGTTGTTTGCAGTTCCCTCATAGTAGCTTGAATACATTTATTTCCCTTCCTGATTTACATAAAACAGAACAACATAGTTTTGTCTTTCTGCATTTTGCATATATTAATTTCCCTTCTAATCCATATTTCTTCTGGATCACTAGTCAATATGGTTGCACTAGATTTACTTGCCAGTTGATGTCCAAGGAAGGTCCTTCGATGACAGCCCTACTGGTCTTCAAATAAGATGTGTTGGTTAATTTGTGCTCTTTCTGCTGGTTTTACAGTGGGTTCTTCTTATTCCTATTTTAATACCTAGAGTCAGCAGCCTTGTTGTGCTAAGCCCTACTCCAAAGAGCTTAAATTGCAAGTAAAAAATGAGAGGCAACATGTAGACACAACAGACAAAGGAACACAAAATAACAGTGAGACATTACAAGTGTCTTGCTATGACCATTGTTTACCAACGGCACAGCACAAAATATTTGAGGTCCGATATAAACCTTTCTGATTCATTTGAATTCAAAATAAATGTTGAGAGTGACGTTTAGGTTCTGTGCTGTGTGCCTCTTGAAATGGTAAAAGGTGTAGCTAAGGCCTGGTCTACACTATGCGTTTAAATCGATTTAAAGAGAGTTAAATCGATTTAACGCTGTACCCATCCACACTACAACGCCCTTTATATCGATATAAAGGGCTCTTTAAAT